>NC_143511.1:25525929-25854262 GCF_031878675.1 Megascapheus bottae
TGACCAGCAAGATGGAAAGCAGCACACATTGTATTGTAGACTTGTCTTTCAGTTGCACTGTGATTTACTGCCCATGGAGTCCTATTCCAGGCTAGGATTCCCTGGGAGACCTCCTCAACTATTCTCTGGGTTCTGAGCATTCGTCCATCAAAATGGGCTTAAGGTATTCGAACGTGCCAGTTGACAGAGGAGGCAATAATTTTTAAGCCCCCTACATTGAAAAATCTCTAGTGCTCCTTGACGGGAAAATGATAGGCAACTACACATGTGAAAAACTTTTTAAAAATCCTCAACAGTCCAGCCTTCATGCAGTGAGCATCTGTCTGAAAACAGAGTTGTTGACAAGGGCCTGCAAGCTGTCCTCCCCAGATAGCACAGCTTTCTTGAGATCTTCTTCATCCCATTCTGTCCATCGCAGGGAGCAAATGCAGCTCTTGGGCCCAATCTGGACTCATGCCTGTGCTGTGACGAATGTTTTCTTGGAACAAAGCCAGGCTCTATTGTTTATATATTATCCCTGGCTGCTTTTGCTCTACAGTGGTAGTGCTGAATCATTTCTTAAACATTGTTATTGGGGTATACTAATTGTACAAAGGGCTTTCACATACAACATATTTTGATCATATCCTCTCTCTCTCTCTCTCTCTCTCTCTCTCTCTCTCTCTCTCTCTCTCTCTCTCTCTCTCTCTCTCTCTCTCTCTCTCGTCATTGTCCCTGTGATCTTCAGCTCAAGGCAAGCAGTCTACAATTTTAAGCCATGGCACCACTTCCGCTTTTCTGGTGGTTAGTTGGAGATAGTCTTTTGTGCCTGGGCTGGCTTTGAACCTCGATCCTCAGAGCTCAGCCTCCTGTGTAGTTAGGATTACAGGCATGAGCCACTAGCACCCAGTTTTATTGTTCTTTCTTACCTCATTTTTCCTTCTTCCTTTTTTTTTCTTTTTACAATTTCAATGGGTTGTATTATCCTATTTTTACACATGAATCTAATGAACTGCAACCTGCAATCATATTCACACACCCCATTTTCACAGACACTCCATGTGACCCTGTGGTTAAACAAGCCTAAAATATTCACCATCTGGTTATTTACTAATTGTCCGTTAGCTCTTTCACTCAAATCTGGTGCTCTACCACTTGAGCCACAACTCCATTTCCAGGTTTGTTTTTTTTTTAAAGCTGGATCTCCAGTTAACTAGAGATCAGAGTCTCAGGATCTTTTTTGTCCAGGCTGCCTTTAAATCATAATCCTCAGATACTAGCCTCCTGACTAGCTAGGCTTACAGACATGAGTTACCAGCACCTGGCCAAGTGGTTTTTGATGGGAACAATTTGGTGCATCTTGCCATAGATGCATGTTTTGTAGACTTTCTCACCATGATTTACAATAAATACATTTTTCCAAGAGAATGACTACATGCGTGCAGTCTGATCTCTCAGATGAGTGGCAATCCACAGTTGGAAAACCATGACTCAAGAAGACCTGGACAACTGGCTGCTTACATCAAATGACCTGCTCATTCACTTCTATTGCAGGGCCTAGCTCTCTCTTGCCTCCATGCTGTTTCACACAGAGTTGCCCTCAATACACCCTGAGTTCAGGTCAAAGTACTCAGGAGAGCTGAGTCTCTTGCTCTGGTCTCTTTCTGTCCAAGGGAACAAAGATGCATGCCATCGCTCCCAGGCTCCTCACATTAATGCTGTCAATGTAATTGATTTTGGTATCTCAGGAAGAAATCCCTTCATGAACTTCAATAAGGCCTAACGTTATCATTCTAAGTCATTTAAAATGGATTTACTGCAATCAGTTTTGGTATAACCAGATAGAACTTAATCTTAGGAATCCTGGAATGGTTCCAACACTGAAAATCAGTAATACTTCATTAAATGTATACAAGGAAAGAGAAAAATATATGACTGCACTTACATAACAAAAAGAAGCATATTCCTCTTTTGTTACATCAGCATATTTCAAAATATTTAAACTATAGTTCTATAACTAAAGAGAAAAATATGTTGCCAAATTCCACAGGATGTTTAGTAAATCTTAAAGTCATTTCTACTAAGACTCAAATTTAATAAGAATAGAAAAAATTATATACATAAATATAATATTACACTAGTTTTAAAAAACAAATAGTAAAATACTATATTCATTTCCATTAAAATGTGAACATTCACAGTTATTACTATTATTTGAGATAGAAGTTACAATAAGGTCATATAAAATAAAAGCTATTCAATAGTGGAAAAATACACTTATTTTAGTCATAGATTCCACATATTTTCTATGTCTAATTTCATACTCATTTCTACTGTCTATATATACGGAAATATAATCAAAGATTTGATCTTCTAGCCATATATTATGACTGCACACTGTTACAAACTATAAAATACATAGACGTTTAGAAAATAAAACTCTAATTAGTAACAGATGAGCTAAGGGGGTTGCAAGCTAATTTTAAAACCTAGTAATAGTTTCCTATGCAAATGCTAATCAAATTAGAAAGGGAATAGCAATGTTAAAACTCAAAATTAGGGGACTGGTATTGTGGCTTAATGATAGAGTGCTTGCCTAGCATGCATGAGGTCCTGGCTTCAATTCCTCAGTACCACATAAAAACAAACAAAACAAGTCATTAAATCATAAAAAAATGTATTTTTTAACTCAAAGTTGATCAATGCTCTAGGAAGTATAACACAATGGATAAATGAAGATTAGAAGAGAATCAAAGATTGGGATCAAAGGTATGAGGTAGAGCACTTGCTGAGTAGGTAGAAAGTCCTGGTCCATCCATAGCAGTGCAAAAACATAAAATAAAAAGTTGGCCAGGCACCAGTGGTTCCTGCCTGTAATCCTAGCTACTCGGGAGGCTGAGATCTGAGGACTGTGGTTCAAATCCAGCCCAGGCAGGAAAGTCTGTGAGACACTTACCTCGAATAAACTACTCAGAAAAAGCTGGAAGTAGTGCTATGGCTCAAGTGGTAGAGTCCTAGCCGTGAGGCCTTGAGCACCAAGTGGCTCAAGGACAGTCAGTACCCAGGCCCTGAATTCAAGCCCTGGAACTGGCAAATTAAATAAACAAAAATAAAAATAATGTAGAAGAGTTTTGAGGGACACGCTGGCCTATTACACTATAAGGTCTTTTAGTTCTTAGTAGGAAACAGTTTGGGTAGATGGAAGAAGAGAATGAGAACAAGGAAATTGTTAAGAATTACCATTGCAATTCTACTTCTGTTCTCTGTTTAGAATAGAGAAATCTGCAAGAGAAAAATCTTGCCATCCTAGAGATGAGAAAGGGAAGTATACAATGTTTTCTTGAACTCCTCAGAGGTCCAACATCTGAAGATGACAAAAAGTAACAATCTGCTGTTCCACAAAGAGACAGGATACAAAGAGAGAGCACCAGGAAAAGAGGAAGCTACCCTACAAGCAGTTAAATCACACAGAAGAGCTTTACAAAATACCCCCATACACATATGCATGCATGACATAAAAAATGTTACATTTGATGGTTAAAGTGCTTGCCTAGCATGCATGAAGACCCGGGTTCGATTCCTCGGTATCACATACATAGAAAAAAACCGGAAGTGGTGCTGAGGCTCAAGTGGTAGAGCTCTAGCCTTGAGAAAGTCCAAGGACAGCGCTCAGGCCCTGAGCTCAAGCCCAGGACTGGCAAAAAAAAAAAAAAAAAAAAAAAAAGTTACATTTGATAAACCAAAAGAAAACATTGAAGGCAGCCAAAGGACAGGGCTTGGGAAAAGATCCTTTAAACAGAGGAAGGAAGGTAAGAATTATTGGTGAAATCTCTAATTGGTACAATTAATATACATGTTTAAAAATGAATGAAAGGAGAGTAAAACAGACTCAGAAATGGGGTTGGAGTGCCAAGGAGATGGAAGAGAGAGAGAAAGCTAAGAGATTTCATGAAGATGGATACAGTCAGAGTAGTTTATTTGCATAAATGAAACCAAAACAATAAAAATTTTAAAAATTGTTTTAAGACAGTGGTGTGGGATAAAGGACAGTGATTGAGATTAAAGATGTCTCATCATTGTACGCATAGGTGGAAATGTTGCAATGAAATCCCATTGTACAACTCATGTATGTTAAAAAAAATTATATCAGACTTCTTGGAAGCTGTTAGCCTGAAAACATTGCAGTGGTATCCTTCAAGTACTAAAAAAATGTATTTTTAACATTTAAAATATGATGTTACCATGATTATATTTTTTTCTAAAGAGCCTTGCTCTTTAACTAATCACATTAAGGGCTACAATGTAGCTCAGTGGCAAAGTATTTGCTTAGCAAGTACATCATCCTGGGTTCAATCCCCAGTACCAAAAAAGAAAAGACAAAATTAAAAAATAGAAATCACATTAAAATATTCAAGGCTAATATATGCTGTAGGAGAATGCTTTGTATCAACCAGAATAGAGGGTACCCTTAGAAGAAGAAGATAGAAATAAAGTGAGATTGACTATGATTTCTAAAAAATAAAAATAAAAAAATAAACTAAAAGCAGGCACATGTCTTTAATCCCAGTAGTTCAGAGGCTGCAGTATGAAGGCTATCAGTTTAAGACCAGCCTAGAGAATTTAAAAGTGCTCAGTGCTCAGTGATCCAGTAACCAAGCATATGTGACATCCTGAGTGTAATTCTGTAGTCCTACAAAAGAAGAAGAAGAAATAACAACAACAAAGACTGACCATGAGTTAATGAAGGCTGAAACTGGCTGACAGGCAGGGGGATTCAATATATTCTGTCTATCTGTATGTTTTGCTGCTGTTGCTTGTTTTGGTTTTGTGCCAATCCTTAGGCCTGAATTCTAGGCCTGAGTGCTGTCCCTCAGCTTTTTTGCTTAAGTTCAACCACTTGAGTCATAGTTCCACTTTCAGCATTTTGATGGCTAACCACAGATAAAAGTCTGACACTTTCTTGCCTGGACTGGGCTTTGAACTGTGAGCCTCAGATCCCAGCCTCTTGAGTATCTAGGATTATGGGCATGAGCCACCACTGTGTATGTACTTCTAAAAAGTTTCAATCACAGAAAAATAAATTTAAAAAGAAAAAAAAATTAAAGATTGCCCAAAGAGATGAGTGTGTCAGAGGTTATCTAGGTTTTATTTGCCTCTAATTTTCTCTTTCTCTAGCCCTGGATTCACGGAAGGTTCATGCATCTCCAGACCAGAGACTCACATAACTACACTCACTTTTCGTAATACCAAGAATTCAACAAAACCTACCAGTGCCAAAACTCTCCTCTCCACACAGAGAGCACCTTCCAGAGTCCATTAGATTTGAGAAGAATCTCCATCCGGCTGGGGTCTCATACACAGGGACCTTCATAGACTTGGCCACTCTGAAAAATAAAATTTTGAAGTGACAGTCAATTCAAATGCCTCATTTCCTTTACTTTTTTGGCACCAGGGAATCTTTAGGATCTGTTAATGCCACAACTAATCTCAGAACAACTCCAACAGTGTTTTCAGGAAGTAAAACTGTAAGTTAGAGAACAATAAATAGCCAACTTTGCCTTTTTCCAGGATACAGAAAATTTATATATATATATGATTTATATACAATTATATATTTATATATAATTATATAAACATAAGTACATGTTATATGATTTTATTTAACATATACTTTACATACATATTCTTACATATATATAAATTGACATATAAACATTCTCACTAGTGTTCCTTTTCTATAAAGTTTTCTTTATCTCTTAAGTAAGAGCTCAATTTGGGACATCAGAATCTAAACTGAAGTGATATGCAGGTACCAACATTTTAGACTGGTGCTTAATGATATCTACTGAACATGAATATGCCTCTCATCTATGAAGCAATAATTCAATTCTTAGACATTACATGCAATAAACACATGGGTGCACTGTGCAGATTCATTCCCCACTCCACCCCCAGCTCATACATACACACTTTAGACATTTTGAGGCTGGAGTAGCCATTCTATCAGCATGTTAAATAAGAACGACTGACAGGTCACAAGTGTAGCCTCCACTCTCTGCCAACATGAAATGTATCCTTTAAAGTTGTGTTCCCACCACTAACTCAATACACATCCAATGACTGGTTGGTGTGGATGCTGAAAGATCTGATTTCCTCCCTTGCTTTGGTACAGCTCCATAGGGCCAGTTCCTCCCTACAGTGCCTCTTAGGCATTGTTGTGAATACACTACAGTCAAACTTCTCTCCCATCTTCCTCTAGTTCTCTGCTGTAGTCTGAATCATAAATGTCCCCCAGAGGCCCATGTGTAAAAGTTTGCTTGGTCCTCAGCTTGGGTCCTCAGATTGGTGCAATCTTTAAAAGGTGGAGCATAGTGGGAGATTTTAGGTCATTTCGGGACAAGCTCTCCAAGGGATTATGGTCTCTGTCTCTGTCTCTGTCTGTCTCTCTCTGTCTGTCTCTCTCTGTCTGTCTCTCTCTGTCTCTCTGTCTCTGTCTCTGTCTCTGTCTCTGTCTCTGTCTCTCTCTCTCTCTCTCTCTCTCTCTCTCTCTCTCTCTCTCTCTCTCTCCCTCTCCCTCTCCCTCTCCCTCTCCCTCTCCCTCTCCCTCTCCCTCTCTCTTCCTGCTCCCAAGATATGGGCATCTTCCTTCACCAGGGTCATATACTACTTGGCTATGTTGCCTGAGGGCCAGAGGCACTATGGCCAACTGAATATGCAATGAAACCTCTACAGCCAATGTAAAGCTTTCCTCTCTTTAAGTTGATTTGTTTCAAGTGTTTTGTTACAGTAGTAGAATGCTGGCTGACATAGAGTTGATCCGGAATGTAACTGTGACCTTGAAGGTGGAAAGATTTAAGTAAATACTTGTCCAAGTTTTCTGAGGACCCCAGCATGTGATGCTACTCAACTGTTTGAAGATGAGATTCTATAAAAATGATCATGCACTCTTGATTTCTTATAACAGAAACAACACAAATAATTGCCCAGAATACACAAATGGTTTGTAACTTATGAATTTGAATGAATAAACTATTTCAAGCAAGAACTGAAATGAATGAAAGCATCAGGCAGTGAGTTCAACTCCCAGTCGCAGACCCAAAAACCAAAAACCAAAACCAGAAAAGACAGATATAACAAAAGAATGTAAGCTGTATTGCTCCATTTAAATAAAATTCACAAGCAATCCAAACCAAACAATGCTGTCAGAATTCAGGCTCAGAGGGTTAGAACTGTCACCTATTTTATTCAAGGGCCCAAGAGGTAAGAGGAAAAGATAGAATTGGGACCCAGTCTGCTCAATTTCTTGCACATATCCCATTTACTTTTCTGCCTCAAGAGTGCTATCTTTCCCAGGTTTGAAAAACTAAATACAATTATGAGGACAGAGGGTGTTCAGAAAAACAATCAGTGGGGATCTTGTGCAGAAAAGGAAGAAAGATGCATACAAAGTAAAGGGCATGATGAAGTAAATAGTTCCTTTAAGTTCGGCTTGTGGCTTTCTAGCAGGTAGAGAAAAATTTAGAAGAGCTTTTTGCCCCAAGAAACGGAATATTTCCCTTTCTACATATCCCAAATTCTCGCAAAAGTACCCAGGACTGAAAAAAAAAATCCCTGCAAAGACTTTGTTTCAAGTTTGCTTTGAAAAGAAGCACTTTTTAAATGGTTGGAATTACCTCAAAAGTTTCATTCTCTCTCTTTTTCAATGGTTTAAAAAAGATAAATAATCATTTACATCCTGGTAGGACTAAGAAACCCTCCTCAAGATTTTAGAGCAAAGGTGAATTTTCCGAGCCATTTATTTAATGGTCAGAAGCTTAGGGGAAGAGGAATAAATCAGCCCCAAGCCTTTGAAGAGCAGCACACATTAAAAAAATAGTTTAGGTCAAAATTAATTTCACAAAGTGAGTGTATGCGATTATCAAAGGAAACACAGAATGTGAGGGCAAAGGTGGGGGCAGAGGGAGGGTGAGGGGCTGGGGAACACATATTCTCTGGCCCAAACACTCAGATGTTCAGAGCCAAGTTGGCAGAAGTGAGGGGAGGGGAAAGGATTTCCCCAGTTCCCACCCTTCCCAGTTAATTACCAGCAGGAGGTCACCAGGCTGTGGCTGTGACTGTGTACCAAAGGTCCAGATGCTTGCACAAGTATGAGCCCCGGGATGCAACTAGGCAAGTTACCAATGTGAACAATTAAATTGCAGGATCCTGAGTAAGAGTTGATTGTGTGCTAGGACCAGAAAGGAATTCCTCTCCTGCCTCCTTTTTTTCCCTTCCAGATTCCTCCCAAACGTAGCATTCCGCAGATACCCCAGGAGTTGGACAAGGTCTTCCGCAGGAAGCCGCTAAACTCTTTAAAATCCTCTAACAGCAGAGTTCTACATGAAGCTGCTCTGGCTGAGCATTAGAACCACCCTCCCTGACGACTGGCACTCTGTGCTAGAGACAAACAGGAGGACTCAATTCCTAGCAGAGGACAGAGGATGAAGGCTAAGGAAGAAAATATACAAAAATTCCTCACTTATCTCCCAGGGCTGAGACTGTGAATACCTGAACAGTTTCTGTTTTCTAGTATACTCGTGCCTTTGCTTAGCGTTCTGTACAGCTTAGGCATTCATTATGCTATTCCCCATCTTCATCCATTTCTTATAGAATCCCAGAGACTGGATAGTGTATAATAGGAAGCTTTTTCTTCAGTTCTGGATTCTAGAAAAGAACTAGAAGATGGAAGCGCAAGCCAGCCATAAGCTCCAGGAAGCATCATTTAGTTTTTTTTTTAATTGTCATTGCTTATTATGTTTTGGCTATATTCTCTACAATTTCAGCAGCATCTTAAAGAGATAGTATGTGTATGTACAATGAAGAAACAAAATGGCTTGCAATATCAGAAACAAAAATCAGTTTAAATGTATAATATTAAGGCAATCTGTGATTGCCCAGTCTTGGGGCTTGAGCTTAGGGCCTGAGCACTCTCCTTGGGCTTTCTCAAGGCTAGCACTCTACCACTTGAGCCACAGCACCACTTCCAGCTTTTTTCTATGTTTGTGGTACTGAGGAATCAAACCCCGGTCTTTGTGTATGCTAGGCAGGCACTCTCCCACTAGGCCAAACTCCCGGCCCGCCTCCATTTTTTTGCAACACAGATAACTTACACAAAAAAGTATTTGCATTATGACTGTGACAATAAACAGTATTTGCAGCATCCTAGAAATAATGGTTTCTACAGTACAAAGCAATTAGAAAATGTTCACATTTTAACGAAACCATAGGAAACTGGTTTGTAGGACCACCATCCCACCTTGATAAGAACCTTCTAGAAATGCAGAGTGTGCAAGCAGAAAACTGAAGCTATATCCTTATATATCACTCTGCACCAGAATCAATTCCAAATGGATAAAAGACGTCAATGTAAGATCATATATCCTGAAAATATTACAGGAAGGGATGGGGAGATGTTAGAGCAGCTTGGCACAGGTTGAAACTTCCTAAATAAAAATCCAGAAACACAATTAATCAAAGAATGGCTAGATAAATGGGACTGTATCAAACTGAAGTGATTCTGCATAGCTAGCAAGATAACCCCCCCCAAAAAAACCCTCAAAGAAACAACAACCTCATTAATAAGTGGGCTAAAGATTTAAAGAGACACTTCTCCAAAGAAGAAATAAGAATGGCCAGTAGACACATGAAAAAAGGTAAGAAATGCAAATCAAAACAATCTTGAGATTCCACCTAACTCTAGTTAAAAGGGCCATTATCAATAAATCTAATAATAACAGATGCTGGTAGAGATGTAGCCAAAAAGGACCACTACTACACTGTTGGTGGGAGTGTAAACTTGTTCAACTACTCTGAAAAGCAATAGACTAAACATAGAGCTCCCTTATGACCCAGAAATCCCTATCCTGGGCATCTATCCAACTGACCACAAACTAACCTGCACTAAAGCTACTATCACAACTATGTTCTTTGCAGCATTATTTACCACAGCTAAAATATGGAATTAACCTAGATGCCCCTCGATGGTTGAATAGATTGAGAAAATGTGATATAGATACACAATGGAATTTCATGCTTCCATCAGAAAAAAAATGACACTGCCCCATTCATAAGGAAATGGAAAGACCTGAATGCTACCACTGACTAGAAGAATGTCATAAACATACAATGACTGAAAAGAACCAGAGAGAAATATGTTCTAGATGAGTCCATTTGGATACAGTTCTAAACAGACAGAGCAAGTCACTGTGGGTGAAAATGAAAACCTGGCTGACTCGGGGAGGTAAGAGGGGAGGGGCCAGGGATCAGAATTAAGACCAGGGAGGTTTGAGGTGTTCTGTTCATTGATTTTCATAGCAGACAAATGGCAAACATTCAATGATTGGAAGCTCACAGCGGCATGAAAGACTAAATGCAGCAATGGGACACTGTTGTCTTCATTAAGATAGTACATGTGTCAGATGCTGGTGGCTCATACGTGTAATCCCAGCTATTTAGGAAGCTGAGATCTGAGGATCATGGTTTGAAGCCAGCCTGGGCAGGAAAGTCCATGACATTCTTATCTCCAGGTACCCATCAGAAAACCTAAAAGTGGAGCTGTGGCTCAAAGTGAAAATTCCTTCTCACACTTTGCAATGCATTAAAATCTGGACACTGTGCGTACCTGAAATTCTAAGACTCAAGAGACTGATGCAGGAAGACTGAGCATTTGAGGCCACCATGAGCTACACAGCCAACCCCTTAAGTGATTTTAAAAAGTTTAAGCTAGGTGTTCATGGCTAAGGCCTGTAAACCTGGCTACTTAGGAGGCTGAGATTTGAGGATTGTAGATTGTAGCCAGTCTGGGCAGGAAAGTCCATGAGATTCTCATCTCCAATTAACGAACAAAAAGCCAAAAGTGAAGCTTTGGCTACCATGGTAGGGCACCAGGATTGAGTGAAAAACTTTACAGTGACCCATCCCTGAAATTAAGCCTCAGTACTGGTGTGCGTGTGCATGTAGATGCATGTGCACAAACGCAGACACACACACACACACACACACACACACACACACTTGTTTAAAAGAAAAAAAAAGACCCCATACAGTATTTATGACTGAATACATATTTGAATTAGCTATGTTTACGTAATCCTAGGATACAAACTACTAAAATGGAATTTAAAAGCATTCTGATATGCTGGATAATGTCTCACAGACATTGATTTAACAAAATAACCTTCAAATTAGTTCTTCAATATTTTCTCACTGATGAGTTCAGTCCCAGACCTTTTCTTTGATGTCTGCACTGTTGGCTAGGGCTGTGTTCTGGTAGAAGGCTTACATGAACTTGAACTTGAAAAGCCTTTTGAAGAACATCTGCCCGGCTCATAAATATGAATGAGACAGAGTTTGGCTTTAGTAATAGCATCTCAATCTTCTTTTGCTTTGTTTTTCTTTTTCAGAACTGGAATATAAATTCAGGGCCTCACTTATGCTAGACAAGAACTCTATCGCTAAGTGACACTCCTAGCTCCTTTAATAGCAGTCTTCAAGTTTATGCTTAAGGCAAGTTTGTTGATGGAACAACTTACACTTTAGAGAAAGATAAGCATAAATCATAAGGCTATCATAATAAGATGACCAGAGTAGTTATTCAACCACATATAAACTTAAGCAGAGTGTTGCCTGGTCCTGGGGCCTGTGTCATCTCAACTTGGGCTAACCTACTATCATCACGTATTCAATAACAACTTCATTGCCTGAAAGGCTGTTAGGATCAAATGGAATAGTATATAATGAAAAGAAAAACACATTCTTTTGGATCTTTCATGTAGCCAAAAGGGAATCGAGCCTCCCACCTAAGGAATATTTAAGAGTAAGCACATGAAAATTGAGCCTCTCATGCTCCCTCCTTCTAGATGTGGACTAATTACTACATGGCCCCAAACCCAGGAACCTTCACTCTTTCCCCAAATTCTTCCACGGTTTTGTGTTAGGCAGGTGCTGTGAGAGACAATAGAGGCACATTTCCAGTTAGATTCAAAAATTTCCCAGGCAACATAAGGCATACAGATTTCTGAAGATTCTGACTTCACTTGAAAGAGAGAGTAATGCAATTTGGCTTGAGGAAAGTGACCAACGATCCAAGAGAAAAAGATGTATAATGAAACAACTACAAGCTACCCCTCCCA
This sequence comes from Megascapheus bottae, assembly GCF_031878675.1. NCBI lineage: Eukaryota > Metazoa > Chordata > Mammalia > Rodentia > Geomyidae > Megascapheus > Megascapheus bottae. The sequence goes on from NC_143511.1 coordinate 25,538,079, forward strand.
GTGTCTCAACTTCTATCTCTGTCACTCCTATTTCTCTCTGTTTTGCTCTGTCTTCTTCCCCCTCTAGTACTTACAGCTTTTCTTACTTATTTTTTATTTATTTATTGTTATTGTAAAGGTGATGTACAGAGAGTTATGGTTACATAAGTCAGATAAAGAGTATATTACTTTTTGGCTGGGAGTTGGCCTAGTGGTAGAGTGCTTGCCTAGCATGCACAAAGACCTGGGTTCCACTCCTTGGTACCACATACATAGAAAAAAGCCAGAAGTGGTGCTAAGGGTCAAGTGGTAGAGCTCTGGCCTTGAGAAAGCCCAAGGACAGTGCTCAGGCCATGAGCTCAAGCCAGGACTGGCAAAAAAAGAGGATATTACTTTTTGAACAATGTCACTCCATCCCTCTCTCTCTCCCAATTTTTCCTCCTATCCCCATCCATGAGTTGTATAGTTCATTTTTAACATAGTGTGTAGTGAATACCACTACTGCATTTGTTCACTCTTTACCATTTCTGTGTCGCCTCTTACCTTCCCAAAGGCAGCACTGTTTACCATAAACAAGATCTGGAATTAACCCAGATGCCCCTCAGTGTACAAATGGATCAAGAAAATGTGGTATATATACTCATCTACCAGAAAGAATGATATTGTACTATTCGTAAGGAAATGGAGAGACTTGGACATATTAAATATAGTAAGCCAGATGGAGAGAAACATAGGTTGCATAGTTTTCCTCATTTGTTATAACTAGAATATGCCTATAAATCCATAAGTAAATAGTAGATGGTAAAAGACAAAACAAAAAGACACTGGGACATGATAACTATACAGGTGTCTAGGTATTCACAGTGAGATCAAAGGAGACTATTCTTAGGAGAGGATCATTTGACTATATAAAATAATATTTATTGAAAAGAACTCCAGGAAATGAAAATAAGAGGTGTTTTCTTCTTCTTTGTTGCTCTTTTGTTTTCATTTACTGAATTATCTTTTAAATATAGTCTTGTGTTTATGACCAGGCAGGCCAAGACCACTATCTTCCTATTTCCATTTCCCTCACAGCTGAAATGACAAGTATGTACCACCATGCCTATTTTTTTTAATTCACTGAGACGGGGTCCTTGCTAACTTTTTGCCTGGGCAGGACTTGAACCCTGATTTTCCCAATCTCTGCCAGAGCCACCATACTCAGACATAGGATTTACTCCCTTAAACTAGTATATAATCTTGAATCATCTACGCTGGGAATTAGGGTATCTCTGGTTACAATCTTAATGCTTCAACAGTTTGGTGAGAATGGTTCCTAGCTCTGATAAGTTTCAAAGAAAAGAATTGTTAATGATCTAGGACTTGGAATTTTAAGTTGCAAGTCTTCCAGCTTAAATGAAATATAATCAATATTGTGGGGCCTGGCAATGGCAGCTCATACCTACAAATCCTAACTACTCAGGAGGCTGAGGAAAGCCCATGAAATTTTGATCTCCAATTATTCACCAAAAAAAACAAAAGTGGTACTGTGGCACAAGTGGTAGAATGCTAGCCCCGAGCAAAACAGCTCAGGGACAGCATCCAGGCCCTGAGTTCAAGCCCCATAACTGACCAAAACCAAAATTTTAAAGGGCCCAGCATGTAGCTCACACCTGTAATCTCAGCCATAGAAGGTAGAAATGGGAAGATTGTGGCTCAAAGCCATCCTAAGCAAAACACATTAGTGAAACCTCCCTTAAAAACAAGCTACTTGTGGTACAAAGCAACACTTGAAATCCCAGCTACTCTGGAGAAGGAGGAAAAAGTAGAAGAATTGCAATCTGGGAAAAACTGAGACATTACCTGAAAAATAAACTAGGACCAAAAAAAGAAGGGGGGGATGAATGCATGTAGTGTCTGCAGAATCTAGTCCAAATGGCTTGGCATAGATGAGAGGAGGCACCCCAAAGTCCTATCCTACTCCAGCCCTTCCTGGCTATGCAGCGGGAGCTATGCTAATTCTGTGTTATACAGCAAGCTCTTCTACCTGCACAACTGAGCAGTAATAAATCTCCATCTTCTCTGAGGACCAAGAGGGAGGATGCTGGGGAAGCCCTGATCTCTCACAGCATTTCATGTATATCAGAAGTAGCCCTGAGTAACACCACCTCCAGCTGTTGCTTCCTGCCTCATACTGTCTCCTCTGCCATCCTAAGGCTCCTCTGATGGAGCCTCTTTCAAACTCCAAGTAGAATGTTACAATGTTCTTTGTCTCAGTGAGAGTGCCAACAGGAAGAGAGGACCCTCCATTTGAGTCATTTGAAGAGAATTTTGTACAAGAACCAACAGTCCACTTGGTGCACAGTGAAGAGGAGAGTACAATGGAAAAAAGAGCACAGTGCCTCTGGAAAAGCAGCATCAGAGTTATGGGTCTCTCCCCACCCCTCGCCCCCTGCATCCAGACTCAGCACTGGAATCCAGAAACAGGGAGGCAAAGGCATGTCAGGCAGGAAAAATGAGCTTTGGAAGGGGCATCTTGCCAGTTCATGGAATCTCTGTAAAATGAGAAATAAAGACCTGAGTGCATTCTCCTCTCTTGAATATCTGAAGTGCTCTAAATCACACATATTCAAGTGAATTCCAGAGAGAAGGGGAGTCTGTTGACAGTCCATAGGCATCACACTATAGCCCAGAGTGCTGAGAAGGATGGGGAGGGGAGCTTGGGCAGACACTGGAAGATACCAGCATACTTCTCATTGCTCTCCCACTAGACTCTGGCTACATGCTTAATCTCAAAGGGGCCGAGCCAGTCCTTTATTTGTGCTACCCCTACAAACCCAGACATTAGGAACTCGGCACAAGGTGAGACAGATCAGGAGAACCCTAACACTTCCTAAGGGTATTAGGCTTAATAACTTAAGACAGCCAGACACGGGTGGCTCATGCCTGCAATCCTAGTTATACAGGAAGGTAGGATCTGAGGACTGCAGTTCAAAGACAGACTGGGGGACAAAGCCTATGATCCTCATATCTCTAACTAGCAACCAAAAAAGCCAGAAATGGAACAGTGGCTCAAGTGGTAGAGTAATAGCCTTTAGGGACAGTTCTCAGGCTGAGTTCAAACCCCACAACTCACACACACACACACACACACACACACACACACACACACACACACACACAAGAACTTAAGATAAACTTTTAGGAAGAAACAATCTTAATGTTGTTAGGTTATGGGTACAATATGCTTTAGCTTTTTGTTTCCTTTAAATGGCTGAAGCTGTCAGGAGCCAGGAGATGGGTTACATGATTGACAGCTATCAGACTTTTCCCCCACCCAGATTTCAGGAGTAACAGCCTTAGGATCAAACCTGGACAAACCATCTAATCAGGCTGGGACAGAGGCCTGATCAACATCCATTACTATTGCCTCTGAGGTAGCTAAGTCCAGCTGGACTGTAAGAAACACAGCCTCTTCTCTTAGAGTGGTTATCATTTCAGTCTAGCCACTTTCACACTATGGAGCTATCAGTTGACTAGCTACTTTTTCTGGGATTCAGGGGAAGTCTTATCAGTTAAGCCACAGCTGCTTTAAATGCCTCACAGCTGCCAGGAAGATTTGCTTCAGCTACTAATACCCCCAAAAGAGAGACTTTGTTCCAGTATAGGTTTAGTCCCAGCTGTCATTGCCTACACAGAAGCTGCTACTTCAATGCTACAGCCTTTGGGTAGGGAGTTTCAGCTATGACTACTCCAGAAACCCTGTGAGTTTCTGGGAGGATGTTACTTTAGTCACGATGTCAGATAGTTCTCAAATGACCCTACTCAATGCCACCCTGGATGCCCTCTACATATCCTGCAGATGTCCTCATGTCTTAGAAAGAGCTCCTTTCCCATTCCTAATTCTCAGAAACAGGCAAGCCAGTACACCTGTGCAGATTGTAAGAGTAAGTAGATAGTTTGAGGTAGACAGAAAAGGGCTGCATATGTGGTTTGTTCCAGAAGAGGCCCTCCTGTCAATCACCTCAGATAGTCTGGAAAATGTCCTGTGTATTGGGTCCCAATCAAGCTTCATAGGAGTGGTTTAATTGCCTTGCCTGGAGGTTTTTTGTTTTTGTTTTCATTTTTTTTATCATGGGTGGAGCAGGAAGAGCTGGTAACACAAATAAGCAACAACCTCTGGAGCTGCTAGTCTCAGGCCTAGCCAAGAGCCTGAAGGTAGCAGAAGAATCCCGGAGTACAGTGTGGAGCAGAAGTTATGGGGAGCTAAGGACTATGGAACGCTGAGAAAGCCAAGGGCTGCAAAGAGCTAAGCAATTATAGAAAGGCAAAGAGCAATAAAGATAGATGACCCTCAGAAGATCTATAGAGTGACTGATTCCTCTGCTGGAAGAGCTCCAAGAAAGTCACTTAGAGTTGAGCAGCCACCAAGGACAGCTGGCAGAGCTGTATCTGCTAAGTGGTGGGCCACTGGCATGCAAAGCTCAGAGTTAATGATGCTGTTCATTTTACATATCCAAATAGAGCAAAACCATTAGATACCAGGAAAGCCTTCAGGGCAAGTGTTCTGCCTGTCATAGAGTATGTGTACATAGGTAATATAGTATATATAAATATGTGCCTATTACATTATGGACATTATATTATAGACATGTATTATATACATATGAGTATAATATGCATATGTTACCCTAAATAACATGTATATGTATACATATAATGACAGATGTCATTCTGTCACTTTCTGTAAAGATTATGGGGGAACATGAACTACTCCTATATGGGTGTCAAAATGTCTTCAAATTCCTAAGCTAGGTCATCAAAATGCCAGCAAATGCTTGGCACAGTTACAAATTGAAGGTCACCTTAAGGGATGGTAGATGACCTTCCAAATAGAATTAGTACAAAAAGGTTGATAAGTATAGCACATGTCTATTAATTTGCCAGATATGTAAATCAACCACAGTTTAATGTGAAAGGCAGGAATGCAAGAGGATGCTGATGTATCTATCTATGTAAGACTTCATAGAAACAAATGTTCACTGTAGTGTAAAACTTCTCAGAAAGGAATAACATATTTCTCACATTACAATGAAACATCTGGAGGGGGTGACAGTTTCATTGGGCACATATTGGAAACGATTGGTTAAGACTAACCAAGTAATATAATTTTTATGTGACTTTGGCAGGGGTATGGTTCAAAGAAACTTACTTTCATTGAACATGTTTGAGGTCCAAGAGAAAAGAAGTATGTTAAATGTTTGGAATGCACATCAGAAATCCCATAATAAGCAATATGCCTTTCCAGAGAAATGGAAGAACAAATTTGGAAGAGAATTCCAGGACACAGAGATACCCTTCCTCAAGAGGATGATTTTCAAAACACTCTAGCCTTAGCAGAGACAGAACCTCTGTAGGCATCCTGAGCTTAACCTGGCAGAGCTTCCAGACCCTGACCAGCACATGTGGCTAATAGTAAGGCTCTTTGTTGTTTAAGTGGTCTTTACTCTCTTCCCGTGAGCAGACTGACCTTGGGGCTAAACCCTTGGGAGGCCAGGGGAGAGGAAGAAGATGGGGGAAACAGCTGTTTATAGTCAGAGTGACCATGCTGGCTGCAGCTGGGACAGATCTTCTCCTCCTCTCTCCGAGGGCCTACTCATCTCTGGGGAACAGAGACTAAAACAGGTTGGTGAGAACATACAGTTCCTGAGGCTAAGAGGAAAATCAGATGCTCTCAATGAAATAAGAAGGCTACTCCACTGTCCATCCTCCCTCTCTGAATGAGATGGGTTTTATATGTATGGTTTCATTCTGTGTAGAAGTTGAGGACTTATGAAAAACTTCAGAGCAAGGCAAGGACAGGGAGCATTCCCTTGAAGAACTGGATGTTCGATGACAGGAGTAGGGCGAAAGGTAGTAATAAAGCAAACGAAAGGATATAGTGATGTCTGGCCTTGTGAACAGTTGCAGGACACAGCTGTGTGAGTGAGGGGACAGATCCCTTTATATTCATAGCATGCCAACCCTTTATGGAGAATGGAATGAGATGGAATGGAATGGAGAGGGAACCATTCTCTGTGGCTATAGCCCAATCAAAGCTTTTATGCTGAAGGATTTCTTTAATATGGTTTGACTCCCAGCTCATGAATCCATTGAGAAGTGGTGGAGTCTCTAGCAGAAGGATGTTAGACACTCCTGCCATGATGCACTGGGCTGCCACAGGCCCAAAGCCACAGAGCCAAGAGCCCATGGGCTGAAAACCCCACTGACACTGTCACTCAAAATAAACCTTTCTCTCCTTTCAAGCCATCTCCAGCATTTGTTACAGTGACAGCAAACTATCTGCCATGGTCTTCTTGGAAGACTTAGTCATTTCGATCTTTCTCAGTGTGTTGGAGCATGCTGAGTTCCTCAGAATCTAACACCTTAGTGCTGTTCTCTAAGACAGTATCACAGTAAGTGTTCAAGTGTGGGATATTCTCAACATTACTATGGACATCTTGGTCTGTAGCTCCCTTCCGTGGTGCCAATCACTGCAACTGAATATAGCAGCTTTCCATTGGCTTAACTTTATTCAGGGACAGAAGAACTTAACTGCTGTCAGTTCTCCTCAGGACATAGTTGGTGTAGCAGAAAGTGGACTCTACGCTCCCGAGATGGACACATGAACAGAGGTCACATCTAAAAGCCTTTGTTCCCTTTGAAATTGTTGAAGACACAACTCTGAATGGCACAATTTGTCTTTCTCCAAGCCCAGCACAAAAGCACTGATATTAAAGAACCGTGTGTGTGTGTGTGTGTGTGTGTGTATGTGTGTGTATATGCAAATGTGGGTGTGAGGTTCTTCTACCCTGTGTCATGCTAAACAGATTAAAATACATTCGCATCTCACATTAAAAAGTTCTCCACGTTTCATTCCAAAAGCATCTTGAAAAGATTTTTTATAATTTTGCTTTTGAAATGCGAAGACTCCAAATCACTCATCGAATTCATGATTGGCAAAGATCTCTCCTCCCTCGTGCAAACTTGAAAATCCTTTCGAAGTGAGCCCATGCAGCCTGAAAATTACTCTCAAGTGTTACAATGGCTGTTTGAATGCTAAATTGCATAATAAGATGATATGTTACATTTTATATTTGTTCTGCTAGGCAGTCCCTCATGTTGGAGTTGCAATTTTCTTCATCTTGGAGCTTGTGCTCGTTTTTAGTCACTTTGTATTTGTAGATTCATGAATTCCAAAGGCTCAAGGCTAAAGGGGCTGAAAGTGACATGGAGGGAGAGATAATGGTTGTGGATAAGTGGGCTTGGATATAGGGGCTATGTGACGTGTTAAAGCAAGGGGGACCGCATGGTTTAAAGGCTTGTCAGCTGGCCAGATCCTTTTGGTCAACGTAGCTTCCTGTTCTCCACTATCCCCACACCATTCTGCATAGCCTGTACTTATTTTCAGAAGGTCTTACAAACTAATTTCTAAGCAGTACAACCCAGAGTTCCAGCTCTCATTTCCTCTGCCAATAGCCAGTGTAATTAATAATGCCCATCACAACACCACATCCAGATGTGTGTATTCCCGACACACCAACCTAGCATTGATGCATTGGTTGAGTTTCTCCAAAAGCTCAAAATAAAGTTTCAAGGATTAGAACAAAAAATGAGCAATCCTTTGTAACAGACTTTCTGGTGGGATGAAATATGACAGCTGGGGTTCTTTTCCCTATAAAAGCAAATGTGCATATCCAATCCAAATAAAAGTGGCAAATTGACTTCATATGATACAAATGTTTGTTGAATGTACAGTAAGATCGCATGCAAGGTATCCCAGATGGTGGCCTGGAAAGTCTAACTCAGATGCTTAATCATGGTTTGCTTGTCCTTTATCAATGTTCTTTAATGTAGGACTTAATCATCAGACTACACAGAAAGACTGGATTCTTCAAACTCTTTCTAGGCAATAATTATCACCCAAGGAGCTAATTAAAAATTAAATTTCTGGGTGAACAAATGCAGCAGTGATATTCACTTGACACAATGTGGAAAATGAACTATATAACTTGTGGGTGGGGAGGGATGGGGCAGAAAAACTGGGAGAGCACAGGAAAGAGTGACACTGTTTAAAAAGAAAGGTACTCTTTATCAGACGAACTATAACCCTTCTGTATGTCACCTTTAGAATAACAATAAAAATATATTAAAAAGAGCATGTAGGAAAGGGGTAAATGTAATTGATGAGGAGCCGGGAGTTTGGTCTAGTGGTAGGATGCTTGCCTAGCATGCACGAAGACCCAGGTTCGATTCCTCGGTACCACATACATAGAAAAAAGCTGGAAGTGGTGCTGAGGCTCAAGTGGTAGAGCTCTAGCCTTGAGAAAGTCCAAGGACAGTGCGCAGGCCCTGAGCTCAAGCCCAGGACTGGCAAAAAAATGTAATTGATGATTTTTTATCTAAAAAATAAAATAAGGGCCAGGAATGTGGCTCAAGTGGTAGAATGCTAGCCTTGAGCAAAAGAAGCCCAAGTACAGCAACCATGCCCTGAGTTCAAGTCCCAGGAATGGCAAAGAAAGAAAGAAAGAAGGAAGGAAAGAAAGGAAGAAAGAAAGGAAGAAAGAAAGAAAAAAAGAAAGAAAGGAAGGAAGGAAGGAAGGAAGGAAGGAAGGAAGGAAGAAAAGAAGGAAGGAAGGAAGGAAGGAAGGAAGGAAGGAAGGAAGGAAGGAAGGAAGGAAGGAAGGGAGAGAGGGAGGGAGGCAGGGAGGGAGGGAAAGAGAAAATAAAAATAAAATAAATGTCCTAAGCTACTTTGTTGGAAGAGCCTGAGATAGAAGAGCTTTGTTCAGGCCCAGATGGGTATAAAGTGGCATTTTAAAAAATTTTGTTTCTGGGCCGGGAGTTTAGCCTAGTGGTAGAGTGCTTGCCTAGCATGCACAAAGACCCGGGTTTGATTCCTCAGTACCATATATATAGAAAAAAAGCCGGAAATGATGCTGAAGCTCAAGTGGTAGAGCTCTAGCCTTGAGAAAGTCCAAGGACAGGGCTCAGGCCCTGAGCTCAAGCCCAGGACTGGCAAAAAAAAAATTGTTTCTACATAGTCACTTCTAGTAAAGTTATAAAACCCCAAGTCAGGGAAATTTATACTAGCTCCTCTTATCCAGAAAATATGTTCCAGAACCACTGAAGGATGCCTGAACCCACAGATAGTGATGAATCCTAAATAAACAATACTCTATTTATTATGTCATCAACTAGTTGTGATAAAGCTTAATTTATATTCTTGTACCTTGGTGAGGATCAGGAAAATCACAGTTTGAGGCCAGCTTGGGCAAAGTGTTATCTGCATATCAAGAAGTAAACAGGGCGTGATGTATGCACTAATGATCCTAGTTTCAGAGAGGCATAGGTAGGAGGATCATAATCTGAAGCCATCTCCAGGCAAGAGCAGGTGAGATCTTAACCTAGAAAATAACTAAAACATAAAGGGCTAGGAGCAGGGCTCAAGAGGCAGAGGGCTTACCTAGTACCCCGACAATGCCAAAAACAAACAAAAAGCTTATTTTATAGGATAGGCATCATAAGAGGTTTTTATAATGGTAATTAGGGGGAGGGAGAAAGGTGGAGATACTGAGGGGCAAAGGAGATCAAAAGATGTGTCACACACACACACACACACAGACAATACAGTGAAACCTTCTGAACTGAAAAAAAATGGGGTGGAAAGAAAGCAGAAGAAATAGGAATGCAGTGGATATGGTGGAATTTGTTCAAAGTTCACTGGGTATGTGTGCAGAAATATCACAGCAAAAGATACAAGTAGATGTGAATTCAAAGCTAAAACAACTTTTGAAAAGAATGGTAACTTATAGAAAAATTAAATGAAGATAACATGTGCTACTTATTGGACAACCAATTATAACTATTTGGAGAGTCAATTAAAAGAAAGTAGAACAATTAGAGCTCTCTGCCATCGACTGACACACCTCTTGCTCTTTCAAGCCATTAATACCAAGCACTAGAATGCCGCTGCTGTCAGTCTGATGAGCAAGCTGGCAGCTAGGTTGGTTATAAAGTTTAAAAGGATGGAAGGCTCACAATCTAGGTAAACAGTGGAAGGATGGCATGCAATTTCATCCTGCTACTTGGAATAATACACAGTTTACATGCATAAGTTGTTTTGATGCTGGAATTTTCCATTTTCTATTTTCCTACTGTGTTGGCAATGAAAACTTCAGCTAAAGGACGCTCCGTGTGCATGCGAGTGACTGTGGTTAGGCAACTTCTGCAACAGAATATATATCCATATTTTCAGACTAAAGGTCTGGGTCTTCCTACTGTCTGTGTGGTTAAATCCTAATCCCCAGTGTGATAGACGATTAGGTGATGAAGGGGATGATGAGGTCATGAGTTGAACCCCCACCAATAGGAGCAGTGTCCTTCTAACAGAGGCTAAAAGCTTCCCCATCTTCTCTGTCATGTGAGGACATAGGAAAGGAGCTGCCTGTGGTTCAAGAAGCAGGGCTTCACCATCCAACACAGTCTGCCAGCACCGTCATCTTTGAGTTCCAGTTTTGAGGGTAAGGAAGACATTTGCGTTGTTTCTAGCCCTAGTTCTAGTATTTTCACTGAACCAAGATGGCCAAAAAGATCCCTCATAAGGTTCCCCCATGGTGGCATGGTCAGCAGACACGCCCCTTTGTCTTTCCCACAGCACAACACTGTGGAGCGTCCCTGGCATGCCTCCTTCCACACCATCTGATCCTGGGCGTCTCCAGTGGCTTCTGAAAGAGGGTCATGTCCTCCTTTTAGTGTCCACTCCTAGCACAGGGCCTAAACCCAAAGACATTCATTGTGTGTGTGTGTGTGTGTGTGTGTTGCACAGACGTGCATGTATATATGCATAGTGAGGCTTGAACTCACAGAACCATACACTCTTGCTTGGCTTTTATTCCTCAAAGCTGCACTCTCCACATGAACCACAGCTCCACATCCAGCCTTTTGGTGGTTAATTGGAATTACAAGTTTTATAAACTCCTCTGCCTGGACTGGCTTTAAACTAGATCCTCAGATCTCAGCCTCCTGTATAGCTAGAATTACTGGTCTGAGACACTGGTACCCAGCTCCACAGCCCTTCTAGAAGGGTATCTATTTTATAATATTTATAATATCTACTTTCCAATTATTGACTTATTTCAGTGGGCCAAGAGGAAGAGAATGAGAAAACTGTTGATGGGAAGATTCCTAGCTATGGAGCCCTATCTGCTTTGAGAATCACTGCAGATAGAAAGAGTTGCTAATAATGGAAATGGGCTAAACCTGGAACCAGAAGATCCTGAGAAGCCTTGACCTAGTTGGGAAGAAAAGGCAGGAAGGTCTCTTCTGACCTGTGTATTGTTAATGGTATTAGCAGAGACTCTTGGGGGCTGTATGGAAGCTTATATATGGGAATAGTCCTTGGTGTGCAAAAGTAAAGAGGTCTTAAAGGAAGCCACACACAGCTTTCCCTAACAATCCCTGTGCTATCTGTTTTTTCTGGGACAGCGTCATGGCAATAGTACCATTTCCAGGCTAGACTGGGGTACACGCTATCAGATTTATGCCACTTGGGCCTGTCATGTAGCACTTTTGTTCATGCTGGCAAATATGTGTAGGATCAGAAGCAGCCAGGAAAGACAAGCTAGCTGCCTCCGAGTAGAAGTGCCCCTTCCCCTAGCCCTTTTCTCTTCCATCTTCCCCATCTCCTATGAAATCAGCCATGATTTACTGCAGGAAAATCTGGAGGTTTGCAATAAAATATTTATTTGTCCTTGCTTAATTTGATTTGTCTCTACCCCCTGGCCACCCAAATGCCTGAATTTAAACAAGTATTATCATCAGAGGACAGATTGTGGACAATAGGTACCAGGAGATTAAGTCGTTTGTTCAGTTTCATAAACTGCTAAATTGGGGGGTGGGGCTTCAGGCCTTGTCCTGCCTGATTCCACTCTATGAACACTGAATCATGCCAAGACATTCTTCAGGGACTCTTAGACTATTTCTGGATGTGTTCTGACTTTAAAGAAAATATGTTTCTAAAAAGTACGCGTGAGAACCACATAGTTACTGCAAACATTCCCTCTAAACACTGAAACTACAGCTTTTTTCTCATTGTAACAATAACAATCATACCAACTGCTAACATTTATCACGCATTTGCTATGTACCTGGTATAGTTTAAAGGTTATATTGTCTTCTTGTTTGTTTTTTTGTTTGTTTGTTTGTTGGGGGGACAGTTTATTGTTATTGTTCTTTTGTCATGGGGCTTGAACTCAGGGCCTAGCTGCTGTCCCTTAGGTCTTTTACTCAAGGCTAGCACTCTACCACTTTGAGTAATAGCTCCACTTCCAGTTTCTGGTTTCATTAGAGATAAGAGTGTCACAGCCTTTCCTGCCCTGGCTGGCTGTGAACCATGATCCTCAGATCTCAGCCTCCAGAGTAGCTATGATTATTGGCATGAGCCACCAGCACCCAGCTGTCTCCTTGTTTTTAGCCAAGTATAGTAAATTTCACAATGTTCACAAGAGGTTAAGAAAAGTGATACAAGATCTGGAAGCCAGAGAAATAAAGAAGAGAGGAGGAGGGGGAGGGGAACAAAGAAAGAGGAAGCAAGGAAGCAAGCTTGCACACATAACTGGTCTGAGGCTTAGAGCAAGCCGTTAAGGAGGCCAATGTCCCCTCGATGAAGCCACTCTAACATCTCAACAGAGAGGGGAGTGTGAAGGTCGGTCAGGATTGACACTTGTGACATTCTCACTGAAAATTAGGAATCTGAGTGGGAGATGGGCTCGGAGTGGGAATGAAGATGCTGACTGCACTCAGTTACCAGCCTGGGTACCCAGACTGTCCTCCCTGAGGCTAATGCCAGGGAACCCTGTGATTTATGCTGCGGAGTCGTGCAGAGCTTGCAGTAGCAGACGAAATGGATGGACCAGCAGAAGATGATTTCCCTGCACACACCACGTTTCCATAAAAGGCCTCTTGTGCCCATATAGTCCTGACAAGAGGGCAGCACTCACGCACAGCGGGGCTGTCCCCCCCTTATTTGGGCAAGGTTAACAATGGCATCCTCCCTTCTGATTTATGAGCAAAGCAGGGGAAGAATGTTGATCAGGAGATGCAGGGATGGCTCAGCAGAGAAGACGGAAGACTCAGTGTGCTGGCAAGTGAGCTTTTGCCCCAAGTGGAACAGATCGCATGCTGGCTGGGCAGCCCCTTCTCAGGCTGGACAGTAAACATGGGCGCCTCCCTCCAACATCAACACTGCATGAAGCCAGAGAATATACACAGCTCCCATGGGTTGGAATAGGGAAAATTAAAGCAAGAATAAACATTTTTAAACTTTATCCTTCATAAAATCACCCCTTCCATCCTTGTCTATTTCTCCATTACACACACACACACACACACACACACACAAAGATTCACACATACACACCGACACAAAGGCACAAAAGCATACATACAAAGATGCACACAGAGATACATACATATATACAAAGACAAAAACATATATTTACATATAGAGGCATATAAACACATACATACATGCCACACAATACTTACACAGAGATGTACTCACATCGATAAAAACATAAACACACAGAGATACAGATACATACACACATAGAGGCCTACACTTATAGACACACACATACAAATATATATCGGATACCCACACACAAAGAGACACACAAATATATATATATATATGCATATAGACACACAAAGACACAAATAATATACATATACACATAAATAAACACAAAGACACATACAGTCATGCACACACACATACACACAAATATATACACATAACTAGAAAAAAAACATACAGACTCACAAACCCACAGAAATACCTAGATACACAGATAAAGGTAGTACACTTACAGAAAAGGCAGATACTGTAATGGAATAGACAAGCTCATTATGAACAGCTCTGACCTATAAAGGGCCTTAACATGTGAAGATCATGATCCAATTTTCCCATCCAATCTCCATCCTATGATTGGAATCTATAAGGAGAAGAAGGAATCTACTGATGAGAATGAATAGGAGGATGCTTTGTACATACTATTATAAATCATATAACTGCCATAATTATTTCAAACATTGTGATAACGTCCTCTGAGGATTATTATTTTTAATTATTATTTATGATTTTATATAATGCACAAATGGGTTTCTTGGATGTTAGCAAGTATAAGTTATGTTGCTATGTGAACTATCTTTACCCTGGTGATAACTCAGTTTCATTTGGGTAGGGCTCTGAATGTATTTAAAGTGTATACTGGGTCAAGGAATGAAATTTTTCTATCCTATCTCCAGAAGCCAAGCAATCCTTGAGTCTCCATTCTGCATTTTAATGAGGCATTCACAAGTTAGTGGATAGAGAATGACTGGGGTACTTTTTGCACCGTACACATATTCCTTTACCTCTAGAACATGTATGCAAGAAGCAAGCTGATATGCAGCTGGATCATTTTTAAGAGCACTTCTGGTCCCAAGTAGTCCATGCCTCTAAGCCTAGCTAACCAGGAGGCGGCTGAGCTCTGAGGACTGTGGTTCAAAGTTAGCAGGGGCAAGAAAGTCCTTGAGACTCTTATCTCCAATTAACTAGCACAAAAACCAGAGGTGGAGCTGTGGCTCAAGGGGTAGAGTGCTAGTCTTGTAAAGCAGGGGGGGGAGGGGGCGGATTGAGGATGTTGAAGGGATGACATTGCATATTCATAAACTACTTTGTTAAATGACACCTCCTTTGTACAACTATCTGTACAAATGTACAAATTGTAATTGTAACCCCTCACCTTTATAACAACAATAAAAACATTAAAAAGCTCAGAAACAAAGAAAAAAAAACCACTTCTGATCCCCAGAAAGCCCATGCTTGCTGAAAAACAGTGCTCAAAAACAAAATGTACATGCCCTTCTATGGAATTCTCCCAATGACACGCATTTAATGTGAAAGTTTAACCAGGAGGTTCACTTGTGTTGCTTTTCAGTACATGTCCTACAATTTAGTCATGTTCCCCTCTCTTTTTCTTTTTTTTTGCACTGCTTGTTTTTGAGATAAGGACTCCGTTCCTGCCTAGACCCATACCTGCATGACAATACTATTTCAAGTTTCCATCGTAGAATGATTGGCGTGAACCACCATGCCCAACTTCTTCCATTGAGATAGAGTCTCATGGATTTTTCTGTCAGATCTGGTCTGGAACCAGCTAGGATGATAGGTACATGGCATCATCTCATCTATTGCTTGAGATGGAGTCTCATATGTCCCACTGGCCTCAATTATATGATGCTCCCAACCTTCACCTCCCAAGTATCTATAATTACAGGAATGGTAACTAGCTGAGGTTTAACTTTTTTTGGGAGGGTTCATGGGGCTTGAACTCTGGGCCTGGGTGATATCCCTGAGCTCTTCAGCTCTAGGCTACCTCCTTACCTAAGCCTCTTCCCTGAGACACCCTCCCCCAACACACACACACACACACTCTTAAGGTTTCTACCTGCTAAACATCCACACACTGTGGACCAAGTTTCTAGCACATGTGCCGTTTAGGCAACCACTCCCACCATATCTAAACCCTAAGGATACAGTCTTGAGGGACAGCTGATCCAGCCTACTTAATGTCAGTGGATCAGGCAATGTAGTTGATTTCCCCTGTGGTCTTCACACCAGCTAATCAGAGAGCCCTGTGTGAGTTCAAGTTTAAGGCCTAGATCTGACAGCATTGCTCTTTCTGGCAAAATACCCCAAACCCTTTCCTGATCTTCAGAACCTGCCTGCTCTTCCCTCCCCTCACATACCCATTCTGACACCCCAAAGGACTGTTTAGTGTAAAATGTCAATCATCATAGTGAACTGAAAGCTGTACAGCTTTAGCATAAGGAAACAGACATTCCGTTGACTTTTGTAGAATCTCTCCCTTGTTCACTGTGTGGCACACAAGTGGTCTCTTCTGTGGCCAAAATGTACATGTGACCCTCGCCATCCAGTGAAGTTAAAATGTATGGAGCTTCCTCCTTGGACTGGAAGGCAGCTTTCTAATGATATTGCCTAGACTCGATTCCTATCATTTTGGTGTCTAGCTTTCCCATTGCTGGTGAGAGTTACTCCTTTTCTTGCCATTACATTCCCTTTAAGTAACCTAAAATGTCTTGTTACTTGTACCAAGTAACCCAACTTCATCCCTACTTTCTTACCCCAGAACCATGAATGTGCAAGCCTTTAATCCAATCGGATGGAAAGGGATGTAGAGGTTAAAAGATCCTTTTTTAAGAACTAGAGAAGAGTGCTGACTTTGGTTTTGGAACAGTGGAGTTGAGGCAATATTGGAACCTCTAGTCCCCTCAGTGCCACCATGCGAATTATCCCAGCATTTCTGCCTTTGATTTCCAAGCACATCATCCCCGAACTAAAAGTCTTAAGATACTATGTGTACAGATGGAAATAAGAATAACCCTGAGTCCACAACTGCAAAGTGACCTAAATGACTGCTAAGTAGGGCACATCGTCTCCTCAAGATCCAATGCCAAGAAGCCATTGGGCTCTGTCACATCTACACAAGTAGACAGAACGTTCTCTTGTCAGTTTGAGTTTTATCTTTAGTTTTTGTCTCCCTGGGACAGCAAAAGGCCTCTGACACAAAATACATCTGCATGCAATTTCCACATGATGGGAGTAAGCGTTGGTTATTTTAAAGCTGCAAGTGCCATTAAGAGGTCTTTCTGCCAAAACCCATATTGCTCTTTTGTTACAAAGCTATACAAATATTTGTGTTTTCTGTTTGACTTGGAAACACAGCAAACTTTCAGACTCTCTACTGCTCTTGCTTTGAGATGACTGCTTATCTCTTGCTGTAGGTTACTTGCTGTTTACTTATTTTGATTCTCCAAAATATTAGAAGGATTGAAAGAATTCTGATGTCAAAGTGGCCCATTGCTGAGTGCAGCCCAGATCAATTGTACACAACCCAGACAGTGTGTAACTGTTAAGAAAGCCTTTCAATGTGTTTGAAGTTTCTCAGTGAACCTATAGTGCAGTAGACTTTTGGGTATGTTCTGCTTTATAAACGTTTGGCACATGTGTAGATTCATGCATCTTTTGAATCAGTTTCTTTTCACTAAGCAAAATCCCTTGAGATACATCCAGCTTATATACACATATCAACAGGTCAGTTTTTTCTGTGACAGGGTATTCCATTATATGAATTTATTACAGTTCACTGACTCATTCACCTGTTGAATGGTTTGGAGCTGTTTCTGGTTTAGGGGCTTTTATGAATAGGGCCATTATAAATATTTGTGCAAGGCTTTGTGTATATATAAGATTTTAAGTCACTAGGGGATACACATAGGGATGGGATTATGGGGTCATATGGTAAGCATCTGCTCAAGTTTACGAGCAATTGACAAACTGTTTTCCATTTCCATTACATCCCATTTGCCTTCCCACTAACACTGGGTGAGGGCTCCAGGCGGTGTGTGTACCCGACAGTACTCAGTATTAGCATTACCTTTTATGTCAGCCATTCTAATTGTTATGTAGGAATTTTAATGTGCATATCTTAAATAATAATGTTGCACATATTTTCATGTATTCATTTGACATTTGACATCCAGAAGGCCTCTCTGATGAGGTATCTTTTTGAATCTTCCACACCGTGTTAATTTGATGAACTGTTCTATCTCTCCCACTATGTTGACTCTCTCCTATGAATTGCTTCAGCACCATTGTTAAAAATTCAATTCACCCTATTTAAGTCTATTTCTGGGCCCTCTGTTCAGTTATATATCTAACTCTTTGCTAATACCACATGGTTTTCTGCCAATTAGAAAATATTATTCCTCTAGCTTTAAGAGGCATTTTGTTGTTGTTAAGATCTTTTAGTGGTACTGAGTTCCCCAGATGCCAGCCAAACAAACCACTACCAGCTATACCCCAGCCCTCTTCTTTTTTTGTGTTAAAATATCTAATTTTACTTAGTATACAATTTAAAATCTTACATAATTAGAAAGTTTTTTAATATAATGGAAAATATTATACTTGTAAAATGGCTCATTTTAATATCATGAAAAACTTCTAGGGTAGAAGCTTTGTTTAACCAAACATTTTTTTGATTAAAGAATTTATTAACATTGATTTTTACATCATATTTCAAATGACGTATTTAACAAACAAGTATTCAAGAAGGGCTCTTTATACAATCACTGGCACTTAGATTTTAGAACATAATTAAAATTAGGCTGAGGGTTTGTATGTCATATATACATATTAATCTATGTAATAAAACATTATGTCTATAGAGTCATAGATTTTTATGTCTATGTAGTTGTGTTTATATTTCCAGTACCATGTCCATGGCATTAGGTATGAAAATATTGAGTCCTCGCTCTTGTACTTTTGGATCTAATAGCCACATATTGAGGATACCATGCGCTTTTTGTTTCTTTGGTCTTGACGTGTCTCACTCAACATGATTTGCTCTAGATTCATCCACTTCCCTGCAAATGCCATTATTTTATCTTGTTTGTTGGCTGTGTAGAATTCTATTGTGTATATATACCACATTTTCTGTATCCATTCATCTGCAGTAGGGCATCTGGATTGTTTCCATCACCTTCCCAGCCCTCTTTTTTTTCAAAATGTTTTATCTATTCTGATTCCTTTGCTATTCAATATTATTTTTATAATCACTGTTATATTTACCAAAATCTTCTGAGAATTTTAATTGGAAATTAGAATTAGGTTAATTTGAAGATAAGTAACATCATTATGTTGCATCTTCTAATCCATGGACATTGTATGTCTTTATGTTTAGATATTCTCTGATTTATTTCACCAACATTTGGTTGTTTTCAGTACACTGTATATTTTATTAAATTAACAGATAAATGTTTCATTTTGGAGCAATTGCAAAATTTCTTCATTAATTTCAGGTTTCCATGACAAACAGATCAAAATTCTAACATCAGATGTTACAACTTCTATCAAACAATATTTACTAAAGTATTCACAAGTAATATGTTATATAGTAGGTTAAAAAAATGTCCCATCCGCACAAAAGTCTACATCATACCAATATGCATTTGAACAGGTTTCAATCCTGTGCTTTGATATTTGTTACATCTTGAGGCTCTCTTAAGAGCTACAGAATAGTGTCCCCTTTGCCACAGTTTCATAAACCACAGTTTCACAGTTTAAAAATATCAAGCAGAAAGCTCAGGACACCCTTCATACATTTTAAACAGGGGCATGGAGCCTCATGGTATTCCTCTGAAGCCCACTAGGACAGATATCTACGCTGTATTCACACCTAACCATTAGTCTCTGGCCAGCCGTGTTAGTCATCTGCTCATCTGACTGACTTCTGCAGTATCTCAGTACAGTTACCCTTGTTTATTTACCAATGTCCCCAAAGAGTAGTTGTGTTCAGCGATTATAATACTAACTGTGCCCATTTTACAAGTTACGCTTCTTCATATATACATACCTAGATCTATATCTATATATTGATTTACCTATATAGGTATATAAATTTCCATATAAATGTATAGTGACAGATCTGTAAATATATAGAGATCTATTTATGTATATAAGTAGATAGATCTCTGCATATAAACCTATAAATATAGAGAGATCATTAAATATACAGAGTGGTGACGCATCTATCTATAATCTATATAGATATGTAGAAACATGTCTACTTATATAGATCTATATCTCTATATATAGATCAATATGTCTACCTATATAGACCTATCAATTTCTCTATATATATACATGTATAGATTTATGTATCCATCTCTCTCTATATATATTTATATATATGTATATATATACATATCACAGTATATTGTATTCAGTACTATCCATGGTATCAAGCTGCACTCAGGGTCTTGGTTGCAGTGAGCAATAGATAAGGAAGGACTACTATGTCTTACAGAAAACACTTCCAGGTGAGTGCAGCTTTCCCTGTCTGATTAGCAATGAGAATAAACTCTCCATTGTCTTATTTCCTCTAAAAGCAGAAACAGAAGCAGAAGCAGCAGAAGCAGCAGAAGCAGCAGAAGCAGCAGAAGCAGACGAAGAAGAAGAAGAAGAAGAAGAAGAAGAAGAAGAAGAAGAAGAAGAAGAAGAAGAAGAAGAAGAAGAAGAAGAAGAAGAAGAAGAAAAAGAGAGAGAGGAAGGAAGGAAGGAAAGAAGGAAGGAAGGAAGGAAGGAAGGAAGGATGAAAGGTTAAAATAAACCAAACCAACATCTTTCCCAAGCTCTTTGTTTTATTTATGGACTTGATTTTTTACAAGGTTCAGTGAGTAAAGCATGGCCCATAAATGAAAAGATCACTATCATATGAGCTCTATATCTAACTTGGAACTTGATTAAAAAACCAAATGTGTTCACTGGCCAACTGCTCAAATGTGCCCTGTCCAAGTACTGGGGAATATTTGAGCACATGTATAAACACACAGCCATCAAACTGATCTGAATTGGACAAAATAAACACAATCTGCCCTAAACATGGCATTTTGCTCCACAGTGGCTCTCAGCTTTCAAAAAAAGTTTTTAAAAAAAACTCTGAAAGAAGAAAAATTCACAGCTTGAATGTCTCAAAAGAGTCTTCTGGGAGGGTTAATGGATTTGTTTACTAATCAAAGCTAAATCAGAAGGAGCTTAAATTAGCTCTGCTCCTGGCAATCTTTTAAAGAGATTTTTGGGTTAGTTTGATTCAGGCCTAAATAAGTCTCTGAAATGGGGCAACATTTGTGCACATAAAAATTATAAGGTCCGGCCGGGAGTTTGGCCTAGTGGTTAAAGTGCTTGCCTAGCATGCATCAAGACCTGGGTTCGATTCCTCGGTACCACATACATAGAAAAAAAAGCCGGAAGTGGTGCTGAGGCTCAAGTGGTAGAGCTCTAGCCTTGAGAAAGTCCAAGGACATTACCCAGGCCCTGGGCTCAAGCCCAGGACTGGCAAAAAAAAAAAATTATAAGGTCCTTGGAGCTCAGAATTCACATCCAGCTCTAATATCTTCATTTCCTAGAGAGGCAAGAAAGAAAGTTTCCCCTAATCAATGGTAACAGCAGAATCACATTAGAACTCTTGCCAGGGGGACTAAGGTAGTCTCTCTCTCCACCCCAGGAATGGATCAGTAGCAATTAATTGTCAAAATCACACTCTGATCTACAAATTACATTTGGGAAACCAATAATGGAGAAATCCTGAAAGCAGTATGCACAAATACAACCTATCACAATATTCTTTGTGATATTGTTTTGTTGCACGGGTTCTGAAGCTATAACTTCTGGCTTCCGTACAGCCCCTTATCTTTTATAGGCTGGTACTCTACCACTTCAATCCACAGTTCCATTTCTATCTTAAAAAAAAAAAATCCTGGTTAATTGGAGATAAGCGTCTCATAGACTCTCCTAGCTGGGCTAGCTTCAAACTGCCACCCTTGGATATAAGCTTTCTGAGTAGCTCAGGTTACAGATTTGAGCCACCAGTACCTGGCACTACAATATCGTTTTCAGAATGAGAAAAAAATAGCTTATAGGAACCTGCTTATCTGACAATGAAGGAGTTATTAAAACAAGCCCACCCCACTGTACAAAAGAGACAACGCACTTAAGTGTTCTGACAGGGATCTTCACAACAAACTGTAAAGTGGCGGGGGGCGGGGAAGAAAATTGCAGATCAAAAAGTGAGCATGGCTTCACTTTTTGTTTGCTTTGAGAGCAAAACAAACACATGTGCATGCAGTTGCACATGTAACATCTCCGGAGACCACCAACCATTCCAGAATTTAAACTGGTAATGTATAGAAAGAGGAACTTGGGTCTACGAAGAAAGACCATTAGAAGAACTTCCCATGACAAAAAGCCCACCCATGTTCCCAGAGGTGAACTGCACACAAGAAAGATCTCACACGTGAGTGGCAGAAGCCACTCATGGGATGAGTTAGGGGAGGCTCTGGCACCACCCTGACCCTCACATAAGCTCACTCTCTAATGTGCAAAATGATGTTCTATCAAATCCACTTTGCTCTGCAAACCACCACCCCCTCCCACCACCTGAAATCCCCTTCTAGTCAGCTATCCTCTTTAGCTGTCCTACATAAAAATTCCATCGATCAGAGCATAAGGTCCAGGCAAATACACCATCTTGATTAGATGGAATAGACTCAAATTTGGGAGTGGGCAGTCAATACTAAAGCTCAAACTAAGACTCATACTTAATCTACCATTTGAGCCACATTTGAGCCTCAGCCCTTCTTTCTTTAGTTTTCAGATAGAATCTCATCGTGTGTGTGTGTGTGTGTGTGTGTGTGTGTGTGTGTGTGTGTGTGTGTGTGTGTGTGTGTTGGGACTAGGACTTGAATTCAGGGTCTAGGTGCTGCATTTTAGCTGTTTTCACTCAAGGTCATTGTTCTACCACTTGATCCACAGCTTCTTCTACAAGCTGGCTTCAAAACATGATCCTCAGATCACAGCCTCCAGAGTATAGGTGTAAGCTGCCAGTGCCTGGCAGAGTCTCACACTTTTTACCCTGGCCAACTTCAGACCACAATCTTCCTACCTTTATTTTCCAAGTGGCTGGGATTACAGTCATGAGCCACCATACTTGGTTCTCATACTCAGATTCTTACGTATTTTGTTTCTCTAGTTGTTATCACTCTAGAAGGCTCTAAATTTATTACGTGAGGTACTCTGAACACACACACACACACACCATTGCCAGTAGATTTGAAAATTGTGGGCAAGCAGCCTCTCGGAATGTTTAACCTAAGCTAAGCAAGAACTTTAATAGCTATATTAAATCTTTGTGTTCTTTGTAAAAAAAAAAAGTGCTCTGTGTGACAGAAACAAAATGTATTCCCAGCCTTGTTCTGCAGTCCTGAATGCCAGTGTTCTCTAGCACAGATGGTGTTTTCTTTGCTCTGCTTCTCCCCTTCTCTTACCCTCTAAGGAATCAAGAGAAAGCCTTCCGTGCTAGGTTTCTGGAATACAGAATCAGGAGAATGGGAATATAGAAATAGGACTTAAAAAACCATATTGAGAAATAAAAAATAAAAAGGGGGAGATGAGAATCAGGGGCGAGTGGGTGCTAAGAGCGGGGAAACAGAGAAGAACAGCAAGAAGCCTTAGCAATGCCATGAGGAAATGGGTCCTTTTTAGTATGTTTGGAGAGTGGGATGTAAAATTTAGCAGCTCTTTTCAGAGTTGCTTTAGGCTGTGTTTTGGAAATGTCACACTGCCCTGAGGCTTGGTTGTTGGAGCTAGAATTTATTCGTTATGCTGTATTCTAGGGGAAAAGAGAGACGTGGTGCTCATAAAACTCTCTGTGAATTGGATGTGGATGGCTTATGCCTATAATCTTAGCTACTGGGGAAACAGATCTGAGGATTAGGGTTCAGGCCAGCCCCAGCAGAAACGTCCTGGAGACATGATTGCAAGCAACAGATGCCATGTGTCACTTATTCACCTCTATCTTCCTTTGGAATAAAGACCTGATCACAATTATAACCATCACAAAGGAAGGGGGAGACCTAGAGGCCTGGCTTAGCAGTAGAATACTTGACTGGCAACCACAAGGCCCTCAGTTCAAACCCTAGTATGCTATCTTTGAAAAAAAACAAACTATCTTTGAAAAAAAAAAAGCTATATGCTAAACTGATTGATTGGTAAGAACTTTGGTATTGGTGGTGGTGATGGGGATGGTGGTGGTAGCACTGGGGTTTGAACTCAGTATCCTATGGTTGCTAGACAGATCCTCTCCCACTTGAGTCACATGCTCAGCTCTTGTTGCTTTCCTTATTTTTAGAATAGGGTCTCACATTTATGCTTTGACTCATCTGGACTGTGATCTTTCTATTACCCTTCCCTCACAGTTGGTGAGATGATAGGTGTGTAGTACCACATCCAGATTTTTTACTGGTTAAGATTGAGTCTTGCTAACATTTTGCCTAGGCTGGCCTAGAACCACAGGCCTTTCTGCCTCTCCAAAACATAGGATTACAACGTGAGCAACGTGGATGTTGAGGACTCATTACGGATAAAATTTAAATAGTTGATACATCCTAGGATGCTTGTTCTCATTCCAAAGGACAATATATGTTCAAGGAAAGAATTAAATAGAGAAAAAAAATCTTTAATTAGAAAAAAAGCATCTGAAATTTTTCAGATTTACAGTTGGCCTTCGCTTCTTATTATAAATGGCATGCCAAGGAGAACGAATATACACAAAGAGACAAGTACAGAAAAAGAAATCTGACATTTCCCTTCAAATGGGAAAATTCAAGTTATTTTTGTATCTGAAGAAAAAAATGACTGCAAGATTCCACATTTAAAAAAATATACAGGGGGGCCAGGAGTTTGGCCTAGTGGTTAAAGTGCTTGCCTAGCATGCACGAAGACCCGGGTTCGATTCCTTGGTACCACATACATAGAAAAAAGCTGGAAGTGGTGCTGAGGCTCAAGTGGTAGAGCTCTAGCCTTGAGAAAGTCCAAGGACAGTGCTCAGGCCCTGAGCTCAAGCCCAGGACTGGCAAAAAATATATATATACAGGGAAATTTGGTTCTGAAAATTTGATGGGCAAATTCAACAGCCTTGAGCCTGGAAAAAAAAAATCAAGATTAAAAAAAAAAATTCAAAGCAAAGTTCATGTATTTGCATAATTGCTCTTCCAGTTTTAGTCTAAGTAATGTATGCTTATTACATGTTACATGTTAATGGGTAAATAATGATAAATAAATCTATATGTTTAAGTCTATTTTAATAGAATAAATATTCTAGAAATTGAAAATATGAAATGGTATTTCTCTAGTAACTCAGAAGACACAGAGCTATTTATTCCCCAAAGCCATGGCTCCTGTTCTTCCATTGTAAGTGTAAAAACTGGTGGCTCACACCTGTAATCCTAGCTACTCAGGAAGCTGAGATCTGGAGATCATGTTGAAAAGCCAGCCTGGGCAGGAAAGTCCAAGAGTCTCTTATTTACATTTAATCACAGAAAAAGCCAGAAGTGGCACTGTGGCTCAAGTGGTAGAGTGCTAGCCTTGGGCGCAAAGAGACGGGGCAGCCCCCAGATCCAGAATTCAAGCCAGAAGACAGCAAAACAAAAACAAAAACCTGAGAAACAAAATAAAATAAAACAGCCACTCTATCTGAACTGAAAAGATCAACCCCTCAGTATGGTGACCAATAAATATCCCACAGTTAAATATCAAAACTATAGAAAAGACAAAGAAGCTATGTCTTGCCCAAAGCATTAATTGTTGAGAGATCTTTCAACAAGATATGTTTATTTGGGGAGGATTTCTAAGTTTCAAATGGCATAACAGAAGGCACTCATAGAATTATTCTTTTTATGTACTGTTATTTTCAAATAGTTGCACAAGAGAGTTACAGTTTAATGTGTCCATTTTTGTGTACAGGGAGTCTTTGCCAGAGTCACTGTGCCACCATTCTCTCTACCACCCACCTAGACTTTCCTTCCTTTTAGGTTTAAGGTCTAATTATGAGAGAAAACATGTGCCCGTTGTCTTTCTGAATCTGGCTTACTTTCCTCGATATAATTTCCTTTTTGACAGCCCTAGAGTTTTTAAATTAAGTTAAGCACTAAGATGCTGAGAAATTACCACAAACAATAGCCAATCTCCAATAGCCAGACACTGTTCATTCTCCTTTCCAGGGACATAAACACTGTGTCTTGTTAGAGATCTCCATCCTTCTTCCCTGTGAACAGAGACGGTGAGCTTTCTGCCCATATATGGCTGTTCTTCAAAGGATGAGTGTGGTGAAGAAAGGACAAAAGAAAATTGTTCTTTGTTGCCAGTGGCTCATACCTATAATCCTAGCTACTCAGAAATCTGAGATTTAAGGATTGTAGCTCAAAGCCAGCCTGTACAGAAAAGTCCCCCCGTGAGACTTATCAACAATAAACCACTCAAAAACCAAAAGTGGCACTGTAGCTCAAGTGGTAGAACACTAAGCCTTGAGCACAAAGAAGCATAGGGATAGCTCCCAAGCCCTGAGTTCAAACCCCATAACCACAAGAAAGAAAAGAAAAAGGTAAGATTGTCTTCCATTATCACATTGGCAGTATCACTAAGAAATACTAATAGCTGTTCCATACAATAATAGCTATTCAACTCCAGGATGAAGACCTAAGAGAAAAAACCATGTTTTCTCATTCAAATATTGCTATAAAGAAAATGTATGCGCTAGTCCAAGACAGTGAAATTGGTAGGAGCTAATGGAACTAGTACAGAAAGAAACTTTTACCGTAGATGGTTTTCTCATTCCAAAATATACTTCCAAACACAATGTATCAAAATCATTGTCAGGGCCGGGAGTTTGGCCTAGTGGTAGAGTGCTTGCCTAGCATGCACGAAGACCTGGGTTCGATTCCTTGGTACCACATACTTAGAAAAAGCCAGAAGTGGTGCTGAGGCTCAAGTTCTAGCCTTGAGAACAATCCAAGGACAGTCCTCAGGCCCTGAGCTTAAGCCCAAGACTGGCTGCCCCCCAAAAAAATCATTGTCAGGTGATGAGGTTTTACTTTTTGAAGACTATAAGTGATAAATATTTCTCAAGATGTGTGTTAATTTGGGGTGTACTCTTCGAATAAATTTTTGTTTTATGAACTTGACATTAATAACAAATAAAATTATCACTATTTTTTAAAATCCTATTAATGTTGTTGGTTGATTGCTTGATTGTTTTAAGCTTTTAGTTATATGCAGTGCTCTGGAAAGACATCTGAGAATGTAAAGTGGTCACAGTAGAGACTTCTTTGATATAATTCAAGTTCTGTCTTCAAGTCAAAGACATAGGATCAATCTTTTCTTGAGATCTTTGCAGTAATAATAGCCCTGAAGCCTACTAAAAGCTTACTGGAGGTGTAACTCTGTAGTGGGAATGAATACCTAGAAAGCACGAGTATTTCCAATAATAAACAAATGTAAATACATATGTACCTAAATAAGTAAAAGCTTACTGTGTTCTCAGGATGTTCTAAATGCTTTGGGATATTATTTCATAGAATATTTGCAACAATATTAGTATATTATTCTTTCTCATTTGGTACTTTTACTAGAGCAAATACGAATAGCATTCCACCTACCTAATTTGAACCACTGAGAGAATGGAAAGGAAGCTTGTTTACATCTTCCCTTTACAAGTGAAGAAAACCAAGACTGAAAGGTTAAGAGATTTGTCCAAACTCAGCCAACTAGCGAGGCCCAGAGCTGGCATGCCAGGACTCTACCATCCACATCATCTCCTCAGTCCAAGTCTATGTAAGGCTATTGTACAAAGGATGCGTGTGGGTGACAGGATTAAAAGAAACACCCCAGAGTTACATGAAACAACACTTCTCTATATGTACATAGGACACTGCAAAATGTGAAGACAGAGATTCTAGCTTTCAGAACAACATGGACTCCTGCAGCTGCTCTGAATTAGCACTAAGAACTGACATGAAGACATGAGATGCAGAGGGCAACATTTCCGCCAGCAGGCTTTCTTAGAAATCCTAATTCAGTGCAGAATCACGAACCCGAGATCTATATTTTCATATTTCTGACAGGCTATTAGCTCACAGCTGAAACACAATATGTGTTCTTGGCTTGGGAGAAACAGACATTATTTGTCTTCTTGAAAGCCAGACAACAGAGGCAAAGAAACAAATATACACAGGTGCTTTTGAAAGAAAAGCTGAAATTAAACAGTTGGAAACATTTTTCTCATCAATATAAATGTAGTCATAACAAAACTACCTCCCAAACTACTATCTACACCATGTGCACATCTAAAATTGTCACCAACACTGCATGCAATATTACCATCATAGATTTATTGTCCAGTTGACATTTAAGACTTCATGATCATTAATACTCATCTGACACATAGAAAAAGTCCCAGGGCTGATTAAGTGACAGTCTTGAGAAGATTATGTCTTCCTGATCAAATTCAGACAAATACTGTAATAAATATTTCCACACTGAGTTTCATCTGTTTGTAAATTCAAGCACATTTTTCTTAATCCATGGTTGTAGCTCAACACATTTTTTTTCAGCCAAATTTGAAGATATCTAAGAGAAAATTTAAAAGAAAGCCAGCTGATCACTGGCGGCTCATCTTGTAATCTTAGCTGCTCTGGCTGCTGAGATCTAAGGATCAGGGTTTGAAGTCAGCACAGGGGAGAAAAATCTATGAGTCTCCAATTAACCAACAAAAGCTAGAGGTGGAATTGTCCCTCATGTGATAGAGTGCCAGCCTTGAGTGAAAAGACTGAAGGAGGGTGCAAAACCCTGAGTGCATGCTCTAGTCTCAGCAATTAATTAATTAATTAATTAACAGGAAAGCCAGTGTTGTAACTCATAAAGAGAACTCTGAGTCACTGCTCAGTGCTCATCATGAAAGAAAGTGGAGCCTGAGAAACTTGGGAAAGGGCTCTGAGAGTTTCCCCAGGAAAGACTTATTAAAACTCTAGAGCAGAGTTGGCCCTTCTTGACAGTCTGTCCTCAGAGTTCTGGCTAAGCCAGCACTACAAGCAGGCAGCTTCACGGTAGACCTGAGGTTGGTTTTCAGCCAGCCTTTCTTTAATAAATGACACCACACATTACCAAGGAGCTGGTTGCAAAACAACCCAAAATCTGAGGCCCAGAAAAACTTTTTCTTTCTTCCTTCCTTAGTTCCTTTCTTTCTTTGTTTCTTTCTTTTTGCCGGACCTGGAGCTTGAACTGAGGGTCTGAACACTGTCCTTGGGCTTTTTCTTCAAGGTTAGTGTTCAACCACTTGAGCCACAGCACCACTTCTGGCTTTTCTATGCATGTGGTACCAAGGAATCAAACCTGGGTCTTGGTGCATGCTAGGCAAGCACTCTACCACCAGGCCAAACTCCCAGCCCCCATAAAAACTTTCTACACCTCTTTTTCAGGATGATTTGTCCAATTTCTGCTCCCTTTATCACATTTTCCAACTATCAGCAAGTAAGGAAACATAATGTTTAGAAACATCTGTTCAGACATGAGTCAAAAGTTCAGAAGTCAGAGCATTTTAAAATTTGCTAGACTACTCCTCCCTCTCCCCTCTCCCCTTTCCCCTCCTTTCAGCCTCCGTGCCCACAACAGGTGCCTAATGATGCCCAATGGGATCAAACAGGGATTTTCTGCCCCAGGGAAAATTTGGAAACCCTCCCTCACCCTGCCAGTCAAGGAACTCTGTTCTCACACAACGCCCCCCAACTCTCACATAGAATTTGGGATTCTTTAACACAGGATGTGGTTAACATAGCAGAGGCTCCTTCTGTCCTCCCTCTCTATAACAAGATCTGTACTACAGAATGACAGATATTAGTGCGTGGATGATCAGAATATCTGAACAGAGTAGGGCCTTCCTGCAATCACATTACAACTGATGTTTACCACTAAGGACACCTGTGCCATATTTGCCTCGGTCTCCAGTTTCTGGCACCAGTGCATGGACTCTTTAATAACTTTGCTGAACAAATGATGTGACAAGTCAGGTGACTGTAAGGAGCCTATCCCATATGAAATAATATCTACTCAATAGATTGGTATTGAGCCATGCCTCACAGAGCTCTTGTGACCAGCCAGGCCATCCTAGGGTGCAAGGGGAATAAAGGGTTATTCTTGTTCTGGGAAACTGCTAATCTAGAATACAATTTCACAGCTGTATGATTCTGACAAAGTCTAAAGAAGGTGGTCACCAGATGTCAATTCCAAATCTTACTGATCACCTTCACAAGGGCACTGATAGTCTAGGACAGTCTATGATATTTCAGACACATTATCAAAGAGATGGGCATCTGAATGAAGTTAAAAACTTAAAAGATACATTAAACAAAAAATGTTCATTCACTTTATCTCATCTCTGAAATTAATCTCAGAGAGAGAGAGAGAGAGAGAGAGAGCGAGCGAGAGAGAATCTGCCAGCCAAGATAAGATATTTATTCTGGTAGTATTATAATAGGAAACAACTACAAGCCATTTAAATGTCCATCATTAAAAGAAGAGCTAATAAATCACAGCATAACCATAAAGTTAAATGCATAAAGTAGAACATAAATTCATAGAGTTATTATAATTAGATCCTTATATATGAAGGAAGATCACAAAAGAGCTAAAAACAATTGCAAATGTATATAAGGAAGTTGAAGGTTATCATGATTTTTCTTTAATGCATTTTCTTACTAGAATTTTTTTTTGCCAGTCCTGGGCTTGAGCTCAGGGCCTGAGCACTGTTCTTGGACTTTCTCAAGGCTAGAGCTCTACCACTTGAGCCTCAGCACCGCTTTTTTCTATGTATGTGGTACTGAGGAATCAAACCCGGGTCTTTATGCATGCTAGGCAAGCACTTTAACCACTAGGCCAAACTCCCAGCCCCTTCTTACTAGATTTTTGCAACCATGAACATGACTTTCTTTAATACATGAGGAACTAGGATCTGACTTGTCAAAAATCAGAAAACATTAAATCCAAGAAAGATATCGAACCTCAAATTCTCTTTCCCTTATGCTCTAGAGAATAAAAATAGCTGCTGGACAACTGTTTGAATTGAATTAAACCCTTGTATTTGTTTTAATGTTAAATTTAATTTAAAAATACAGAGCTAGAGTAGCATTAGAGAGGTTTAATTTATTTAATAATAACCACCACCAAAATCACAATAAACATATCCAAATGCTAGAAGGTATTACTATCAAAAACTGAAAGTCAGGAAACCTAGTCTATTTTCAATACAAAGACTATGATTCCGTTAAAAAAGCCATTTGTTGGATCCAAGACCTTGCGGTAAAAGCAGATACCCTGAAAGCTTTACAGGAAAAAATAGGAGATATACTAAGACTCCTTGGCATAGATCAAAACTCTCTTTGATAAAGGCCCAGAAACATAACAAATTAAAGAAAGTTTGGAAAAATGGGAATGCATTAAACTACAGAGCTTCTATATAACAAAGGACATAGCTAACAAGTTACATAGAAAGCCTACAGAGTGCGAGAAGATCTTCACTAGCCATACAACAGACAAGGGCCTCATATCTAAAATACCTACAGCTCAAAAAATTGAATCCCTCTAAAATCCACAAAGAAACAACATCCCATTAAAAGACTGGATAAAGACTTGAAGAGAGACTTCTCTGAAGAGGAAATGAGAGTGGCCTATAGACACATGAAGACATGATTAACATCTCTGGCTATAAAAGAAATGCAAATCAAAACAACTTTGAGATTCTACCTCACTCTAGTTAGAATGGCCATTATCAAGAAATCTAATAACAGCAGATTCTGGTGGAGATGTGGCCAGGAGGGATCACTACTACACAGTTGGTACTACTACACAGTTTTCCACTCTGGAAAGCAGTATGGCAGTACCTCAAAAGACTAAACAAGGAGCTCCCCTACGACCCTGGGAATGTACCCAAATGTCCATAAACAAAGCCATATTAAATCTACCAGCACAACAATGTTCATTGCAGCAATTTTTACCATAGCTTAGATATAGAACCAACCCAGATGCCCCTTAATAGGTGAATGGATCAAGATGCGGTATTTATGCCAAATGGAATTCTATGCCGCCATCAGAAAGAATGGTGTCACCCCATTCATAAGGAAATGGAAAGACGTCATAAGTGACGTAAGCCAAACCCAAAGAAACATGGTTTCCCTCATTTGTAATAATTAGTACACTCCTAGGATTCTCCTAGCAGAAGATCACAATAGCTCAAAAGCTACGTACATATGGTCATATAGGATGAGGCGAAGCGAAACAAACACCAGGATATAGAAACAAGAGGCTTATCTTTGTGATTGTTGTTCTTAATGTATTATGTGATGATATTTTTTTCCCTATTATCATTTATCTCATGTTGTTACTCGTGTTGGTACCTGGTATATTGTAAATTTGTTTATTTGAATTAGGGAAGGGAAGGGGAAAAAATAAAATGATTGGGAGGGAGGGATGGGGGAAGGGAAAGTGGAAGAAGAATGTAGGAAAGGGTATAATGTTTAAGAAGTAATATACCCACTACCTGACAAATGTAACTGTAACCCCTTCATACATTACCCTGACAATAAAGTAAAACAAAAAATAAATAAATAAAAGGCCATTTGTTCATTTCTTGTCACTTTTTTCTGGTCCTGGATTCACTTACTATGAAAATCAAAACTTTTTGATGTTATTAATTAATTAAATTTAATGAGGCATTATCATACTTGCTTACTCAATGAACATGATTGCTTCAAGATGGTTTTCCTCACACATGCAAGACAAAACAAAAGGAAGAAAAGGAGGTGGAGAAAGGAGGCAGAGGAGGGGAAGAGAATCATTTACTGAAAATATCAAGCTCCTAGCTAATTCTTGTTTAAAAGTTTTTCTGTCATATAACATCTTAACTCTAAAATTGCACATGACCAACAGTAACAGCAAATTGTTAAGAAGAGAAAGAAAGAAACTGGAACCAAGAACACAGCTAATTTCCTGTTCATCACACTACATATGCCAACATGGGCACATGACACAGAGTTTTGTCATATTATTCACTTACCTCTCCTTGATGGGCCTTGCCTTCTACAAAGACCCCATCCAGGAGGGAAGCATGAATCCCAAGTTAGCATTACCTTTCAAAAGTTTTATAATCATCATAACGCCGTACACTTTCAGAGCAGTTCACTGCGCATGCACTTTTAGTTTTCACAATCACCATATGAACCAACTCATGCACTAACATCCTTATTTTATGAGGAGGGAAATTGGGAGTGATGAAATCTCCAACTAATATATGAAATCCAAAGGCTTTGATTCTTCTAGAGTCTCAGTGTTCAGTCTTTTCTCAAACGCCTGGGGATTATTACAAGCCTTGAGATCTTTATAGTCTCTAAAGTACTATATTTGACCACAAACAAATATACCAAATGAACAGTCATCAGCTTTTCTCTCTTGCCTTATGCTTCATGCTACCCCTTTTCTCAAGAGTTATTACAGCAACAATGTGTGCAGCACATGTCAACTTACAAAGTACCTTTCTACTTCCTCATTTAGCTCAGTATGGCTTCCACACATCATGCTAAGTACCCAGATACAGCTGGTGAGTCCCAGGGGTAAACCAGCTCGAGGTCAGTGGGGCCATGTTTTTATTCCTTGAGATAATATGGATCATATGGACTACTGCATGTGTTTACAGGGGTCAGCTTTGTTCATTTGTTCTCAAGATCACAGAAGAGTTTTTCCAGCCATGGAACTCATTCTATTTCTCTAGCCCACATTGTCACAGACTACAGAGCTGCTTTGTATTTGGGATCCACCACACCTCAGAAGTTTGGCATTTTGGCTAACAACTCCAAAAGCTTTAACGACCCCAGAATGAGGACCAGGCTTTGCCAGTACAGCAGAGATGGACAGTTTGATTAAGCAGTGAGGATTCCCACTAGCAGACATTTATAGAAAGTGCTTTATGGCACTTTGATTTGGTCTACAAGCAGTGACAGCTCCAAACACTAAGGTCAAGGCACTTTCCATATGTTTAGCAAGCAATCTGAAGTGAATCTATAGGTCAAAAGCAGCTATACCTTTCAGTATGGAAACTGCAAGTCTGATTGGAATCTGATTTCAGAAGACAGTCTTCCACCAAATAATTCTCTGCTGAAAGGAGAGGGAGATAGACTTCCAACCGTTTTAAACCCTGACAGATTTCTTACAAGGGGGGGAAAGTGCATCCATCACAAAAGAGCCCCGAATCCTCCCTGTGACAAGAAAATTCTCTCATTTCTATCATGAAAATGTTCAGCAGAGCTCTGGAACTGGGTAGAGGGTAAGGCAGGGTTCGGATTGAGTTGTAAGACTGAGAGAATAGTATACAATAGATAACAGCTCCATGAAATGCTTTGAAGCAGTGCCCAGGCTCCAGGATGACTGATTGAGATGCTATGGGCTCCTCTCCAGTCCTCCTCTCTTCCTTGCTTCCCTCAAGTACAGCTTCTTCCACTACTGCAAAATGCCTTCGCCTCATCTGAGGCAACACCCAGTCTGACCCTAGGAAAAGCTTCCTCTCCACCAGCTCTTTCCAAGCAGGATGCCCCTGCTCTTATAGCCCCTTGGCTAGTGGCAGAAATGGACGATGGAGGGCAGAGGCTAGTTGCTGGTCTTCAAAGCTACCTGTGTGTAAATGTCCTGTGGTCAGAACTCCATATATTCCTTGACTATTACCACAAATCTTGGGGATTCCAAACTGAAAACAGCTACCTCTTAAGACATCTTACCAACTACTTTTCTCCTTTACCTTCTTCTCCTTCTCCTCCTTCTTTACCTTTTGTTTTGTCAGGCATGGAGCTTGAACTCAGGGCCTGGGTGCTAACCTCGAGCTCTTTTGCTCAAGGCTATCGCTCTGCCACTTTGAGCCACAGCATCATTTCCAGTTCTCTGGTGATTCACTGGAGATAAGAGTCTCGTGGTGACTTTTCTGCCAGAGCTGACTTTGAATCTAGATCCTCAGATCTCAACCTCCTGAGGAGCTAGGATTACAGGTGTGAGCTGCCAGCACCAGGCTATCTTCTTTATGCAACTGAATGGATATGTGAGGGCCCATGTCTCACTCCTAAGTTAACCAGTAATAGGAAGCTACAATTGCATGTTAGATTTAACCAAATGCATGTGTCAAAATCCCAAGGCATTGCTTTATTTGGATATATAGACGGGGACTGGGGAGGGGACAGCGGTAGCGTGTGAAGTATAAGTTATGATCATAAAGCAGGCCATCTAAACCCTATCACAGTCTCTCGCTTCAATGTGCTACATGCTTATACAAGCAGGATTCTTCTCATGTTATCATTTTATCCTCTGAGATTCTCCTAGTACCTTCTTCTCTCTGATCCTTACTCTCAAAGGAAGAGGCTGGAGGCAGGGGGTCAGGGGACAGGCCAGACAGAGTCAGAAGGGAGTAGCAGCCAGGCAGGGAGGAACCTGAGGGAAATTAATGAGGAGAGAACCCCAGCAAGGGTTGCTGACTGTCTCACAATCCCACCACAGGCACCGATAACACAGGCTCCTCTGGGCTCAGACAGGATTAAGTGAAGTGCCACTAGTAGCCACAGTGGCATTCAACATGGGTCTCTGCTGCCACTGCCTCATAATGCAGGCCAGCTAAAATGCAGGAAGACATCTAGTTAAACAACTTGCAGAGCCAGGTGAGAATTAGAAGATTTCCTTGGACGCTAAGGAGCCTGAGTTGTCTTCTCTTTTGAACACAAAGCACCATTTCTTCCATCACCTTTTCAGTTTAGGATAAGGGATCAGTGGCTGGGTTTGATTTCCAGAGCACTTTTCTCTCACACCCTGGACATGGTGGGATGTGATCTGAAAGGTCTGCGAGCTGTAAATAATACCACTTGTCTGTGAAACCGAGCACAGGGCAGAGTCCGGCTCTGAGTCCAGGAATACCTTTGTCTAAGCTGAAGTAGGGTGGGAGGCCACAGGGGTCCCAGAGGACAAAATGCTCAGAGAATTCTTTTCTCCTCATCCACAGAGATGAATCAATATGCATTGCAGGACACCTTCAAGGGGACATGGGACATGTTGGCTTGGTGGGCAGATAACACCTGGAAGTTCAAAGAAGACTGAGAGTCTGTGGTCCAACTCAACAAGATCAAAATGCCACCACACATCCAGGAAGAAGCAAGGAAATTGAGAAAGGCCTCAGGTGACTACTTGAAAAACAACTCTGGCCAGTCACTGGTGTCTCATACCTGTAGTCCTAGTTATCCAGTAGGCTGTTATCTGAGGATCAAGGTTCAAAGCTAGCCTAGACAGGAGAGTTCATGAGAGTCTTATCACCAAGTAACCACCAGAAAATTGAAAACAG
Source organism: Megascapheus bottae (assembly GCF_031878675.1). Lineage (NCBI taxonomy): Eukaryota > Metazoa > Chordata > Mammalia > Rodentia > Geomyidae > Megascapheus > Megascapheus bottae. Next base: position 25,573,952 of record NC_143511.1, read on the forward strand.
AGTTCTGACTCAAAGTGATAGAGTGTTAGCCTTGAGAAAGAGCTCAGATACAGCACCTGGGACTTGAGTTCAAGCCCCATGACAAATGGAGTAAGGGGGTTGGGAACAAAATTTGGCTCTCATCAGTACTAAAACAGCATGGAAAGGAACAATAAGAAGCAGAAGAATTAAGTTCCCTCCTCTCTGGCAACTGTGTGTCTCAAATAAAATTAGGCATCCAGGCACAATTACTGTCAGATACTTAATTAACACAGAAAGTTAAGTCAGAGTCACTTGAGAAACCATTAGCAGGAGAAAAACATGATTCAATGTGAGGCAGGAGCTAAGAGGATTTCCTTGGTTCTCTCTGACATACCCAAGATATCCCAGGGGATTTGGTTGACCACACCAAAGAATGATCTTTCATGACAGTCAGGAAAAGGAGTAAGGCCTGAGGAATAGTAAATAGGTTTGGAGGGCAGGGGTTGACTGTAAATTTAGGAGCTTTCATCTGCTTTCTAGCCCCTTCCTGCTTGGTTAACATGCAATGTTTTACTTTCCAACACCCATTTTGTTGCTACAAATAACTAGCCTATATTTGGGTGATTTCCTCCAATGATAAAAATGAAAGATTGTATAACTCAATGTTGCATGCAATAGCTCATCCAAAATAATGGGTTAACATTTTGCCCTACTAGAAACATGGCCCGTGCATTTCACAAACCCGCCAGGATATATGTCTGATTCTCTGCTTCTTTCCCTAAGTCTCAGAGTTTAGCAGATATCTGGAAGCACGTAAAGAGCTTCCTTGGGTCTTATCATACACGCCTTTCAGCAGGATTCATGAAAAAGCTGAAAGAATAATCCACTATTGAATAAGGAGCCTCCAATAGGGGCCGATTAGCATGCCCTCACTAGATTCTGATGAGTAAACCTGTTTTGTGAGTCGTGCTGCTAAACCTAAGCTGTGACTGTTGTATGTAACCATACTGATCTGGTCATAGGCCTAGAGACGAGCAGGCCTGCTTCTGATGCAGGTAGGAGGAAGGGTGCTGTGATCTTACATGGAGTATGGCTTAGCAGCAGGATGGCCACTCATAAGAACTGGGCTTGCCCATCTTGACACTTCTGTATTTGATCTTGACTTTCTAGCCAACTTGCCAAACACCATTAGGGATGGGAAAGAACCATCTGACAACATTCAGTGCTAAAGAAAAAAATAGCTTTTTTTAAATCTTGTTTTTCCGTGTGTGTGTGTGTGTGTGTGTGTGTGTGTTGGTACTCAGGGCCTAGCTGCTGCCCCTTAGCTTTTTCACTCAAGATTGGCACTCTACCATTTTGACCACAGCTCTACTTCTAGCTCGCACTCTCTCTCTCTCTCTCTCTCTCTCTCTCTCTCTCTCTCTCTCTCTCTCTCTCTCTCGCTCTTTTTTTTTTTTGGTAGTTATTTAGAGATGAGTCTCATAGACCTTTTGCCAAGGCTAGCTTTGAACCACAATCCTCAGATCTCAGTCTCCTGAGTAGCTAGGATTATAGGCATGAGCCAACAGTGCCTGACTAGAAAAGCATTTTTAAAGATAAAATTCCCTTGGTGACAGATGTACATTTTTTGTCACTTGTGAGGCTTGATCTCAGGGCCTGAACACTGTCCCTGTTTGTTCTCAGGCTAGCACTCTACTACTTGAGCCACAACTCTACTTCCAGTGTGTACTGTGGATTAACTGGAGATAAGAGTCTCACCAGCTTTTCTGCCTAGGCTGGCTTTGAACCTCAATCCTCAGATCTCAACCTCCTGAGTAGGGATTATAGGCATGAGCCAACAGCTCCTAGCTACAGATGTACATTTTATTAGCTTTATCAAGTATTATTCTTCAAGAGAGTTCCATAGCAGTTACTTTCATAAAATAATAAACTCACACATCAAGGCTAAAAACACCCCTTTCGGATGGCATGCCCAAAGGGGCCCAAGATAAAGTCCCAGAGCTGGGTACATCCTAAATTCTATTATTGTAATCATGTAAAGCTTGTCTCCAGGCCTTCATTTTCTCATTACCTAAATAAATCAGGATAAATCAGGCCCTGGTAATTGGATCCACACATATAGAGAAAATTTGTTGTGGCTTTAAAATATGCCAAAATTAAATGAGAAGAAAGAAAATAAACACACCTGCAGAAACTTAACTATACCTAGTTCTTTCTTTCTTTCTTTCTTTCTTTCTTTCTTTCTTTCTTTCTTTCTCTTTTCAGAAAAGAAAGCAGTGAAGAGAACACAGGAGAGCACAGAAGAAAGACCAAGAAGGGAAGAAAACTAATAAAGATTGGACTCTTAAGTAAGTTACCACCATGAATGCCTGAAACTTAGTCTCACATAGGCCCTCTGGAAGCCAGGCAAAGGCACATGCCTCAGGATTCCTCCAAGGGATAAAGGAGCCTAGGTAATTAATCTCCAGTTCTTTGTTTCTTTTTTTTTTCTTTTTCCAGTCCTGGGGCTTGAACTCAGGGCCTGGACACTGTCCATGGGCTTTCTTAAGACTAGTGCTCTACCACTTTGGCCACAGCATCACTTCTAGCTTTTTCTGTGTATGTGATACCAAGGAATTGAACCCAGGGCTTTGTGCATGCAAACACTCTACAACTAAACCACGCTCCCATCCCCCAATTTCCAGTTCTTGTCAGGTACTGAGGAAAGAATCTCAACAGAACCATTAAGATGGACTCTTTTATACTCAAAGTAATTCACTAATATTGAATTTTTTTCTATAACATCACTTTTTGTGGATGGCAGGAAGTCATTTACTAACCAGTAATCAGATAGATAGAGAATTGGGGAAGGAATGCCTCCCATCTTACAAACTCCCCTCCATGGCTAATTTATTTTATATCTGATAGCAATTACACTCATTTAGAATTTGGACATCATTCAATATTCACAAGTCCATGTTGGAACTAAGCAGATATTTTTAAATCTTAACGACAACATTGACTTCTTGTATAATGGTTTCCAGACTCTAGAAAACACAATTCCTATTCTGAAGCAGAACGGGTTCCATTGATTTAGTTTAACTGAAGAAGAAAATATATTTATGAATGTTCTGTCTAGATACCTTTTAAAGCAAAATATAAAGTTCAGGCATAATATACTAAAATGACTTTCTTGCCTTAACAAACATCACCAAGACATCAGGAAATCAGGTACCAGTGGTTCACGCCTATAATTCTAGCTACTCAGGAGGCTAAGGTCTGATGATCATGATTTGAAGCCAGTCTGGGCAAGAAAATTCACAAGACTCCTATCTCTGATTAACCACCAAAAAGTGAGAGGTGGGGCTGTCATTCAAATGGTAGAGCACTAACCTTGAGCAAAATGGCTCAGGGCTCACACCTGCAATCCTAGCTACTCAGGAGGCTGAGATCTGAGGATCAAGGTTCAAAGCCAGCCCGGGCACAGAAGGACATGAGATTCTTATCTCCAATTAACCTCTAGAAAGTGAGAAATAGGGCTTGGCTCAAGGGTAAGGTGGTTGCCTTTTGCTGAAGAGCTCAGGGACAGTGCCCAGGCCCAGGGGTAGGGAGGTAGCTTTGAGCTAAAGAACTCAGGGACAGCTCCCAGGTCAAGTTGAAGCCCAATGACCAACAAAAAAAAAAAAAAGAAAGAAAGAAAAAGAAAAAAGAAACAGCTCAGGGACAGAGCTCCTGAGTTCAAACACAAAATAAAAAAGAAGATAGACCTAAGTATATAAAAATACTATAAAATACTATGCAAATATATATATTTATATACTACAAAAACAGTATAAATGCATGTTACAATTACTACAAGTATAAACGAAGCTCTGTAGCACCCAACATGAAGCAATAAATCCCAAACAGACGGAAATGAAGGGAATTGTCTGGGATTGTGTCGAATGTGAATTCAGTTCCTAACTAGAACCACAAATTCCCTACTCATGATCAGGACCACAATACCTGCTCTGCCCACTCCAGTGGTTCAGAGCATTCCTTTAGCTTCCAGGCTGTATTTTCAATCCCCTGATGTGGTCAGACACCCCTAGTCCCTAATCCATCAGGGGTATTTTCTGCCCAAATCCATATGCATATTTATAACAGGTCATACAAAATTATCAACACAGGCAAATAGCCAGCCTCAGACAGCTGATGAAAAGCATATCCATGGGCCATAGGCCCTAAGCTCTTTGCCTCTATTACTTGAATTTCCTTGCTAGCTATTTCCTTTCCTTTTTTTGCAGGGGGGATGGTGTCCAAGACTGGGATTCACACTTGACACCTACCACTTTCGCTCATTGGCTACTGAAGGAGCCATACCTCCAAATCCCTTAATAGCCATTTCCTGTGGGCCATGTTGAATGACCACCTGCCAGCCTTTGGTTCTGGGCTCTCCCAGCACACTCTCCTTCATTCCTCTCCCCGAGGGTGATGGGCAAGTACTCAGCCCTTGGCTGTAAAACTTCAAACTTGGCCCTGGCTCAGGTTTTCCAAGTTCATGTGAAGAATAACTGTGTGTTGAGAAGAGTAGACTTTAAATGATCACTGAGTAAGCAAACAACCAGACATTATAGAGAATGTAGGAAAATCCAGAGAGGCCCCAAAACAGAACATAATGGCTCCCCTTTATCCAGTGCCTGGCTATTTTTTGAGCATTATTACCCACCATTCATCCACTCATGACTCCTCCACAATTGTGCTTATCAGTTTCCGGAGGCACCTCAACCACTTATGCCTCACACCCTGCTGTGGTCTGAGGGTCACTCCTGGACAATCCTTTCAGTACTTCTTCCTGTTCACCAAAGTCCTACTCTGGAAACCATGCATTTTACCAGCATACTCTCCAAACATATTCCCCTCTCCTCCCAGCATCCTGTGATCTCAGAAAAGATGACTCTTCAACACTTAGGTGCACCAGTGTTGGCTTAGCCATTGCTTCTGAAATGATTCGCTTATTTGTCTGTATCCCTTCCTGCTTGATAAAATTCGCTAGGCAGAGTGTGCTATCACTTCATGCTATGCAACAGTGGGGACAGATGACCATGTGACCAGGAAAAAGGATGTTGGCAAAGAGAAAGGAAATGAGCTTGTCCACACAATGAAGTCAACATCTGGTGCACATCTGCATTCCAGTCACTAGGTGGGAAGCAGGAAGAAGAGAGGAGAAAGTAACTAGCAGCAAATCCCTTCATTGTCATTCCTTTGGACTCAGTAGCCAGGGTCAAGGACAAAGAACTGCATTTATCCTGAATTTTTCCCACCTAGTGGGACTAGTGGCATAATACATAGTCTTTCTGAAATCTTTTGGTTAATCAAAAGGTGTCCCAGAGCAGAATAATCTTGAGTTTATCTGTGGCTATGATTTTTGTGTAGGACATGAACTCCCATACCTCTTTATTAATTGTTCACAATGGGTTTATAATGGATACCAACATTTCAGAAGTGTGAGGAAAGGTGACCTGTGTACTAATTGTGAATCTACATTTCTCACTTGATAGGCAATTCAGTTACTTCTTTAAATGATTGGTATCACTGATGCACTGGTAGAAGAATATTTAGAATTCTTTGAATTCCCCTGCAACAAAATTTAAGTCTTAGAGATCAACTATTTTTTTACATAATGAAACATGAGCTAGATTCCCCTAAGGGAACATCTTTAACTAATTCCAGATCCATGATTCTTAACCTGATAAGATCAGGCAGATAACACCTGCCAGTTTCTTAAGTTGTGTGCCTGAGTTTGACAGCATATCCTTGTGTATTTTGTGTACTTATACAGATATTTTGAGACTCTTGGGGAAAATCCTCCTCCATTTAGATTAAACACCAGAGGAAGCCTTACTCTTGACAGAAAATGATAAAAGTAAAGATATCATAATGGGAAGTCAGGGTGGAAATGTGGTGAAAATAAACAAACTAAATAAATAAGGAAATAAATAAATAAGGAAATAAATAAATAAGGAAAGATAATAAAGACAGCCAGGCAGATTTGGAAAGCAAACAGTCCCCTTTAAGTAGAAAAATCACCACAGGATATTCTCAAATAATGAAGTTTGCTCTGTCCACATTTTGACAAATGGGACCACATTGTACTGCCTGTCCAAACAGCCCCAATCTTAGGCCAAGCCCTGGCTTGAGAAATGGAACCCACACAGTCACAACAGATTTCCTACCACATCGATCTTGTTGATGTTGGAGCAGATTAAAGCAGATGTTTCCTGTCAAACTCTGAATCACTCCCCAAAGAATACATCGGCTACTTCAATCTCTTCAAGCTACACATAAAACTAGGGCCACTGTGCAACTGGATAGGTTAAGGGAAAACTCCCGTACTCTATTTGTAAGGCAAATTGTCCCCAAACAGATCCATGCACTCTGGAATACTGAGTTCTTTTAAAATGGAATATGGCAAATCGTTCAATAAAAAGAAGAAACTAAAAACAAAATTGTTTTTAATGGTCCCTGCAGCCAATTATAGGAAACACAGTCCTGGACATGTGGCTGCCAGAACCAGCTGTGCACGAACGGCTTAAAGATATTTAGCACTTTCATTAGAGAAATGAGGCACATTGCTCAACATTTCCACTTTTCCTCTTTTAGGAAGTAGGAAAGACACAATAAAAGCTTAGGAAATATTAGCAGATACTATGCCTGGCAACTGGACTAGAAGTAAAGCTTCATGTCACTCACATGTCACTCAAGGCAGGCATCATGAGCTATATAATGCGTAAAGTTCACTTCCACTTGTCAGCAACGTCATAATTTACAGATAGGATTTACAACTCAGTAAGACTATATTTCTGAAGGAGGTTGAAAAAAACCAAGGCAGACTATATTGACAAGGAATAATACAGTAGTCCTCAATGGTGTTTATTCTTATTGGTCATCTTCCATTTCTTTGGTTTGTTTGGCTCAAATCAAGGGGTTTGTATCTGGTAGGTAAGCTCTCTCTGAGCTATACTCCCAGCCATCATTTTACAATTATAAACTCATCTATCTTGTATAAAAACCTGATGAGATTAAGCCCTGGATTTCCATTAGACAAATGAAATGATAGGCAAAAAAAAAAAAAAAAAAAAAGGCACGATGATGATGTAGTTGCATCATGGCTGGTAATGGTTGTTCTCTCTACCTTACAGCTGGAAAGGGTGAGTCTTGAACTTGAATGTGGGTCAGTGAGCCTAAAACCCAGATTCTCTGTCACCATACTGTAGCACTTTGTTATTTATATAGACTGTTCCTGAAGGTTTTCTCTCTTCCTAACCTAACTCATCCCTGCTTATCCTGCGGCTCAACTATGACAGATAAAGCAGTGTGTGTGTGTGTGTGTGTGTGCTGATCTCAGGGCCTTACACTTTCATGGGGCCTTTTCACTCAAGGCTGGCATTCTGCTGCTTGCACCATACCTCTGCTTCCAGCTCTATGTTGATTCATTGAAGCAAAACTCTCTCAAATTTGTTGCTGCCCAGGCTGGCTTCAAATCACCATCCTCACATCTCAGCCTCCTGAGTAACTAGAATTACAGGTATGAGCCAATAGAGCCTGGCCTTAAAGTCTTTAGTAGAAAGAAAAATAAGTTCATCAGTAAAAGTTAGGACATTTTGGATGAACACATCTGTACTCGTGTACACAGAATGTTAAGGACGTCATCTACGCTGTGGCAGCATTGCATCGTTTTCCTCAATCCCTTCAAGAGAAATTTCGTGAGCCTTAGCCATGCCTGTGGCTATGCAGAACAAAGATTTCTACTCCTCAGCTTTCCCTACAGCTAGCTACCGACATATTAGGAACTTCTGGCCAATGGGACATAAACAAAAGTGCCACTTGTCCTGTTAACCTCATAAGACAGTGCATTCCTTTGCCTTTCTTTTTCAGCCTCTCTTCTGGCTAACTGAAAAACAGATGCTGTGTGTGTAGCTCCTGCTAAACCCTAAGGACAAAAGCCACAGCCCGGGGAAGAAGAAATCAGAGCTATGAGTTATGAACCTGGCTAACAAGTATCAAGGAAAGCCATTTTCACAAATCTCCCCAAGAACAAGTTTATCACAAAGCAACTCAATTCATTATGAAGTTCCTCTTATTTTACTTTTGTGGCTTTTGGCCGGACTCCTAACCCGATTAGCAAGTGGATGAATCACATAATATGCTTTCATGGGGATGTGCATGCAGTGCAAACGCAAAACCCTGTCCTCCAGGGAGAAGGTTTAATAGCTTTTGGCCAATATACATTTAGACATACATGAAAGAGAGAGAGAGAGAGAGAGAGAGAGAGAGAGAGAGAGAGAGAGAGAGAGAGAGAGAGAGAGAGAGAGAGAAAGACCAGAAAGATGATTTTTCTAAAGAGATTGCACAAACAGTACCCAATATATTTTCACTGGAAACATCCAATAACGTGAGCCAAAATGTACTCATAGATTACAACTTTATAGGCTGTTACCTAAAAGATACAGATCAAAAGGAAGATCTATTCCTTAACCAAAGTTCATAGGAAGAAGAGCTAGAGAAAACTAGCAATAATTACTACTTACAAGGAAATCTGAAGTTCTATGAAATTCCCTATGCAGTGTCACCAGCTGCCTTCGAATGCCTTGGATGCTGGAAGGTGTGAGTGCACACAAGCAAAGGATACCACCACTCCACCACTGTTTTCTCCAGGGAAGATTCCGGATCTGAGACTAGCTACTGCCTAGGTCTAGTCCTTCATGGAGGAGAACTGGAGACTCATCTGCGCATGCTTCAGTCTGTCTTCCCTACAAACTTGTCACCAGTAGTAGCCATGGACCTTCACTGAATGCAGACTGCAGACATGAACCACCAACAGTGCATAGCCCCATCTAATCCTTATTAATTCACAGGAGGGATATCATCACCCTCATTTAGGAGAGGGGATCCTTAGAAATTAGCCTCTCTCTCTCTCTCTCTCTCTCTCTCTCTCTCTCTCTCTCTCTCTCTCTCTCTCTCTCTCTCTCTCTCTCTCTCTCTCTCCCTCATTTCCTTTCAAGAACAGGTCAATAGCAGAATTTGTTTCTTATCTATAGAATGCAAGCACCCCACATCTGTCCTTGGGTTTCAAACTGGATAGAGCTCTCTGAGGGTGGTGACTTTACTAGAAGAAAAAGAGAAAAGGAAGGTGAGCTGATGAGCTCCTGTAGGAATATACAGAGCAACGCATTGTGCCTGGCACACAGAAGGGACTGAAAAAATGGAAACATGGAAAGGAGGTAAAGAGAAGCAAAGATCAGAGGGAGGGAGATAAAAGAAGGAGAGAAGAAAGAGGAGAAGGAGAGAAGGAATAAAAAAGGGAGAAGGAGAGGGATAGAGGAAGAATAGGATTTAAAAAAAGAAAGCCATGTGCCAGTGGCTCATGTAGCTACTCAGGAGGCTGAGATCTGAGAATCACAGTTTAAAGCCAGCCTGGTCAGGAAATGTGTCAAACTCTTATCTCCAATTAGTCACCAGAAAAACAGTCATGGCACTATGGCTTAAAGTGGTAGAGCACTAGCCTTGAGTAGAGTTTAGCCTTAGCTAGAGCTTAGGGACAGTGCCCAGACCCTGATTTCAAGCCTGGTGACCAATAAAAAGAAGGAAAGAAGAAAGGAAGGAAGGAAGAAAGGAAGGAGAAGGAAAACGAAAGGAAAGGAAAGGAAAAGAAAGGAAAAATGGAAAAAAGGAAAGGAGGGAAGAGGAGAACTCCTTGATCTTGATGTTTGCATATATGAAGTCATAGACAAACAGCACCACTGGTGATCTGAGAATCACAAGGAAGATGTAAGAAGTGTGCCTTGAGTTTCCCAGTACCCTCAAGTACTTATATCTCTTTAAAAAAAAAAAAACCATCCTACCATGTAGCTGTTGTTATGGTTTCCAATGGAAAAAGACAAAGATCTTGCTTTGGGAAACAAATGCCTCCATTATCCACTATTCCCTTTGAGAAGGAATGACTTCTTCCTGGCTCTGCCTGATGAGAGGAGAAGAAGGGGTGGCTTAAGACCACCAGACTAACTCATCCCCTAGGGTTCCAGTGAGAGGTCATATGTGCTTTGACCATTGAGGTCATGCAAATGTCAAAAGTTGCTGTGATGTTTTTAATAATTTGTCTCTCATTCTCATAGAGTGATGCAGGCAAGGAGAAGTAGAAGTCCTGCAGACACTTGAATCTGGCCTAGAGGGACACAGGGACCCTAAAGAAGACAGAGACACCTAAGGCTGAGCAGATGAAGGAAATGTTCAAATCAAACGTTAGTACAATTTGAGCTGCTGGATCAACATTCACCTGGGGAAAGCTCTGCTTTAATATCTGGGCCACCATGTTGCTTCATCATCAAGGCCCCATTTCATCTACTTTTCTCCTGTACTGCACAAAACAGTAACAGATACCATCAGATAACTGATGCAATCTGAGCATTGACAGAGAACATTGCATTCTCCAACACAGGCCTGAACTCAGCAGCTCTGTGTGGAATTCAAGCCGCTGTTGCATTCTCAGAGGATAAATGTGTCTGAATTCCAACTGACAAACCATCCTCAGGCAGAAACCTGATCAGAAATGAGATGAAGAATCTCCAGGCCTGGAACCCATCCTCACCTGTATACAGCAATATATAGAGGAGCCAACAAGATTTGTGTTTATTTTTCTAGGCACAGACATCTTACATCCAACTGCTGACATGTTAGCTCCTAAGGGAATCCATTGTACTTCAGCCTTATCTTTTATGTTTCAGGTCATCGGTGTTGTCTGTCACAGCTTTAAAACTCTTGGAGAGAAGAGATGGGAATGTACTTAACCTACTTTTTGAGAAGGTAGCTAAGCAAGGCTGTTGAAACCTGATCAATGCTTTTTGGGGCAACCTCTGCTGCTGAGCAGGGTTAGGATCCAAGGTTTACCTTGAACTCCAGTCAACATTTTTCCTGGAAGTCTTAGGTTAAAGCCAGGAACTGTTTTTTCCCAGAGCTTTATGAAGACAGTAATGATATGTTCAGGATCAACATGACAAGAAAACTTGGGTTGAAATTCTCTTGTTATCTGATATATTGTATATATGTTTATTTGAAACAGGATAGGGAAGGGGGAAAACAAGATGCGGGGAGGAAGTGGGGGGGAGGGAAATGGAGACAAAAACATGAGAAAGGGCAGCAATGTTTGTGAAGTAATGCACCTTTTATCTGGCGACTATAATATAACCCTTCTATTTGTTACAATAAAAATAAATTAAAAAAAAGAAATTCTATATAACTCATGGTAATGTTTATGAATATTTATATTCTGAATATTCTGAATATTTATAGTCTGAATATTTATATTCTGCTTATATAGCACAAAGACAGAAACTGGAAGGTGATGTCTGTGGCTATTTCTTTTGTCTCACTTTAACCAGTGTTTATTGCTGGTCCAGTGTGTGCAAACCTGCACGCTGAGGACTAGAGTCCTTCAGAGAGAGTGGCAAGTCCTGACCCCAGTCACAAAGGGAAACTCAGGGGCCGGGAGTTTGGCCTAGTGGTTAAAGTGCTTGCCTAGCATGCACGAAGACCCAGGTTCTATTCCTTGGTACCACATATATAGAAAAAAAGCCAGAAGTGGTGCTGAGGCTCAAGTGGTAGAGCTCTGGCCTTGAGAAAGTCCAAGGACAGTGCTCAGGTCCTGAGCTCAAGCCCAGGACTGGCAAAAAAAAAAAAAAAAAAAAAGGGAAACTCAGGAGAGAGGCTTTCCTTTATTTTTAAATAGAGTTAGATAACTCTTATCACCTTTATCAAATTATAATGTACAAAAATAAAGTTTATCATGTTATTAATCTTAGATGGAAAATTCCATAACTCTTAATTTTCTTTTTGTTTTCTCCTTCCTTCCTTTCTTCCTTCCTTCCTTCCTTCCATCCTCCCTCCCTCCCTCCCTCCTTCCCTCTTTCTTTCTTTCTTTCTTTCTTTCTTTCTTTCTTTCTTTCTTTCTTTCTTTCTTTCTCTTTCTCTCTTGCACTGGAACTTAGAGCCTAAAGTTTGTACTTTACCACTTGAGCCATACCTCCAACCTTAATTCCAAGAATCTTGACAAGTACATAGAGTTGTATAGCCTTTACCCCTCTGCACATTACCATGACAATAAAATACAATAAAAAAGCATTAAAAACACACACCAAAAAAAACATACCAAATACATATGTGGACCCTTCTGAAGGTCCCCTCTAGTCACTGATCATAAAAACCATTCAGGAAGGCCATGTCAGATAGCTTCTAAATATCCTAATACTGAGATTCTTATCACAGTAAGAAACCAAACCATCCTGAGTCAGGCTGCAGTATTTCATTTCATCTCATGCTATAATACCGGTAAAGCCTCACATATAAATGTGTGAGGAACACATTTCAATGAGAGAATCATGTGCAAGGCCCAGAAGTGTGAGGGAGCATGGGAATTAGAGAACTATAAGCAGCAAGTGCCTGGCGAGCAGAGTTACAATATAAGCAGAAGAAGTTGCTCCTACATCTCCTTTTGCGGGCATTCAAGGTCACTGACCAATTTTAAGCAAATGATAAAGAATGCATTCTGCTTTTGAACAACAGTCTTAGGGAAATCCAGGCTAGAGTATGAAGAAGAGAGGGACAATCATCCACACAAAAGAGCCTGAAATTCAGAAACAGCATGATCTAGGATGATTCAACTGATTATTACAACAGTGATAAATGACTCATTGTGATAATAAACTCAAGAAATCAAAGTCTTCCCTCTGAGAATCATAATGATCTGTGAACAAAGGACGTTTGTCTGCGTACTTCATCAGTCTCAAAGGACCAGGCCCTCTTCATTCTGAAATCCCAGGAGTATAGGCAAGTAGGTTAGTCAAGGTCTTCAACTACTCAATTGTTATTCTCCTGGGCCTGGCATGTATGGACACACTCCTGTGATGTCGTTAAGATTAATTTTCAGATGGTAAGTATTTGGGGAAACACTAAGATCATCATTTTGAAGCTGGAATTTTTTTCCACCTAGGATGAAAGAAGCTTACACAGTGAGAATCCACTTGGGAGCCACGGTGCAGATCAAATACCGCAAACAAATCCCCACGTCAGAGCCCAATGGAATTCTGAATCCCAACCAGCAAGCATGAATAATCCTTTTAAATGGTCACTTACATATCAGAACAGGGCCTTTGTGAAATTTCTAAGCAAGGCCTCTGGTTTCTGGCTGAAATAGCGATTTAATGGGAAAGAAAAAAAAAACAGGGGGGGGGGGAAGGAAGTGAAATCCAGAACTACTGGGAGATTTCCACAAGAAAAGAAGACAAATGGCCTTTGTTGTCAGAATGAAACCAGCTTCTCCTGATGATAGTTTGGAAAGTTGCTGGCTGCCCCAAAGGGGAGTTGGGAAATAGTCTCATCTGTTTTCTCAGGAACCCTCTGCACCTAATTGTACTCCCTGGAATGTATTATCATTAGGAACAATATTAAATAACCTGCAAAGTACTCAACATCCTATCTGACTCAGTTCCTGACAACTTAAAACATATAGCCACCAAGCAAACAAGCAAGGGAAATAGTTGTGATACTATATCCATATATAATAAAATATTGAATTCAAAAATCTTAAAGAATCTCACACACCAAAAGACAGAGACAAATTTTAAAATGGGCAAATACATTCACATAGATAGATGATAAAAAGTTATACAAAGGCCACTATGAAAAAGGCTCAAAATCATAGTTATCGAGATGATATAAAGCTAAGCCAAAGCTTAGCTCTTCACTCCCTAGGACGGGTCAAATAACTAGTTTAGCCCCACCAGATGCTGAGGAAAATTCATACACATTACAAACTGAAGTGTAAAATGGAAAATAGTAGTGTAGTTTATTGTAAAACTGAACATACACCTAGCATACAACAAGATCCCATTTCAACCAATACAAAACTGGGAGCACAGTATCATCCCACCTATGTATGAAATATAAATAAGAGGATCACAGTCCAGGTAAGCCAGGACCCTATTTAAAAATACATGCAAGACCTGGGGCCGGGAGTTTGGCCTAGTGGTTAAAGTGCTTGCCTAGCATGCACGAAGACCCGGGTTCGATTCCGGAAGTGGTACTGAAGCTCAAGTGGTAGAGTTCCAGCCTTGAGAAAGTCCAAGGACAGTGCTCAGGTCCTGAGCTCAAGCCCAGGACTAGCAAAAAAAAAAAAAAAAAAAAAAATACATGCAAGACCCTATTCAAACTGATCCAAAGCAAAAAAAAAAAAAAAAAAGCTGGAGACGTAGCTCAAGCAGCAGAGCACTGGCCTGGGAAGACAAAGGCCCTGAGTTTAAATCCCAGTACTACAAAAATGTATTACAAACATAAAGTATTAAATGAAAAAGACAGCAATAAAAGAAGTACCTAGTGCATGATCCTGCTTATCTGATCTTTAGATAGGTGAACATATGCTGACAGAAATTCTGACAGTAGTTACTGATGGAGATTAGAGGTGAAGGATTGACCCTCACCTTATTTTGCCAGATGCACACAGACACCAAAGATATATGTGCAGATTGCCTGACCTAGGGCAGATAATCTACCTAAGCCTAGCTGTAAACATTCCATTAGGGGCCCGACTGAAAAGCCCCCCACTTCCCAGACCTAATGGCTTTTTCATTAACTTTTGCTTCCTTGCTCAGACATCATAAAAACCCAACTCCTGTCTCCCCTCTTTACACAGTCTTCAAGTCTACAGGAAGGGCGTGCCCCTTGCTGCTATATCTCAATAAACACTCTTCACTTGTGGAAGATCCAGTCTGGCCTGTTTCCTTCCTTCCTCCTCCATTTTCCTAACAAAAAGAGGTACAGGAAATTGGAGGTAGCACTTTCTATACCTTTATCTGGACAGGGATTACATGGATATCTATATATGTGCACGTGTTATACATTGCATAGTATATTTATTTATATTATATATGCATACATTACAATATATTTGTAGATAACAATTTATATAATATTTTATATAATATAATAATAAAACATACAAGTGATATTAATAATGTGATTATTTACACATAGGTATAGATGTATATTTGCTTAAAACTCATTAAGATGAATGCTTAAGTTCATAAATTTCACTGTCTATAAATTTTGCTTCATGAATTATCAAATGAATAACACCAGAAGAAAATGACCACACAAACATGGAAATGAGATTCTGCAGGGTAGATCTCTTCAAAAATCGTTGTCATGAGGTAAAACACAAAGATGTGCTGGACAAAGCCAGATGCCATGTGTGGTCTTGGCTAGGAAAGGCCAACTATAAAAGGCATTTTTAGGTTACCCAGAAAATTTGCATATGACCTTTGGTTGACAAGATCTATTAACCAAGCAGGTTATAAACAATATATACTTTCCAGTCTCTTTGGGGATTATATAGTATGTGTATATAAAGTACATTTTAACATGTATGTACATTCTATACATTTGGAAAGATCTGATAATAAATTTGAATTTGCCTCTTAACATAGATAACTTGAAGAAGGGCAGGCAATTTACAGGTTCTCATTTGTCTGTGTTTGCTAACTTTCTCCTTTAATGATACCTATTAATAATACCCATTGCTTTAGAATCTAGATATACATATGTATGTGTATATATATACAAATATATACGGGTTTGTATATGTATTTCTAATATTATTATATATAATATATACAAATATATGTATATATTATATATAACTATTTTCATTATTTCATAAGATAAGGTGAATGAAGGCAGTGTGGCTGGCACAAGAAAAGAAGATTAATCCTGAACCTCTACAACATGAACTCCTGTTGGGAGCTTTCCGTGCAATCTCATTTCATGCTCACCGCAAACCTTCACAACAGCTCAGCTAATAGGGATACAAGCTTTTGTGTGAAATATAAGCTAACCTCCAACTCCATGACAGCTAGACTCACTTGTACTGGACCTGCTTTCAGATTTGTTCAATTCTATGGCTACTTATGAAGTATTTACTATGGACCAGGAACCCTGTTAAAAGTTTTCCAGGAGTCATTATATCCACACTTCCTAATGATCCACGTAAGAGTGACACTGTCACTATTCACATTTTATGGGTAAGAAAAACAAAAACACTGAAATCAAGGCACAAAAAATCCATCCATTTCCACCTGACTCTTGCATGGATACCCAATTCACACCATGCAGCTAAGACCCAACTCGTTCCCAGCAAACCATTCATGGCTGGCAGAGGTCTACCACCACAAAGTATTTCACCGTCATGTCCTTGCTTACCTGTCCAGGGCTGTGCTGGTGGGCATACTTCTCCCAAACCCTCGAACACCCATCTGACGGAAATACGGAATGCAAGAGAGATTGGCGGCAATGATGGCCAAGGAGTCAGAAGGACTCACGAAGAAGCCATTTTGGCCTAGGATCATGTAGCGGTCCTGTGGGAAGGAATGTGTACAACTGATCAGCCGGAAGCATCCCCTTTTCTTGCCATGTAAATAACTTGAAACAATGTGAATGGGGTCAATGAAAGCATGGGAAACCTTATAAACCCCTGAATATCAAGGACCCCAGCTCTCAACACTTCTAGGAACAGGTTCTACCAGCTAAAATGTGGATGCCTATTTCATAGCCTCCAGACATAATGCTTTCTCCATGGAGTGGAAATCAATGGTTCCTGGTTCGTTAACATGGCACTTTCAACCAAACCAGCTATAAATAAGGATTCATGAGCATTGGGGTTTGGGTTTTCTTTTTTTTTTATAGCATATGTTCATCTGAATCAAAGCAAGAAGTGGCTATTTAATTGTACTGCTTACTCATTCAGTAAGAAAGCAGATGCAGAGCCAATCAGAGCCTACCTGACACCATGTACGTATGTTCATTAACTCTCTGGTCTCCATGGATCAGATCCTTCCATGGGGAAAGGATCTGCACACAGAACACCTGGCTTCCTTCCTACTTACCCCATCAGCATCAAATGCAGCTCCAAACCCATATTCTCCTCCTTTCATGGCTTCCAGAAGTGTGGTGGCGTATGTCAGATTTGGGTCAGGATGCTGTCCTCCAAAGTCTTCTAGAGGGACACAGTTGATTGCAGAATTGGCTGGGGCTCCCAGCTCATCACAAAGAACTTTTCTCACATAGGGGCCCATAACTAAAAAAAAAAAGATACACAATGGTACGTCATATTTACATATGTAAATGGTATGCAATTTTTATTGTTGGGGTGATATATAGAGGGATTACAGTGATATTTATCAGGTAGTGGGTACATTGATAGCCCTTCCCATGTTTTTCTCCCAGAAATATAATATTTTTATTCAGTG
The DNA here is from genome assembly GCF_031878675.1 of Megascapheus bottae. NCBI lineage: Eukaryota > Metazoa > Chordata > Mammalia > Rodentia > Geomyidae > Megascapheus > Megascapheus bottae. Next base: position 25,591,225 of record NC_143511.1, read on the forward strand.
TTTTATTCTGGTTAAAACACTAAAAATGATTTAATAGCTTGGAATAGGTTGTTTTTAAGAGATAGCAAAGAACATCAACATTAATTATGTGATTTCCTAAGCATCTGCTTTGTACCACTGACTATATTAGGCACATAGAAGATATAGCAACCAATCTCATTAGATGAAAATCTCCTCTGCAAAGTTTTCTAAAATATGGACTGAAGAGATCAATTCTAGGACAATTATTTATAATCTACTACATTTCACATAGTAAGTGCTTTAGCAGAATATATATATATATATATATATTTCTGAAGGGCTCTATCATTATTCTTTATGTGATCACTTGAACACTGCTAAGCACTGCAAACTGCTGAATAAAAACTGAAGATATAAAAACTGAATTTTGAAAAACACCCTTATAAAGAAAAGACTAAGCACAGCTTAGCTACTCAAGAGGCTGAGATCTAGAGGATTGCAGTTTAATTATCTCTAATTAGCCACCAAAATATCAGTAGTAGCTCTGTGGCTCCAGTGGTAGAGTACTAGATTTGAACTATATGACTACTTAAATTATTACATTAAAAATAAATAGTCTTAGCCAAATGCCAATGGCTGTAACCCTAGCAACTCAGGAGGCTCTGATCTGAGGAGTGAGGTTTAAAGCCAGCTTGAGCAGGAAGGAAGTCTGTGAGACTGTCTACAACTAAACACCAGCAAGCCAGAAGTGGAGCTGTGGTTTATGTGGTAGAGTGCTTGAAGGAAAAAGCTCAGGGACAGTGCCTGGACCCTGAGTTCAAGCCCCAGGAGTAGTACTAAATAAAAAATAACTAGTCTTAATCCACTCTATACTCACACAGGAAGAACCTTACATTCAACTGATCCACTATTGTTTTCATTCACACCATAAACAAAGACATTAAGAGTCCTGAAGTTTTCCAGAGCTTTCCCAACAGCTGAGCATAGGTTAAGTTGTGCACACATCTATGAATCCAAACTTTCACCTTTCTCTGCTTTTTTTTCACCCATCCATCCCCGGAAAACCAGGAGCTTACCTCCATGCATTGCATCAATTCGGATCTTCAGCTGGCTGGGCCCAGTCAGCAAACTCTTAATGGCATTGAAGTCAAAAATGGTCCGAAGCAGATTGAGATAGATATCCACAGGGTCCACAATCTCCACTGAAAAATAAGTGAGACGTCAGTGTCTCTACCCAGGAGAAAGACTTGAACGAGAATAGCCTGATGGAATTTAATTCAACCACAATGCCATCATAACCCCATACCTTGCCTGAGAGGTTGAATGTCTACTTGTAAACATAAATCAGAGCATGACTAACACGTGATGAACTTTCCACATGACCAGTGGACACCACTAATATCATTATAAAGCATTTGCAAAGGAAAAATTAACCATGAGAATAATTTAAGAGAAAAATGTTCAATGTCACCCATGACCCAATGTCTTTCTCCTTATACACATATATCAGTTAAACATTATCTTTCTTGTGGGAATCAGCCAAAGTATGACATGGATGGTATGAAACTAAAGAGTGACTTTACGCCAGGCAATGGTGGCTCACACCTGTAATCATAGCTACTCAGGAGGCTGAACTCTGAGTATCTTGGTGCAAAGCCAGAACAGGGAGAAAAGTCTGTGAGATTCTTATCTCCAATTAGCCACCAGAAACCCAGAAGTGGAGCTGTGGCTCAAAGTGGTAGAGTGAAAAGCTCAGGGACAACACGCAAGCCCTGAGTTTGAGCCCCACAACTGACACACACACACACAACACACGTGTGTGACTTCTTTTTCCAAATGTCATGTGCCCACCAGGTTTTTGAGATGAAGACTGTTGTCCTAAGTTGTGTCTGGAATCTCTTTAGTACCCAATCGAATAACCAATTTCCAATCCTCATTAAATACACATGCTTGGCCGTGTCTGGCAACACCTAATGACCAGAAATCAAAAGTCTGTTCCATTATTTGATATATGAAAGATCCAGAAGAGATCGTATTTTTCCAGCTTGTCAATAAGTACACAAATACTATTCAGAAGGAGGGTGCATGAGGATAATTATGGTCTAAATTTATTTCATGTCTGAACATAGAACAATAAAACCTGTTTAAATTGTTTTAGGAAGTGAGAGGGTAGGGAGATTGACAGGTGGTGAGGTTGTTTGTATAAAATACACATGTATGAAAATGTCACAAAAAACTTTCCTTGTACTATTAATGGATGCTATTTTTTTTTAAAAAAAAGAAAGAAGAAAACACTTTTTCTCAAAGCAGTAAGTAGTTCACTGCTTAAGGAAGTAAAATATTGTCCAGGAGCTTTGTTTTCAAAGCTCATAGATAAGTTTTAAAATTTATAAATATATATGTATTTATGTATCTGTTTTCAAATTGATCAAATAAATAGTACTTTGCAGTCCTCAAATATTGAAACCTATACTGAGTATATTTCCAGTCTCCCCCTTCATAACTTTTACCCTCCAGGGCTAAGGACATAGGTCAATTAGTAGATTACTTGCTCCATAAATCAATACATCTTTGTCCGTTTGAAGATAATGTAATTCCTTTTTAAGACGCATAGTCTGTTTTTAATTAATTTTAATTATCTTGAAATGAGAAGGCCATTAATCCAGAAAATAAGTAAAAATGAATCCACCCTAACTATATGCCTAAAATGGTCAATTTATGCTACATACAGTTTATGGTGTGCATAAAAATTAATCTATAAAATAAAATTTTATAGCTCCAATTTCTTTTTAAGTTTTACTTGCTACAATAGGATAACATCGATGGCAAACTCAATTCAGTCTCTTTAATTTTTGAACCACTTGCGTAAAAACATGTGGCATTTACAGCAGAGAGCACATGATGCCAACAGAAATGTCCAAAACTAGGAAGCAAGAAGTTCAAGGAAATTAGAAGTTTACATCCGACAGTTCATGCTGTTGACACTTTAAGGTGAAGTGCCAAGGGCTGCTTTGTTTCCAATTAACTTCAGCCTTGCTCAACACACAAACCAGGGAGAACAAAACACATAAATTATCTCAAGCCATTATCTCCAAATTCTTCTTGAGAGCCAAAGAATCCCTCCACCCACCTCCTGGTTATTAACAGCTTTTTTTAGGAGAAGTCGTCCAACTCCATATTGGGACTGAAGCAAACAGCTGGAACCTGAGCTCACCAAAGATTTAGGACTCTTGGACAACTATAAAAATTTCCAACGATACCAAGAAGGAATAAAGATAACATCTTCCCGATGGTAATGTGTTCCATCTCCCCAGTCATCTTATAGCCCAGGCCTTCCAAACATATGTACTCAAGCACATTAAAATTGTGGTGACTAATATAACATATCCCTTGCCTTCTGGTGTCTACCCATTCCATGTGAATGTACACAGGGGTATGTGAACGCTCCCAACTAGATTAATAAAACTGGGCTGTTACTTTCCTGGGTATCTTGTGCATTTCAATAAATGTCTGCTCAAGTGAGCAGACGTTTGACTAAGATTTAGGATGCATTGTTTAGCATTATGACCCACATATGGTCCATTGTAAGATATTTCTCATTCTGTGAAGTGTATTATGGTCTAGATATGTGTGTGTGTGTGTGTGTGTGTGTGTGTGTGTGTGTGTGTGTGTGTGTGTGTGTGTTGCTAATACTGGGGCTTGAACTCAGAGCCTGGGTATTTTCTGTCTCAGGCTGATGCTCTACCACTTAAGCCATGTTGACACATACAGATTTTCTGTGATTAACTGAAAATAAGAGCCTCATGCACTTTCTTGCCAGGGCTGGCTTCAAGCTTATGATCCAAAGATCTCAGCTTCCTGAGTAGCTAGGATTACAAGTGTGAGCCAGACATTTTATTTTTTTTTAGAAAAGTTAAATAACTGATAAATAAGGTATCCGTTTAACACAAAGAGTACTCAATCTTTTAGAGACAGTAACAAAATAGAACAATTGAGTTCGATGACTTCTTATATGTCCTCTAGGAAATAGCAACAGGCAAAACTAGAGGGGAAGGAAGTCGTGTACATACATAGCATTGATCTTGCATGATTCAGAATTAATATTCTTGCTTGATGTTTGCGTTTTTATTTTGTTTTATCTGAGTAGTTGCACAAAAGCTGCCATCAACCAGTTTATGAATACAATGTATCTTGATCGATGTTACCCTTCTCAACATTCTCACCCACCCCTCCCAATCCAACCCTCCCTCACTTTCCTTAATCTTGTAGGATATACATTGAATTCTTGACTGCATTCTCAATATTTCAGAAGGTTTAGTCACTGTACTAGAATATCAGATAATATCTGTCAAATTCATTGTTGCTTCTATGTATGCTTGCTAACTTATTTGCTTACTGGAGACAGGTTCTTACTATGGAACCCTGGCTGACCTGGAACTCAGGATTTTCTTGCCTCAGCCTCTTGACTGCTGAAGTTAAATGTGAGTACCACCACACCTAGGTTGTTTCTTTAGTTCTTGAACACCTTGCCTAAATACATTTGTTAGGTATTAAATTCCCTGGTAAAATCTCCTAACATGGAGCTTGGCATAAAAATGAAACCAAAATGCATGATTCTAATCTTGGAAAAGAAACGTCTAGCTCCCAAGGGAAATTTAATAATCACCTTGGCTTGTCAGTTTTCCCTCTTCATTAAATTATTCTAACTTGACTGCTTAGACATTTAAAAACAATTTTGGGGAACTCACAGTCTGGTCCAGGAATGCTACATTGGAATCAACCTTGGAACATTTCCTATGTTGAAAATGGTGCAGTGTTTAAGTGGATTTGAACTGTTCATTCATTCATGCATTCATTCATTTTGTTGGCCATGGGGTTTGAACTCTGGGCATGGGCGCTGTCCCTGAGCTCTTTTGCTCAAGGTCAACACTCTACCACTTTAAACCACAGTGCCACTTCTGTTTTTTTTTTTTTTTCTGGTAGTTAACTGATAAGAGTCTTACAGACTTTCCTGCCAAGGCAGGCTTGGAACAACAATGCTCAGATCTCAGCTTCCTGAGTAGCTGGGATTATACCTATGAGCCACAGGCTCCCAGCTTGAAATATTCAATTCTGGCACCTTGGTGTCACCATATACAGTTTCTACCTATTTACCCAGTGTCATCCATCATACTGACACCTGAGTGACTTTCATGAGTTCACTTCCCCGCTGGGACCATTGATCTTCAGCCAGAACTCCACCCCAAATGTACACACCTGGACCCCACATCTGCAGGCCCCCTTAGGAGGCAGCCACATCTATGAGGCTTTTTCTGACTTCTGCAAAATACATGTCACTGATTACCTCTGAATGGTTTGAATTTGTTCTCCAGGTCAAATTCTTGTCTTCCTAGTCGAGAAAGGTCAATCCGAAGATCAGGACAGATAGCGTATTCTTCGATGGTCTTGCTGATCTGGTAGATTTTATCTGACACAACATCTGGGGCAGGGCCTACAATGTGAACAGGCCAGGTACATTTCTTGTAAGTCCCAAGAATCTCAGTGAGAGAGGAAGGTTACTTTCGCTCTCCACCAAGAAGGAGAAAGATTCATTTATTCTCCGAACTATGAACAATGACTGACAGCTCAATTCTCCTGGGTATGCCTATATTCATTTCAACTATGGAGTAAGTTTTGTCAGTCTCACCTGTTCTGAGTAGATTCATAACCCACATGTTTGTTTGTTTTAAGCAATCATACATCTGCTCTAAAAATAGTTTCACACCTGCTAGGGGACCCGATTACGTAATTAGCTTTATTCAGGATACACAGTTGGCAGAAGTGAGGGATTCTAGATTTAAACCACAGCTTCCCAAATGTACCTAGAGAAAGAAAATAGGATTTCTATTCCTGATTCAGCTGCCTAATAAGTAGGTAAAATTAATGATTCTTCTCTCAATCAATCTCCAAGTTTTTCAGTGAAATTCAAACAAAGATAATTGATCCATTATCACTTGGAGAGTGATAATCTTGAAATCATTTGAGTATAGAATCCAATGTGGTTCTTGGTTTTTCCCTCTCTTTAAGGTATACATTTTCCTGTAAGCTGCTTAGGATATTTCTTGCAAGAAGGGTGGGAATCAAATAAACTGAAAGATCAAGAAGATAAAAGACAGATTTGTAAAGAGAGCGGGAGTTTGAGTTTAAATCTTCCTTACCAATAATATTGGAACTTTCTACTCAACAGAAATTGTTTCCTTTCTATTTTTATTTATTAACCTTAGGTAGTTGTAGAAAGGGGCTTCAATTCAACATGGCAATTTGAATACAATGAATCTTTATCAACGTTACCCATTCCCTCATCCTTCCCCCCCCCTCAAGTTACCTAGTTTTATTTTCACATGTGTTGACTGGTTATTGTGACTATACTTGCCCACCATCACTTGGTTTTATGTCACAAAATCAGCTAAAATGTACTCTTCAAAAAAATCCCAAATACAATACAATTTTATTAATTATAGTTCTCATATTAATATCACCATATCAGATATACATACACATTAGGTTTCTATCTTATTCATCTGATGCATTTGTTACTTGTAAACTTAGTCTATTTTTCCCTGACTCTTATAACCAGTGTTTTATTCTCTGTCTCTATATATCTGACATTTAGATTCCATTTAAAAATGAACTTATGTAGGATTTTTCTTGGTTTCAGACTTCTTTCACTTTAGCGTAATTTCAACCATGTTGTGGCAAATTGAAGAAGGTCAAGATCTTCTTTTTAAAGGCTGGATAATATTCTCTCACTGAAATGCGTATAAATTTCAATGAGAGAAAGTCTACATTCTCAGGAAGCAAGACTCAACGATATAGACTAAAAATCATTTATCAAGGCTGGGTGCTGGTGGCTCATATCCATAAACATAACTACTCAGGAAACTGGGTGAAAGATCTAAATGGCTTTCAGAATATGTTCCACCTCCCATCTTAGACAAGCACCAACTATTCAATCATTCCACTGAGCTGTGAAGTGCAAGAGATGAGCAGTCAGTGAAATGGTTCTGGAAGCTCATTACATTGCATCCTTATGGCACCCCCTGCCCCCGGGTACCTCACTAGACTGTGTCTTAGCCATCTCCTCTCCACCTGGCTGATCTGTCATCAGAGATTCATTGTAAATTGTGATCATGTGAAAGACATCAGGATGAAGGAGTATTCTTCTGAGCCACATACCTCCATTGGCAACATTGAACTTCACTCCAAATTCTCCCCCTGGTCCTCCAGGACAATGGCTGGCAGTCAGGATGATTCCACCAGCTGCCTTGATCTTCCTAATTATGCAGGAAACGGCAGGGGTTGACAGGATGCCGTTCTGTCCAATTATCAGCCGTCCAATCTGAACCATCCAGAAAGAACAGTGGTCAATCCAAGTGGCACAAAGACTGAAGGCATGTCAACAGAAAAGCACCCCAGGCTCTGTTAACATACAATCCATCACTGGGGCAAAGGAAGGGGATGACTGTTAGGTTGGGGAAAGTGGGGTAAAGAGGAAGTGCTGGCATTTTCTGTTCTGTCCAAAGTCTTCAAGACTCTTGGGGCACCCATACCTACTTAATCATACTATAGTGCCAGGGACCAGTAGCTCATGCTTGTAATCCTAGCTATTCAGAAGGCTGAAATCTGAGAATCAGCACTGAAGCTTGCTGGAGCAAGAGGGCCCATGGGACACTTATCTCCAATTAATTACCAGTAAGCAGGCTGGCAATGGCTCACACCTGTAATTATGGCTATCTAGGAGGCTAAAATCTGAGGATCATGGCTCAGAGTTAGTCTTGGCAGGAAAGTCTGTGAGGCTGTTTTCTCTAATGAACCACCAAAAAGCCAAAGTGAAACTGTAGTGTAAATGGTAGAGCACTAGCCTTGAGCTAAATCCAAAGTTATCATGATCTATAAGACCCCACTCGAATCACCTGCTCTCCTCCATCTTCCTCTACCTGCTCCAACCAAAGGTTGCCTTTCTTTACACACACATACACACACACACACACACACACACACACACACACACACACACACACACACACACACCAAACATGACCCTGCTTCAGGGCCTTTTATATTCTCTGTCCTCTACTTAAAACTTTTACTCAAATAGTCACACACCTGTCCCCTTTGGTCCTTTGGTTTCTGCTTCAACAACACCTCTGACAACTCTATTAACATATGATATCTACAAGTCCCAACTTCCATATTAGTACTCTCTGTGAGAGATAATAAAAGTGTGCTGCTGTTTCAAGTCCCCATGCTTTGTGGCAAACTCTTACACAACACTCAGTAACAAGGACAGGAGCAATGAGGAAAGGAGTCAAGTGCCTTTTGGCTTTCCATCTTTAATAACCTGATAGGTAGCAGTGACACCTACCAAAAGGGGAGAAACAAAGGACGATAGCTGCACTCATGCTCGTATACAGTGCCATACTATATGTTCTTCCATACGCCCTTGTTAAAATATATGCTGCAGCTGGGAGTGTGACCTAGTGGTACAGTGCTTGCCTAGCATGCACCAAGCCCTAAGTTCAACTCCTTGGTACCACATACATAGAAAAAGCTGGAAGTGGTGCTGTGGCTGAAGGGTAGAGTGCTAGCCTTGACAGTGTCTAGACCCTGAGTTCAAGCCCCAGGGCTGGCAAAAACAAAATGTATGCTGCCTGGAAGGACAAAGTATAGATAAAGGCAGCAGTGGTCCTTATTAGCCACTGTGATGAAAATGAAATATTCAACTTGTAGGTGGGGACTGAAGGGAAAAACTGAGAGAGCTCAAGGGAAGGGGTGATGTTGTCCAAAAAGAAATGTGTAATTGTAACCCCTCTGTACATCACCTTTATAATAGCAATAACATTTTTAATGTATGCTGCCACTGAACTCCCCTACCGAGTATCGACTGTGAAACAGGCAACAGAGAGAACCCTGCAAACATAGCTATGTGTACTATATAACAATCATCCTCAGATAATGTTGGCAAAATCAAGAATCTGGAAAGTATTAATCATTTTCCATCTCTACTTTTCAGTAGTATTCTGGGAGAAACCATCTTTAAGAGTTTAAATTTAAGGGGAAAAGGATGGGTAGAGCATTTCCCAAGAATTTGCCTTGGGTTCAATTACCTAGCCCTGCAGAAGGGGCTGGGGAGATTTGGTTGCCATTAAAGACTATTTCCTTCTGTTCTCACATGGAAAAGGAGGCAAAATGAACCCTGGTCCATTGTCACGTAGCCACATAGAAGCCAGGATGTACAGATAGACCCTTGAACACTGCCATACAGGTAAAGTGAGGCCCCAGGCATTCCTAGACCACAGACAGGTAAACAGACACGGCTTGAAATTGTTCCTACTCGATGGTGACTACAAAAGCTTGGAGAAAGGGACAAAGAAGTAGGGAGCAATGTGCAATTACCATCTCCCACAAGTAGTCATGATCTCTGCATCTCAGTAGGTGTACCAACCACACTACACACACACACACACACACACACACACAAACACACACATCACATCATCACCACTTTATCCTCCCCTGCTTACATGATTGTTTCCTCTACCTGGAAGAAGACACGGCAGGCACATCCCACAGTGAAGGACCAGTGTCCTGGGAAGATGTGAACTTCCACCCAGCACTCCTGCTTCCTTTCCATCCAGTACCACAAAGAGGTAATTTTTAAACAAATGTATTTCTCATAATTTCTTTTTTTTCTAAAGTGTTGACCACTGTCCTTGGAAAGTAGATTTGGGATTAGCCCAGATTCAAGTCCTAGAGGACAGAGATGTACCTTTAAAGCCTCAGGCTAAGATCTCACAGTAGATGCAGAATTTCCATGTCAAGGAAGGAAACACTAATGAAAGCAGGATGCGTTTCATTCCCAAACACTCTTAAGTAAGACTCCCCATTCACGACTCCCATTTAGCTTCAAATCAGTCATTAAAAAAAAAAAAGGAGAAGTAAACATGACAGTTCTCAATGTCTCCTTTCACTGGGTCTTATCTCCATAATGGAATCTTGTCACTGTTAATGGGAACCCATCCAAAAAGTGAAGAGGGAAATACATAGAAACTTCCTTGATGGTTCACAGAGACAAGTTCTACAGGACCACACAGACACCACCACATCCACCTAAGTGCAGAGGAGTCAGATACACAAACAGGCCTGTTTCCTGTACTCTCCAACACACACACACACACACACACACACACACACACACACACCAGGCACCACAAAGCCAAGCTGCTATGGATTTCAAGGCTTCACTCCCTCAGTCCCAACTGTCAGAGGAGTGCTGCTGTCTGTGCATGAGTAAGCAGGAGATGGCTCAGTGGAATTTGGAGAAATAACAGACCCAAGGCAAGGCATGGATGTGGTTATCCAAACATCAAGGGACTTCTCCATTTGCACATGGATGATGTATTCTCTTACATGGAGACCAGATGGAAACAACAGCATTCATCCTCAAGCTTCCTGGACCCCTGGAAGTTTTTGCCCAGCCTTGGGGCCTGGAAGGAAGGATGAATATATTTGAACCAAATCAATATGGATTGAATACATTTGAACCAAACCAATATGGATTTTACATGCCAGTTCTAATATCCGCAGAAAGGCAGAGAATACACAGACACTTGCAAATCTGGCCCAAGTTCTCTTTCTTGATCCACTCAATTCTTTACAATTTTAAGAGATCAGGAAATACAATTTTCCTTAGCTCTAAAATGGGGTGATAATTGGAATTAGATAATTCAGAGCTTGGAAAATGTTCTGGAATCTTTACCTCAAGATCTATGGCCTGACTGAGAAAACAAGAAAGGACTCCACTTGTTGTTTTATGAGATTATTTCCCCCCACTGGACACAGAGAATTGTAGATGTTCATTGAGTCTACCTCGCTCAAGAAAGTCGAGCTGAGCTCATGGCATAGATCAGCTTGCCTATCATGCTTGAGACTCTGGCTTCCATCCTTAGGACCACACACAGAACCCTAACCCAAACCCAAAAGTTCAGGTCCATGAGACAAGCTGACAATGTCCACTGGAAAAGGATATAAAAGCCAACTTTGCTATCTCCTGTCTTTGTGACTCTGGGAGCCAACTCAAATCCCCTTGCATATTGGTTTTGCTGTCTTAATTATGTCAAAGACCACATAGCAAAAGTTACATAGCCAAGATCCAGGTTACAGGGTTCAGTGCCCAGTCATCAATTTAATCTAGTTCACTTCCCTTCCTTGCCAGGGTCCTCTTGGTAGTAATTCAATGAATCTTTTATTATTTGACTAACTTGAATTTTTTAATCAAACCCCCCCACACATATACATACACACATAAATGTTTTCTTTTGGATCTAACACACACTCTCCAACACACACACACACACACACACACACACACACACACACACACATATTCTCATTGGAACATTTATGAAGGACACAAAAGCAAGAACAAAATATACTCTGTAATCCTACCACCAAGTGACTGCCATTAACATTTTTTTGCCAGTGCTGAGGCTTGAACTCAGGGCTTGGGTAATGTCTCTGAGCTTCTTTTGCTCAAGGCTAACACCCTACCACTTGAGGCACAGTGCCACTTCTGGCTTTTTCTGTTTATATGGTACTAAGGAATGGAACCCAGGGCTTCATGCATGCTAGCACTCTACCACTAAGCCACATTCGCAGCCCTGCCATTAATGTTTCTATGTGAAGCCCATATCTCTGTGTCTTGGTCTCTCTCTGTGTTTCATTTACATACTTGTATGTTTTTCACTAAGGGGACTGTTGAATAGTCTACATTGTTCATTTAGAAGGTCTAACCCCTCCATTAATTACATTCTAGTCTTCTGCAATGTGGTTTTAATCAGTTGTGTAATCTTCCATTTCTTGAATGTACTATCACTGACCATTATAAAATAAGTACTTGATTTCCAATGTTTATATACCAAACTGAAGTGTTTATGAGACTGAAACCTATTTTATGGTATATTTTAAACTGGATATAATTTGCCAACAATTAAACAGCAAATCAGTGGTGACATGCTTGTGTAGATTACAAGGTATTTCTTCTTTTTTTGAATATTTTTATTTTCTTGAAGTAGTTGTACAAAGGAGTTGCCACTCAACACAACAGTTTAGTGTCTTTCTTCTTTAGTCACAAAACCTGCTCACTCAGTAGTTGCTGGAGTCCACGGAAGGAAGAGACAGGCTTGTGCCTGTATCCTTGTCATGTTCTGAATCTTCTCTGATTGTCTACATCTCTGACTTAATTGGTTTACTTACATGTGCCAGACTAGGCTTCTAATTTATCAGTGTCATGAGCAGCAACAGTCTGGCTTACATGCACTATATTCTTATCTTGCCGCATCCATCTTGGGACAAATTCTACTTTTCATCATAGAAACATAGATCACAAAAAATAAAGAAGAACTAGATCATGAAGGAGTATTTAGGCACTCTCTCAACTATATGCAATTTTCTAACATTTCTGATATTTGGACTGTTCTATTCTCTTCTTAAATATTCCCAGGACAGAAGATAGAGCTTGATGTGACATAAGGGAAGAGTGTGGGATTCTATGCCACTTTTATAAGTACATGGAAATTATACATCTATACACAATGTATACACACATACAAGGTAAGTATTTTGGAAATATCTATTTTATAAATATACACATTTAGGGGATATATATATATCCTTCAAAATCTATTCAGTATCTTTAGTGTGTTCATATGTAGAATGTGTGTACATAGAGGCATGTATCTTTATAAATCCATAAATAGATAAATCTTTATAAATATATGTATATAGCTTATAGGTATACAAAATGCTTCTGATCTTTGCAGAGCTTTATTTTTTCTCTGAATAACTGTCACAGTGAATTAAAATTCATGAATTTCTAAATGGACCCAATGGGTCCAGCTTCAGAGTGGCTAAGGAATAACAATTCCCCCTGTGTCCACTGCCCTCACCCCTTATTTTAAAGTTTCAGTAACTGATGACCTCTAGCTATCCTAGATTTACAACTCAGCAAGATTAAACAGTTTACAGTTATTTATGACAGCTCGGCTGGGTCTTCTACATTCACATCTGTCACCTCACATTTGAGAGACTACACACACACACACACACACACACACACACACACACACACACGCAATGCCTCCTAACCAAGCATTCAGCAGGGCCAGGGCTGTAGGAACAGACCCCTGACAAGCCTGGTGAAGATGCCCAGAAGCAGGGGAATTCTGCAGCTGTGCCTTTTCACACTGCCTAGCAGCTTAGCCTGGATTCTTGCAGCCTCCATGGGCTCTGTAGCTCTCAGTCATCTCTCGCGTGGCCCAATCCATTAGGTTTGAAAATCCTCGTGAAATGAGCAGATTAAGAACTACTGGATTCAGGAAAGGGAGCAGAGGGGCAGGCATGGGGAGGGGGCAGGAAAGGAAGCTTCAGAAAAGCTGAAGACAGAAAAGCGTGACATTGACCCAGCTCCTCCATTACAGAAAAATATGCATGGACCACACAGAAACATCCTTGGGCTGTGTGGAGGCAGCTGCTGGAACCTCAAGGACCCCAGCAGAGTGGACGTGCAAGTGTGGATGGGGACAATAGCCTCCCCTGAAGCAGATGTCAAGAGGAAGCCATACCCAAGCAACTGGGTTCATTACATCAGCAGGCGCCTTCTGGGGAGAAAAACTACTAAGGCTAAAAATAATAATACACATGTCTTCTTCTGCCAGTCCAAAGCAATTTATCTGGGCAACAACTATCATATGAATAAAAGCAATTCTTAGTAATTCATTATGTTTAATCCTCTCCCAAATCCTGGAAGGTGTGGGGAAAGGATGACTCTTTTCCCAACTTTGGTTTCAGTGTGTGTGTGTGTGTGTGTGTGCACCATTAACGGGACTTCAACTCAGGGCCCCATGCACTTGCTTAGCTTTCTAGCTCAAGGCTGATTCTCTACCACTTGGGCCACTTCCATATTTTCTCTATTTTTTTTTTTTTTTGCCAGTCCTGGGTTTGGGCTCAGGGCCTGAGCACTGTCCTTGGACTTTCTCAAAGCTAGAGCTCTACCACTTGAGCCTCAGCACCACGTCTGGCCTGTTTCTATGTATGTGGTACAGAGGAATCAAACCCGGGTCTCCGTGCATGCTAGGCAAGCATTCTACCAATAGGCCAAACTCCCGGCCCTATTTTCTCTATTTTTATAAATAATTAAATCTCATGCAGGAAGCAATACCAGGATTCAAGTGCAGGGCGTCTTTTGTTCCTTTTCCTTTTTTTGAGTCTGGAGTCTCACTATGATGCTCAGGCTAGGCTCAAGAATTCATGGCCTGGTTGAATAAAGTGACTTGTAACCCAAATTATTTGGGAAATACAGATAGCATGCAGGTTAAGGCCAACCCAGGACAAGAAGTATTTGATGAGATTCCATCTCAACCACTTTTGAGGTGTAGTAACATGAAGGAGCTCAGCCCAAGTCTGCCTAGGCATAAAGCATGACACTGCATCTAAAACAAGTAACCTAAAGAGGGGCTGGAGGAATGGTTCAAATGATAGAGTATCCACTTTCCAAGCACAGGCTCTGAGTTCAACCTCTAATACAATGAGACAGAGACAGACACAGAGACAGAACGTTTATAGGCTGTGATCTTCCTGCCTCAGCTCCCTGAGAAGGTAGGAGGGAGCACAGGTGTGTGTCACTAAACCAGGCCACTTTCATTACTTTTATTGATGTATTTAATTATGAAAATGATATAAATGCATGTGTGACTGTACAAATGCAGATAAGTATATAAAGTGGAAAGAACAAGGATTAATCTCAACCATCGGCCCCCCACACACTCTCACACATACACACACTATGGACTGGAGTGTATTCTTTCAGCCCTGTGCTCTGCTTCAACCTTTTATAAACAAAAGTGAGACAATGCTTCTTGCAATCTTGCCCTTCAGGCTTTTTCCAGCTACAAGTGATCATTCATGTAATTTTCATACCACATATAGATGCATCTCCTTTGGAATTTTCATGGTGTTGATTATGATTATGTCATAAGTTACATACCTATTCTCCATTACCAAACCTTATAAATTGTTTCTGAGATTTTCCTTAGCAAAATGCTTCCATGAATAGAGTGTTTACATACAGTTTTATGTGTTTGTGCTAGACAACTGATGGGATAGTTTGTAAGATTAAAGAATTTCTGGGCTGTTCCTCTATTAATTTGGATACAAGCTGTCAAGTTGTCTGGCCAAAGTAAAAGTTCTGTGTCAATTTAACCAATGATGTAAAACTAGCATGATTATTTTCTAAAAGCCATACTAACTCATGGTATTTTCAAAAAAAAGAAAAGGTATAAAATAATTCACTTCTTATTCATATGTATCTGGGTTTTTCAAATAGTTGATCATATTTTCATGTGTTTGTTGCTAGCATTTCTATAAACTGGTTTTCATCTTGATTCATAAGAGCTTTTTGTATACTGCAGATATGAGCCATTTGTAAAACTTAACTCCATATTTTCTGAGATCTTTTATGTAATAGAATCAACTCTGAGTTCCCTTTGGAGGTCTTTAAATGCAAAGGCCCCAGATATTCCTAATAACCAAGATCTTATTAGAGGGAAAGAATAGAAAAGCAATCATTTAATATTGTATTTGCCCTGAAATGTCCATGAAGGAAAAAAAAACTACTTGAGAATTGAATGTTCATGAACCATTTTCTCTTCTTTCTTTTTCTTTTCTACCTTTTTCTTTCTTTCCTTCTTTTTTTTTCCTTCTTTCTCTCCCCCTCTCCCCTGCCCCAACCTTTTATTTTTGCCAGTCCTAAGGCTGGGTGCTGTCCTTGGGCTTTCTCAAGACTAATATTCTACCACTTGAGCCACATATCATTTCCAGCTTTTTATGTGTATGTGATACCAAGGAATCAAATCCAGAGCTTTGTTCATGCTAGACAAGCTCTCTTCTACTAGGCTGTGTGTGTGTGTGTGTGTGTGTGTGTGTGTGTGTGTGTGTGTGTACACATCCAGTACTAAGACTTGAACTCAGAACCTGGGTGCTATCTTTCAGCTTTTTTGCTCAAGGCAGACACTCTACCACCTGAGCCACAGCTCCACTTCAACTTTTCTTTTTAATGATTCATGGAGATAAAAGTCTCATGGACTTTCCTGCCCAAGCTGATTTAGAACAGCAACCCTCAGATCTCAGCCTCCTGAGTAGCCAGCTAGGAATACAGGAGTAAGCCACCAGCACTTGGCTATGAAAATTTTCTCTTAATAAAAATATACACATTACTCTAAAAGTTGATGTCACCAAAAATATAAAAGATGAAAGGTATTGCTCTCTCTTATTCATAACTAACAGAGTCAATCAGGCAAAGGGTTCTAAAATTCTTTGTATAAGTATAAGCAATAAAAATGTTTTCAAATTAACCCTCCAGAGTATGGGCTGGGCAGTGAAATTGAAGCTTTAGCTTTCTACCTTCAATTACAAAATCCTACAGCAAATTACACCCATTTTCCCACCAACCTAGGATTCCCAAGTTATCTTATTAAAATTCTATTACAGTGCATGTTTTCACATTATTGTTGTCTAACGAAAGTTTATATAGGACCCAAAAGTGAGAGCTGAAGTTGATGGATCCAATAAGTATTCTAATAAAGTATGTTCTAACTGCCATGGCTCAAAGCTGCCCAGAAACTAACAAACTCCCAGAATTCACAAAGGGCCCCCCAAAAAACAGATGTTTCATAGGAAAAAAAATCTTAGAGTAAGTTTCACACATAATGTTGCTGATGTGTGTCTGCCTTTTCAATAAACATCATTATGTTTTATCACAAGATTTAATAAAGCAGCTTAGTTAAAAATGCCATCTGGATCTCTGGACACATTAACCAAAGCTTAAAATAACCACTCTAGCAACTGGGAGGGCCCAGCTGTTCACAAAACCTCTCCCACCCATAAAATGAGTGAATGAAGACTAGAGATTAAAAGTGTCAAGAATATATGGACACAAACAGGGAGATGGATAGAGCCAAGGGCTTCCTAAAATTTGCTATTGCTTATATAATAGATTTCCTAATTCCACAACTCAGGATTGAGGATTCAGAAAAAGAAGCCACAGAAAGTATGGAAAATCCCTTAGAGTTTTCTTCTGTATTATAAAAATTTGCTCTCCCTAATGTCTGGATTGCCAGCACATTCTGTCAGCTACTTCCATGGTAAATAATAGTAAAAAGCATGGAGTAATCACCACACAGATCAAGATTCATTGTAGATATAAAATAAATTGCTTTGTTAAATGGCAAAAATTCAATAAATAACCTAAAAATTAAGAAAAGTGAGGGAAGAGGTGAGGAAGGAAGGATAAGTGACGCTGTTAAAAGGACTGACATGGGTCAAGAGGCACTGGATACATAAATGACTCTGTTGAGTGTTGTCCCTTGGACAACCACTTAAAGAAAATAAAAAATATTCAAACAACCAAAATAATGTAATGAAAAACTACTCTTCTGTTTTAAAGAAAAAACAACAACAACATTGTCCCTAGAATGAGAAGTCTGCAAATTGATAGTTTAGTTTTTAAGGTCAAGCAAGCTTCCAAGTTAGAGATTTCATCATAATTCTGCCTTGTTTGGGAAACTAAGCTGTAAATTGCTAAACAATATATTTGTCAAGCTCAATTCAATACGGCAATTTGCAGCAATAGTGTAGAAGCACTATAACTAAAGTACAAAACAGTTGAAACAAAATATCACATATTGCCCATAGCAAAACGAATAAGGAGTATAGGCTAATTTTTTCTGAGGTTCTCACTTGCATAGATGTTCGTTTTAATTCAGTTATTTTTTAGGACCAATACACAATCTTAATGGATGTTACCACCATCTAATTCAAAAATATTTTTTCATTACTAAATGATCACATAAAACTCAACCCAAAAGTAAAAGATAAAATAAAGACAAAATCTTGAATCACATAATTCCAGGTTTCCAGATACAGCCAATGGATGGTAAAGTATCTGTATCCCTCTCTTGCTACATCCTTGTCCTCTCCCCAACCTACCACCCCCCACCAGAACCTATTTTGCTTTCATTTTCCAATCCAGAGTTCTTTGGCTTTGGCACCAAATCAAGATTTTTTTCCCCCAAATACCAAACTGAGTATATTCATGGCCATTTGGAATCGAATACAACCTGGGCAAACATCGGTCTGTCTGGATGACAAGCAAAGCCCCCAAATCCCCAGCTCACTCAGCCCTCCTCAGTTTATACCTTTAAAAAGGCATTATTGGTGAAGACAAGTTATTGGAGTCATAAGCTGTACAGTCTGATGTGATTATTTTTGCTGATCATCATGTGGGCAGTTCAATGAATGACTCATCCTCAAATGGATAGAACTATCAGTTGTTTGCCAAGGGACCCCACTACAACTTGTGTTCAATACACACAATCAAATTATGAGAGCCGGGAGTTTGGCCTAGTGGTAGAGTGCTTGCCTAGCATGCACAAAGACCAGGTTTGATTCCTCGGTACCACATACATAGAAAAAAGCCAGAAATGGTGTAGCTCAAGTGGTAGAGCACTAACCTTGAGAAAGCCCAAGAACAATGCCCAGGCCCTAAGTTCAAGGCCCAAGCCTTCAAAAAAATGAAAATAAAAACAATTATTATATGAGATATATTTAGTTGATCATTACAATATCCCTTTATTATTTGAGGATGCTTGTCAAGGTTTGAGTATGAGATATTCCCCAAAGGATCAGGGGTTGGGGATTGGTTGTCAGCTAACAGACATTGGGGAAGTAATTGGATCTTTGACTTGATCACAGATTAACCCCTTGATGGATTCATAAAATGATGATATTACCAGAAGGTAGGGACTATGGGGGAATGTTCTGGAAAGATGTACTTTGTCCCCGGTCTCTCTGTCTCTGTCTCTCTCTGTCTCTGACTCTCTCTGTCTCTCTGTCTGTCTGTCTCTTTCTGTCTCTCCCTCCCCCCAGCCCCCTTCTCTCTTCTCCTCTCCACTCCCACTCTCGCATCACCCCTTATGGTTACCAGAAACTTTGATTTGCCACACACTCCTGGTGCCATGATATTCTGCCTTGAGGCAGGCCCACAGCATCCATGATCTGAAACCTCTGAAAGTGTAATCCAAATTAAAGCCTTCCCCGGTTATAAGTTTATCTCAAGTATTGTGTCCAACACGTGTTTACAATGGGCTTCATGTACATGTAGAACTTTATTTGAATCAAGAAAATTCAGTGATGCTGTCATATCCTACTTATTAATGAAGAAGCAAACATTTTCTGAGTATGTCAAGAGGCTAAAGCATCTGCCCTCAAATTGTATCACAGGGCAACACAAATTGGCCACCAAGTAAATAAAGAGCTCATTTCACTGATCCTAATAACTCCAAAGTTGCTAGGGTAAGAAATCTGGTTTCAGCCAGGTGCTGGTAGCTTATGCCTTTTACTCAGGAGACTGCATTCTAGCTACTCAGGAGGCTGAGATCTAAGGATCACAGTTCAAAACCAGACTGAGCAGAACAGTTCCCACGAGACTCTTATCTCCAATTAACCACCAGAAAACCAGAAGTGAAGCTGTGGCTCCAAGTGGTAGAGTGCTAGCCTTGAGCAAGAGAACACAGGAATAGTGCCCAGGTCCTGAGTTCAATCCGCACAAGCAACAAAAACAAAAACAAAAATTAAAATTAAAAAAACAAAAAAACAGAAAGAGAAATAAATAGTCTGCCTTTCCATAAGAAACTATGGATTAGGATAACCAACTATTTCAGCTGTGATGAAAATGGCTGGCTTAGAAGAAAAGTCCAGGTAATGGAATAAGAGAATTGGAAATTATCATTCTGAAACCCCTACTGAAATAATAAACTCAATAAATGATCTTTAGGGAATGTTTAAAACAATGGATTAAAGAATAGTCAAGAACTGAATGTGCCCGCGGTATAAAGTTGAACACACAGGGATTGGAGATTTTTAGCTCAGTGGAAGAGCACTTGCCTAGCAAGGTCAAGGCACTGAGTTTGGCTCTTGGCTCTGGGAAAAAAAAAAAAAAAAGATTGAAAACACATGTCCTAAAGAGTGGACCCAAGGGAGCAAGTAATGGAGGATATAGTAACCACTCTAACTCTGCAGTCATTTCAGCATCTCAAATCCTGACATGTGAACTTCAATTTGTCAGTCTGTCTTTCATGAGAATTACTGTATTTTAAGTATTATTAATTGGCATATGCTCACTAACTCCTAACATAAACCCCACTCTAAATTTAAGAAAAGAGTTTAGCCAAGGCAATGTTTAGATCAAGCCTTTGATTCTAGCTACCCAGAAGGCTGGAACTTAAGGATTTGAGGCTCTAAGCCAGGCAGGGTGACAAATCCTTGAGACTCATCTCCAAATAACCAGAGAAAAAATGAGAACTGGAAATGTGGCTCCAGTATTAGGACACTAGCCCTGAGCAAAAAAGCCACACTGAGAATAAGAGGCCCTGAGTTCAAGCCTCTGTCCTGACACACACAAAAACAGGAGGGGAGGGAGGATTATCTGAGCAGATCCACTGGAGTAAGAAGTTAAAAGAATCTTACTGGTAAAATAGACCAAGAAGTAAGAGAACACAATAATAATTTGGCTATACAAAAAACAAAAAACAAAAACCTATGCCTTCAAAAAGCAAGTCTCCCCACCCATAAAAAATACTTCTCAGGCTATTTTTCTCTAGCTTCCTGAGGGGGGAGTGGTGAACAGGGGAAGGAATTAGCCCAGAAGGGAATCTGAATGGTGTCATAGTTCTCCCAAGATTCGTTATTCTCCATCATTCTACAGAAATAGCTTGGTCAGAAAAGAGTAAAAGACCATTTACGTTTATCAGCCTCTCTCCAACTCCCTGACTTACCAAACACTGTTCAATCCCAGGTAAAAAGCCCAAGCAAGACAAGACACGAGTCCATTCTTGGCTAATTCCTAATTCCACCATCTACCCTAACACCACACATTAATAGTTCCATTTCATGTTTTGTTTAATTGTCACTCATTTATGCATTTCTAAGAGAGAATTCATTTGAAGGACACCTTTATGGGTATAGAGTCACTTTATGACAAAAGTTCTTTTTTAATATAGTATTTCCCCCTCAGTAAGTCAGAGACTCTTCTAGCTTGATAGTGGTCCTTGATAGTTGTGAAATTTAATGAAAAGGAAATGGTAATGGGAGGGTAGTTATCTGCTGAAAGTTGGAAAGTGTGGAAGGAGAAAAACAAGGTTGGAGCCTTCAGATGGCAAAGGTCATGAGAGAAAGAAGAGAGGAGAAAGGATAAAAACTGAAAAGAGGCAGAGGTGCGACTTACTTGCCACATGACAAATGGGAAGTTGGGAATTGCTTTGAGCAAGCCACAGCAAATTCATGTCATACCATGCACAGACCAGCCTCGCTTCCTGGCTGTGACCATCACACTGATCTGTTCTGTCTCTGCCCCAATCAAAATCACCATTAAAAGACCTCTGGGTTGGCTGGGAGTTTGGCCTAGTGGAGTGTTTGCTTAGCATGCACAAAGCCCTGGGTTTGATTTCTTGGTACCACGTACCAAGGTGGTAGAGCTCTAGCCTTGAGAAAGCCCAAGGACAGTGCTCAGGCCCTGAGTTCAAGCCCCCAGACTGGCAAAAAAAAAAAAAAAAAAACCTCTGGGTTCAAGAATCAAAAAATCCTTTAGGCTCAGTTCTTACCAAATAGCTCATGATTGGGCACACGTGAGTGTGTGTGTATGTGAGTGCATGTGTGCAACTCTGTTAAAATTGCAAAGGAGGCCAGGCGCCTGAGAAACAGCGCTGGAAAAGTCCACATCCGTGTAGGTAGGGTTGGAGGGGGGTTATTGAACAGGACTGGGGCCATGTTTAAAACCCAGCCTTAGGAAACACACACACACACACACACACACACACACACACACACAAATAGGCACGAAGTAGAGACCAGGGGAAGGAAGGCTGAGCAGGTGGGGGCCGAAGAAGGAGTTTGGGGGAGCTATGGATGTCTAGGGATGCCTTGGAGGGCCTTCTTAAGGTTTGGGGAGGGGGACAGTAACATCACTGAGCTCCCTGGAGACTGTTGAGAGACTGCAAGTGGCTCAAGTGGCCAGGGCACGGGGCGGGGGGCACTGAGCAACCCCCCAAAAGGGACCCCCAAAGGTTGTGAGACTGCCCCCCCTCCGTGATCCACCGAGGGGCGTCTGAGTCACTCACCCCGTTGGCGGCTGCCATCTGCACCACGACCTCGGTGGCAGTCTTGCTGAAGTACCGGCCGTCGCTGCCCACCACCATGGTACAGCCCTGGCGGTCGCGCAGGTCGATGGACGACAGCACGCTCTGGATGAAGTTGGGCAGGTAGTTGCGCTGGCCCTCGAAGAGGCCGGTGGGGCGCCTCAGCCCCCCGCCGCCCGCCGGTCGCTGGTCCTCGTAGGGCGCCGTGGGCACGGTCAGCACGGGAATGGGGCTCCCCTCCATGACGCTTCCCAGCCGCTGGGTATCAGGGGGAGGGGGGGTCCCTGCTGCTCCCGGAGCCACAGGCCAGCAATCTGCAGCGCGTCCCTGGCCCCCACCAGCCGGGTCAGGAGCTCGGGACTCCGCCTCGAGCCCGCTCCCCCCCCTCCTCTGCCCTCCCACCCTACCCGCCCCCTCCTCCACTCCTAAGCGCGCGCGCCCCGAGGCTGGGCGGCCCCCAGCAGCTGAGTCCCACCTTCTCTGCAGCCCGATCGCCTGCCAGAGCGGGCTTTCCTTTCTTTCCCTAGGCTGGTCTTCACTTTGGGGACTGTCCCTGACGTCTGGGACTAGGACCAACCTCCCAAGACCCCTGCCATACCTCTCCTGGACCTGGACCCTTGCCTCCCGCTGACAGCCCACAGGCACTCCCTGGGCAAGGAAACCGCTCGGGGGACAGTCTGAGCAGTGGCCTGGGAAAGAAACTCTCCCCACCCCACCAGCAGCCTTGAGAGCCAGCCCTGGACCGTGCACTAGTTTCTCTCTGGACACAAGCGCAGGGAGGGAGGGTGAGAGAGGGTTGAACCCTTTTGCCACCAGCAAATAGCCCTAGCCAAAAATAACCCTGGAAAGGCGAGCTGAGAATTGTTCTCTTCTGCCAGAGGTGAAATTGGAAGCTCTGTGTGTGTGTGTGTGTATGTGTGTGTGTGTGTGTGTTGTGTGAGCGGACATGCACACCCACTGCTGCCATTTGTTGCAGTGAATCACACACACTGTCAAGGCCCTTACCTCCTGGAATCTACTCAGGCTGTCTTACCCAGCCTCTTTCATGGGCAGCAATAGGGTTAGTGGTAAGGTCAAAATGTTTCTTTTTACTTGTTTATTTGTTGTGGTGGTTGCAACAGACCCAGATTTTCTTATTCTAGCTCTGCTCACCTTCCTCAGCCAGCTTGGCTTAGAAAGCAGTCTTCTTTCCACATGGTTGACTTCTCCCAAACAATCACTTTCAATAAGGAGCAACTAAAAGCCCTTTCAATGGCTTACCAGGAGTAAACAAAGCTATAAAATGAAAACTAGGCACCAGGTACTACTTAGGCTGAAACAATGCTAGATCCTTCTGTGAACATCCTATCATTTTTCAGCAACTGGAGATTTTTCTCTCCATCATACCTGCCTGAAGTCCAACACCAAGAAAATCTCCATAGAACTTCATCCAAAGAAACAATAAATCATTTTCTGTGTGTGTGTGTGTGTGTGTCCTGAGGCCTAGGTGCTATTCCTGAGCTTTTTAGCTCAAGGCTAGCACTCTACTGCTTGAGGCATAGCTCCATTTTTGACTTTCCTGCCTGGCTGGGCTTCAAACTGATCCTCACATCTCAGCTTCCTGAATAGCCAGGATTACAGGCATGAGCCATCAGCTCTTCCCTAAGAAATGAGTCTTATTTTGCCTCTGTCTCCTGTTAGTTCTGAGACAGAGTTGTACTCATTAAAGGTATTGTTCAAAAATGTGTTGCTCTCTTTTCTCTTCTCCAAATACCTGTTTCCTGGGAACACAGAGGGCTTGCTTCATGATTATAAAGTTCATAGTAAGGTAACTATGGGAAGTAACTCCCACTCATGGTACAGGTTTTACATCTGGGTTTTCTTTAGAGGCTAAAAAAGCATGGAAAAAGTAGGAATGATATGCATACTAGTCCCATTTCACAAATCTGTTTTGTTATTGTTCATAGAGATTGCAATTCCATCAGTCAGGAAAAGAGCACATTTCTTTTTGGACAATGTCATTCCTTCCCTTATTCTCTCCCAGTTTTTTTCCCTCCCATCTCCAACCACAATTGTATAGTGCATCCTAACATAGTATCTAGTGAGTACCACTGCTGCTATTGCTTAGAGTTCATTTCAATAAATATCATTTTATATGATTATATGCACATAGCTATTGAGCCTTTCTGATCCTCTCCTAAGAATATCCTCCTCTGGTTGTGAGTGCAAGAACCTATAGCCAGCAAGCATGATGTCTGTGAACAGCTCAAATTCCTGGGTCACCTCTTTTTATTAATAGCACTAAAGCTTTGGGGAGAGGGACTTTGAAACTGGTAACTGCTAGCTACCAGGACATCTTGCAGTGGTCTTAAACAGCAAAAAGTTGGGGTGTTTTCCTTGGAGGAGGGGAATGATAGAGTAGTAAAGAGACATGGGTCCAAGAGTACAATATTTCTGTTACATTTTCTGAGCTATATTATATAACATGTAACTACAGCTAAAAATAACATTTCAAAATTGCTTTAAAAATGAATCTAAATGCCCTTTCTTCAGGGGAAATATTTCAGTTGACAGATAGGTTAATTAGCTTGAATTAATCATTCCACGCTGCATGCATATATCATATATCATAACATTGTACTGTCATTCTAAAAATATATGCCATCATAATTTATTAATTCACAATGTTTACAAAGAATACTTTGGGGTGGTATTTGTTTTCCTCTCCTCTCAAGTCAGTCGCCTAGAGTCTACCCCTCTAAAGTCTTTAACTTTATACTGCTCTGTCAGCATCTTGGTTTAGCTCCAACGAGGATCTCAGTTCTTCAGGGGACATAAGCACATTCCTATTGTGCAGGATTTTGTAAATCACTTTCTAATGTCACTTCATTTATAAAGAGGAACAGTGTGCATCTCGTGAGAAGAATAGATGTGGAAAGTTCTCTACCCCAGTAAAGAGACGCAATGGTCACCCCTCAAAGTTTCTAAGTTCATCCCTCTCAACTTCCTGTGCCTCTCTCACCATCATGGCCATTCTCCACTTTCATTGTAGAAAGGGCAATAATTGTAGCTTTCCATTTGTAGCCATCAACTGCACATAGATCATTATTATCAACATCTCCAACCATAAAGCAAGAGTTAGGTTTATATAGCTCTCCTGAAGTGCCATTAGGCAGTTGAGATTCTACAAAAAAGTAGTTGAGTTTCTCTAACATTTTTTTTACTATGGAAGCTCAAAGGGTACAAAACAAAAGGGGTTGTCACATAAAAATATCTCTTCAAAGCTGCCTCCAATGTTTTTATTTATTTATTTATTTATTTAGTGTGTGTGTGTGTGTGTGTGTGTGTGTGTGTGTGTGTGTGTGTGTGTTTGGCCAGGCTTAGGACTTGAACTCTGAGTCTGGGCACTGTCCCTGAGCTTTTATGCTCAAGGCTAGTGCTCTACCATTTCTGACTTTTTGTGCTTAAATGGAGATAAGAGTCTCGTGGATTTTCCTGCCCAGGTTGGCTTGTCTGTAAACAGAGAGCCAAAGATCTCAGGCTCCTAAGAAGCTAGCGTGACAGGCATGAACCATGTGTGTGCAGCTCTGCCTCCAAATTTTAATGGGTTAAGTCTAATGAATTTGACACAATGAGGGAGAAAGAAAGCTGAGAAGGTCTCAGATAAGAGAGACCTTCCTCAGAGATGCTCGCTGGTAAAATGAGAAGGCTGGATTTCATCAGGATTCCCAAAGGGCTTTCCCTAGAACAGTAGTCTCTTCTAAAGCTGCTCAAGGCCAGAACATTGCCACTGAATAACTTGTTACCTCTAGACACTCTGTTCATTCTTGGAACCTGTCAATGCACATTGTCATGAGTCTTCTCTAGGCCTCTACGGAAGGGCTTCACTCAGAATTCTTGGCGTCAAACAGGAGAAACTGACATATCCTTCCTTGCTTCCTTACCCTGCCAACCACCTCACTTCGCCACAAACTGTCAGCCACCATCTTGATACAGAGAATCTATAACTTGCCGCAGGGAGGCCAGTGTTTCCCAAAGGAAAATCAGAGAAAATAATGTGGAAACCCTTTACGACTGTCTTATCTCCCAGGTTCATGAGCACATTAAAGTGAAGAAGTAACTCGTTCTATGCTTTCTTTTTTTATTATTTGTGAGCTATCAAAAGATGGCTCCTGACCATAAGAACATGTATGTGTCATATACATACACATATACACCTATCCATGTATGTAGCGCCAGAAAACACCATCACTGCTATCAGCAACAACCACAACAAAATATCCCTGCAGTGATTTTAGGACTACATCAATATTGTGCATTCTATTCTGTACTCTCTATCCTCTCCCCTGCTGGCAGGGAAACTCTGTCTGTTTGGGCTGCAGTAGCTATGCACCCCGTTGAGTCACAGTCTACTTCTGGGTACACAGGGAATGTTAAAAACATGCTGTTGACTCACTGACTTTAAGAGCAGAAGAAATGCCAAAAGTACAGGGCAGGAGGCAGAAAGGCAAGTGGAAAAATATCTCAAGGCAGGCTTCCAAAGAAGCTCTGGTTGTTTGTTTATTAAACACCTTCTAGTGACACATATATACACATATATATATACATATATATGGATATGATATATCATATATAGTCATAGGTATATTATATATGATGTATCTGTTCATATTGCTATTAGATAATGTGTTATATGTCATATGATATATATAATATGGTTAGTATATGTAACATGATATAATACATATATCTTACATATATATGTGTACTATATTATATAATATGCATATTAGAATACATATAATGCATATAACAAAATATAATGTTATATAATGTTTCATTCCATTATGGACATAATATTATATACACTATTCTATTACATATTATAATTATATTCTATTACATATTATTCATATTATATAATAGCACATATCATACATGTTATATAAGATATTATATACCCTATAATTATACTGTAATTGACATTATATAAGATCATGTATATTTTAAATATGATATAATGTTATGTATAATATGTATTCTATGCACTATATTATATTGTATGTTATAGGATAACTATATTTATTATCATAATAGACAATTCTATTATAATGAGTGTATAATAAAATATAAATTATAAAGTATATATATACTCTAATATACATATTATATATATAATATAATGTAATCTATTGTGTATTTTAAAATAATGTATGTATTATATATTATATTGTAATATTTTATGTGTAAAACAAGTATATATATGGTATATACAATGATATATATGATGTATATTCCCATGGAAATGGCTGCTTCTTTAATTCCTTCACTGTAATATCTCTAACTGAATATTAGTAAACAATAAAAGTGCATATCTTATCAATGTTGAACACTGTCTACATGTCAGTACACCTGGGCCTTCAGCTCTACTCTCTTCCATCCTCAATGGCCTTGAACACCTTGATTACCCTCCTTTGTAAATGCACATAATGCTGCCTATATCATAAGCCGGGTGGTCATATGTACAGAGCTGCTAGATGAGAACTGCCTGCATAGTGCCGGTACATAGGAGTTTAATTGGTGATGCAATTGCTGTTTATGTTATATTACTAGTTACTATAATTATCATGCTATTATTATCAAAATAGTAATTATTAATTTTCCAGTGCCCTATATAGTACCTAGAAAAAAGAATGGTACAGAGTAATGGATCATTTTTAATTTTTAGAAAACAGTCCCATTAAAATTCTTTATTTTTAGCCAGGTGCTTGTGGTTGATGCCTGTAATCCTAGCCACTCAGGGGGCTGAGATCTGAGGAGCCCAGGTTGAAGCCAGCCTGAGCAGGAAAGTCTGAGAGAAACTTATCTCAGAAAAAGCTGGAAGTGGTGCCATGGTTCAGGTGACAGAGCTCTGGCCTTGAGCACAGAGTTGCTCAGGGACAGAGTGCAGGCCCTGAATTCAAGCCCCAGGGCTGGCAATAACAGAGAAAAAACTTTTATAAAGGAATCTCTGTATGTTTTTCTTGGTTTTTGTTTTTGTGCCCTTCCTGGGGCTTGAATTCTAGGCCGGAGCAGAATCCCTGTGGGTCTTGTTTTTGTTCAAGGTTAGGGCTCTCCTGCTTGAGGCACAAGTCCACTTGCAGCTCGTTAGTGGCTAATTGGAGATAAGAGTCTTACTGAGTTTCCTACTTGGGCCTGCTTCAAACTGAGATCTTCAGATCTCAACCTCCTGAGTAACTAGGATTACAGGCATGAGTGCATACATATATATTTTTTTAAATAGATGAACTGTTTCCAAAGGCTTCCAAAGAAATATAATTTAGATTGCAATTTAAAGGGAAGTACATATTCCTGATTTAACTTAAATTACATTTTATTGGTCACTTTGTCATCTTTTCCTACATAGAATATTCCCTGGATGATTTTTTGTGTTTGAGTATTAGAAAAGGCCCCCAGTATATGACTAATCTCAGTGTAAATAAAGGCCGGATTATAGAGAACTTCATGGTTTGCTTTCAGATTTCCCCTCACAGAATCACTGTCTCCTGTGAAAGTATAAACTTCACAATATGTCCTAGCAAGGGGGTCCTTTTCATTTATCATCAGACTGATTATTTTCCAACTTCCTGTGGGGAAGCTGGAAACAAGTTCTTATCCAACAGCAGCAAAACTCTTGATCTGTCACAGGTCTTCCCCCAAAAGATGACTTACATATGACTCAGTGAGAATAGCTCAGAGCTCAGTAATAAAATTTCTACATTGACGCTAATGAACTTGAAGCATAAGATGTTACTCTTTCATGATCTAACCTTTCCACTTTATTCATCCATTATTGTGTGCATTAATTGGTATATTTACTTATTTCTTTATAAACAAGGCCTTGCAATATAACCAAGGCTACCCTGGAATTCTCAATTATTCTGCCTCAGTTTCCCAAGTGCATTATCACACTCAGCTTCCCCTTTCACTTTTTATTTTATTTTTGACCACGGGACTTGAACTCAGGGCTGGATGATGTCCTTGAGCTCTTTTGCTCAAGGTTACTGGTCTATCACTTCAAGCCACAAAGCTACTTTTAGTTTTCTGGTGGTTGACTGAAGAAGGTAAGTCTCATGGACTCTCCTGGCTTTAAACCACGATCCTCAGATCTCAGCCTCCTTAGTAGCTAGGATTACAGGCGTGAGCCACTGGTGCTCTGCTCCCTTTGACTTGTGACAGATATTAACCCTAAGATTTGGAACTGTACATTTTGGAATTCCAAAATGGACATTTGTTTTATTTCCATGGTTCCTTCTTAGAGGAAATCATAAACAAAAATCATGTTTTCTTTCTCACCTTGAATTTTTGTCTGTCTTCCCATATAGTGATCACATCTTTGAGGTGCCCAGTTTACAACTGTCCATCCTCTCCAGATGTCCTCAGTTCACCAGAACGGGCTCTGCGGAGCAATGCACTTACTACATAATCCTACACTCCTGATCATATACAGAGACAGTGACCTAGAGAAGAATGCCTGACTCAATTGGATTTTCTCACCATCTCTGGAATTTGAACATTGGAACTCAGATACACAGATACGGTCCCTGGGGTCTGACCGTATTGAAAGGGTTGAATCTGCAGCTACCTGTTGCTCATATCCCCGGAGTTTCCTCTGGACTTCCTCTCCAATAATGTGATAACTAAAAATATTCCAGAATTATTAAATCCTTCCATGGTTTAAGCTAGCCAGAATGATTTTCTGTTTGTTTTCAATCAAAAGAACCTTAGCTAATACATCATCATTATTCTCTGGCCCCATTTCCTTTCATATATTTTTTTTCCTGGAAAAGAAAAGAAAATGCCTTACTGATTTTAAAGTGACAACAGATGAGACCACTTACATAAAATTTAGAAACACACACACAGAGGAATACTCGGTGCAGTTTCTCATGCACACACATGTGGTGTAGGCATAAATCATGAGCAGTGTATCGAGATCATAGTCATCATGGTTGCATGGATACAAAGAACATTCAGTATTCAGATCATGTTGCCTTGGTGTGGGGGGCAGGGAATATGGTCCAGGAGGAGGCAGAAGAGGGCTCCACAGTTACAGTAAGGTTTCCTAAGGATGTCCCAATCAAATTGGTTATACCATCATATTTACCAGCAGCACCAGTTTTGTCTGTCAGAGTATCCCAGTGTAAAGGCTAGGCACCAATGGGTCACACCATCATTCTAGCTACTCAGGAAGTTGAGACATGAGAATCAAAGTTCAAAGCCAGCCAAGGAAAGCAAAACCTAAAGACTCTTATCTCTTAAGGAGGCATCAAAAAGCTAGGACCTGATAGTTTCATAACTAGATTCTATACCGAGTATTTAAAGAAGCAATACAGATCCTTCTCAGGCTTCTGAAAACTGAAGAGGAAAGGAAGGTATCTTGTAAAGTCAGTATGCCTTGACATGAAAGTTCATGTTTATGAGCACCACAAGAAATGAAAATTATGGCCCAGTGGTGGCTCACGCCTGTTAATCCTAGCTACTCAAAAGGCTGAGATCTGAGGACCGTGGTTTAAAGCCAGCCTAACCAGGAAAGTCCATGAGACTCTCATCTCCAATAAATTACTAAAACAGCTAGAAGTGGTTTCTGTGGCTCAAGTGTAGAGTGCTAGCCTTGAGCAAAAGAAGCTAGGGATAGCTTTCAAGTCAAGTTCAAGCTCAGGACTGGCAATAAATAAATAAATAAATAAATAAATGTAAAACTTTGCAACACCAGATTCAACAAGCACATTAAAAGTATCATTTACCACGATCAAGTAAAATTTATCCCTGAAATGCATTGTATTGGTAAATCAGCATCCCTTTGTGATTAAAAAAATAAAAACCCATAACTCCCAACACATTAGGTATTAAGGGAATGTACCTAAACAAAATAAAGGCCATGTATGAAAAACTCATATTTCACAGCATATTTAGTGTTGAAGAGTTGAAAAGTTTTCATATAATACCAGGATAAGACAAGGATCCTGGTATTTGTGATCACAACCCAGCATTGTACCAAACAGCAGAGCAGTCAGGCAAAAGAAAGTCACACAAGGCAGACATTTGAGAAAGGAAAAAGCAAAATTAGTCCCTGGTGTAACAGGACTTTACCAAATATAAGAAAGACTTTATCAAATATTTTATTAGCATTGATGGATTAATTCAGTGAAATCACCAGATCCAGAATCAATATACGAAGCTTTAATACAGCACAGCAACATCTAGCTCTGACATAAAAGTCCCACAGTCAACAAAAACAAAAACAAAACAAAACAAAAGAAACTTCATTGTGAACTCAGAAACAATAAACTAAATTATATTGCTGTTTAAAGAATGTAAAGAGCTGTCTGTGTGTTTTATCAGTTCCCAGCAGGTGATGCAATGAAAGTTTACACTCAACTATTAACACTGGCAAAATGGAGGAAGAGCAGAGATCAGGCCTCACCGTGGTACTGCCTAGCGATTTGCTCAGTATGGCATGCCACATGCGTTCCTGAGCCAACTATTTGTCAAATAAGTTGGATCTGTGAATTACACAACCAGAAAAAAAAATAATCAGTCTTTAGTGGAGCATCCTGAGACGTAGGGCTCAGCTATTTACCATTAACAAGGCAAGTCCATCTTTCCAACCAAAGTGAGTATTTTTGTTTCTCTTGGCTTATGACTCTAAAGTCAACAGACCCTAAATAAAGTGTTGACATCCTTGAGCTAACCACCTCATTCTCTGTCTTTTCCATTCCTCGTGAAGGACCTTCAATTGCACAATGCCCTTCACAAGCAACAATTTCTGCTGAAATCTCAGTTTTCTAGGAAGTGTATCCAGAAACAGAAGACACTGATATAGCAGGCTTTTCCTATTAGAACTGCTCCTTTGGTTTAACTTGAAAAAGCCTCTACCTGGCTCTCAGTCACAAACATATGAACCACCAGATCTTTCTGCAAGTAAGATTTTCCCCGCTTGCTAAGTTTCTACATGCAATCTACAGATTGTTTGCTGAGGAACGGAGCCAGCCAAGAGAGATACATTCCATCAGACCCTGATTTAGCAAGACATTTCCATATCATTCCCCTAACCAGCTGGATAGCCTCCATTTCTCTTGCATAAAAATCTAATCCCTGGCTGAATTTCCTGATTTAAAAGTCTAATTGAGCCTTTGTGATCCTCTCCTAAGAACATCATCCTTTAGTCTCACTGAGTAAATGTCTAGAAACTTGGGTGCATTTTTTGTCTTTTATCATCTAGTATGTTTACTTAGAGATTTATAGGTACTTTCTAGTTATGGCAAATGAAAGAAACCATTCAACCTATGTTTCCTTGGCTATGGCTTACTTCACTCAGTATAATTTTTTCCAAGTCTTTCTATTTCCTTGTGAATGGTATCACATCATTCTTTATGATGGAAGCATAGAATTCCATTGTGACTATGTAACTCATTTTCTTGATAGTCATCCATTAAGGGGCATCTAGCTATGTGCACATGATCTTATTAAATGGTATTTTAGCAAAATGAACTCCAAAAAAATAGTACATGGTTTTATTTTCCTTTATTGCTGTTTTTGTCTTCTGTTCCTTTTGTTTGTAAGGGTATCTGGGGAAGGAGAAGGGGACACAGAAATGATGGAAGAAAGGCTGAACAAACGCAACGCAATCACACTCACTAGCCACTATGTTGAAGTATACAACTTGTGTGGGGGAACCAGAGGGGAAAACTGAGAGAGATCAAGGGAAGGGGAGACATTGTCCCAAAAAAACATATTCTTTATCTGACTTATATAATTCTAACCTTTCTGGGCATCATCTTTACAGTAACATTTAAACAATGTTTTATTACTTAAGAAATGTACTGTAAAGAAAATGAACTGTTTGTGTTGCATGGATGATAAACAACATAAAATCTAATGGACTGCATCAAACATGTGACAGAAGGAAATTAAGTCTATCAACTCTCTTCTTCCAGATTACTCCAGACCACAGCCACTGCATTTTCATCTGGGGTGGGAAAAAAAATGGCCCAGATAGGGTATATAGGGAATGTTGCATGCTGTCATCCTCTTCAGGGTGCCACAGAATCTTGGCACTGTAGGAAAAAAAAAAGAGGATCACTAATTATACTGGCTGCTGACTAAGTTCAATACTCCCTGAGAGAGAAAAATAATCAGCCAAATGCCTCTTGCCCTTAGAAAATGAGAGCTGCAAAGCACACAGGTGTGGCAAATTTTGTTTTGTTTTGTCCTTGAGACAGGGTTTTGCTACATAGCCAAGGCTGGCTTCTAGTTTGCAGTCCTCTTGCTTCAGCCTCCTGAGTGCTGGGATCACAGGTGTGTGCCACTAACACCTAGTGCAGTGAGACTGGTCACTAAAATGTGACACAGCTTCTCTAAGCAGTGAGCTCCTTGGAGAAACAATGTTTATGTTGCCGACCCTTCCTGGACTGCTGGACCCTTCCTTAACTGCTGTTCTGGGATGAAAATGAAGGTTAAAAATAAAAAGGTCAGCCGGGCACAGTGGCTCACACCTGTAATCCTAGCTAATCAGGAGGCTGAGATCTGAGGATCAAAGTCAAATCCAGACCAGGAACAAAGAATCTGAGACTCTTAACACCAATTATCCTCTAGAAAATGGGAAGTGGGGCTTGGCTCAAGGGTAGGGCGGTAGCCTTGAGCTGAAGAGCTCAGGGACAGCACTCAGGCCAAGTTCAAGCCCCATGACCCCACCACAAAATAAAATAAATAAATAAATAAATAGGCCTCCAGGGGCCAGTGATTTAAGAAAGGAGGCCATGAGAGAAAAAGAAGTAAATCTATCTGCTGATTATATATACATCTGTATGTGTGTGTGTGTATATATATATATATATATATACACACACGCACACATAAGCACATGCATATATACAAATTAAAAACAGCATCCTTCCAGCTGTTCATAATGTTGCACTGTTGTCATTCTGACAACTTGGGAGACAGGGAAGACCATACTTTGAAGCCAGCCTCGACAAAAAGTTCTCCAGAACGCTTCTGAACAAATAAAAATCTGAATAGAACCACGTGTGTCTGTCATCTCAGCTCTACAAGCAATACACACAAGAAGATGATTGTCCAGGCCAACACGGGGAGGAAAAAGTGGACCCTATTCCAAATGTAACAAAAGCAAAATGGGCTGGAGGCATGGTTCAAGACATAGAGCACCAGCTTAGGAAATACGAAGCTCTGAATTCAAACAAACAAAACTCTGGTATTTACACTTGTAATCAGCCCATCATAGTCAATCCTGGTGGCTTCAGGCAAATCTTCACTTTCTCCTTTTCCTACACCTTTCTAGCCTACCCCACCTCCACCACACACACGCCCACACTTTTTTTTTTACTTGTTTGAAATAGAAATGATCATCTCACATTGTGAAATGGAGAGTCCTCTGCCCCATCTCCCTTCATTACTCGTTTGTGTCATCAACTGTCACACTGCAGGGCAAGCTCACACACTCCAGTTTCCCATTCAGGTTCAAGCAGACCAATCCCCATGCAGCAGGCACCACCGCAGCATACAAAAACGTTTCAATGTTCGTTGCATCTGAGCAGAATCTCAGATTTGCACATCAGAATGAGGTAAGCTGCAGGTATTCGTGAGTCTGGTGTGAAGAAGAATGCTGATTTTATGAATCAAAAGAGAAAAAAATCTTTACTATCAAACCCATACCCTCTCTGAATGCACTCACATCACTGATGGAGGTTCCTGTAAAAAATGGTCGAACAACGCCACTTACAGCAAGGAACTGGTAAGTGCACCAGAGACGTAAAGAGTCAGCAAAATAGCAAGCTGGTGACTGGCTTCTCTCTTTTCTGTGATCCTAACAGGAAGCCAGTGGGATTCTTGTCCTCACTCAAAAGGAAATACTCATATTCCAACTTATCCGGAGAGAGGAACGGCAATCTCACACTTCATTGAACAACAGCAAATGAATCTCCGCTGAGCTAAAGGACTTCCCAAAACTTCTCATAATGAATAACTTGCCTTACACTTGGTAAATGCAAATAAAGCATTTCTCTCCTCCTCCTATAGTAAATGTTAGAGAAAAAAATTAGTGGAATAGAGGAATGTGGCAGGTGTAATAACCTGGCAGGCTTAGCTGCCTAATTGTTTTTGTTTTTGTGAAAGTGCTTAACCTGCTCTACCACCTGTGAGTGGTTGGGACCACCTGCGTGGGGTTTCATCTTTGTGGTTATTGACTGTGGGCATCGTCAGGTGACGTCCTAAGGTCACTGCCTGAATACCACCTGTGTGTGGTGTTTACCTTTGAAAAGCTCAGCCCCACTGAAGGTCAAGGCTGCTGCTCTCTATCAGCCCAAAGGTGGAGAGTAGCCACTGCACTACTATTAAACTGACTCCTAGCTTCATTCACTGAGGGCTGGTGACTTATTGCTGGGGTTTTGCCATCCTAAAAAACTGGCTGGGATATTACAAGGAATCTCACTGCACGCTATTGGACAAGAGCAGGATAGGAGAAAGAGAACAATAAGTGATTCTGATTAAAACATAATGCATGCCTGTACAAATTCCCTTGGTGAAACTCTTGCCATAGGTAATATCCATTTTGGAAAATGAATGACGGGAAAATAAGACAAGCTCCATTGCAGGGATGGGAGACGAGGGGAAATGAAGAGAAGGGAGGGAAAATATGATTGATGGACTTCATATACATATATAGTATATAGAGCAATGAAACCTGTGGAAATTGTTCTATGAAAGAGATGGGAGGGATAAGGGGGAGTGATCGATTGGGCCAGGTTAAACATGGTTTATGTATGCTTCTTCGGAAGTGTCTACTGGAATACCTTTCTCCCAACTAAAATGTGCTAATTTTTTTAATCTATCTATTTATTTTTGTGCTAGTCCTAAGGTTTGAACTCAGGGCCTGGCCACTGTCCTGAGCTTTTTTGTTCAAAGCTTGAGCTCTACCACTCAAGCCACAGCTCCACTTCTGGCTTTTTGATGATTCATTGGAGATAAGAATCTCATAGATTGTAATCCTAGTTATTCGGGAGGCTGAGCTCTGAGGATCGTGATTGAAAACCAGTCTGGACAGAGAAAGTCTGTGAGACACTTTTCTCCAATGAACCACCAAAAAGTCAAAAGTGGAATGATAGTTCATGTGGTAGAGCTCAAGTCTTGAGCAGAAAAAGCTAATGGCCAGTGCCTGGACACTGAGTTCAAGCTCTAGTTTCATCACAAAGAAAGGAAGGAAGAGAGAGAGAGAGAGAGAGAGAGAGAGAGAGAGAGAGAGAGAGAGAGAGAGAGAGAGAGAGAGAGGGAGGGAGGGAGGGAGGGAGGGAGGGAGGGAGGGAGGGAGGGAGGGAAGACCATCAGACCTACTGGCTATCATTATCCTTCCAGAGCCTTCTTCTCTGGTATTGTTTTGATTTCTCCCTCTTGTCTCTAATCATCCTCCCTACTCCATAAGTCACATTTTCTATGTATTTGATAAATGTCCTTACTGCATATACATCTCTGTATAAATAAAAAGGGTAATTTTCTGTCCCTGTGAGCCGAGTTGTGTATTGGCAGTATATTAAAATTTCATTTTTGTCCTGACACTCAATCGTGTGATTTTAAGACCTAGCCATCACCCTACGTGCACACGTAATATGCACTCCCTGCATTCCAATTATTCAGAAGATGTCTCCACATCTGGCCTTCACAGTAAAATCAGTGTGCTCATTTGGAACTGAGAGTGTTCACTGGAGTGAACTAAACACCCAGTGCATGGATTTCTCCTTCAGGGCTGTGACTAATTTCTTTCTGCTCCATTGTGGTTGTGCACTGGCCAGCATCACAGGTGTCTTTTTTTTTTTTTTGCCAGTCCTGGGCTTGAACTCAGGGCCTGAATCTCTTTGGGCCCAAGGCTAGTGCCCTACCACTTGAGCCATAGCACCGCTTTCAACTTTTTCTGAGTAGTTTATTGGAGAGAAGAGTCTCACACTCTTCTGCCTGAGCTGGCTTCAAAGTGCAATCCTCAAATCTCAGCCCTCTGAGTAGCAAGGATTACAGGCGTGAGCCACCAGCACACAGCTTCCCAGGTGTCTTTAAGAGGAGAACTTGCCCTTTGATTTCCTCACAGTATCTCCCTTTCCCTCCTTCTCTCTTTTTCTTTTTCCTTCTTTCTTTTCTCCTCCTCCTTCTCTCTTCTTCCCCATTTCTCTTTCTCTCCCTCTTTCTCCTTTGTTCCCTGCAATGCTCACTGAAAAAGCACAAAGATAGAGTACACCAGGTAAGGTGTTTCTTTTATCTGTGATATATCCTTGCTTAAGATATTCCAACCTATGGAAAAGCATTTTTAAAAAGCAAGAAAGGTTACTTCACTCTTGGACTGAGGATTTCAAATTAAATTTTTTTTAAGTAAAACTACTTCTCAGAATTTCCTGTTCTTATTCCTTGCTTGTTTTGCAGATGTGAGTCATAAATTCAAAAGCAACCCCTGTGAGGACAGGCTTTGGCTCATAGAGTAACCCTAAATTAACATGTAAAATATCCACATGTATGGGAGATAAAAGAAGGCTTCATTGGACATATTACCAGAACAACCTTTCAAAATACTTGAACAAGTATATCTTAGCAATATATACCTCATAAAATAATATATATGATATATAAGACACCAAGATAAATTTTAAGTGTAAATACTATGTTCTTTGGCTTCAAGATTTTGAGATAACAACTTCATAAATCTGCAGTAATAAAATATTAGAAAAAATGAACATGTGTTAAGTGTTTATACCAAACCAGGCACTGTATTACACATCACCTATCATCAAATGTATTTTCCCATTTAGCCCTCTGACATCTATAAAATAGATCTTTTGCAACCTGCTTTAAAGATGAAAGTCCTAATTCTGAGAGACAAGAAAAGGAAAATATAATCCCTTCCTTGTGAGATTTGTTCATTCTCACAGTCCCCCCCCCCCCACTAAATATCCTTGTATCTCTCTCTCCCTCTAATTTGCTCTCTCCTTTAATTTGCTTTCCTCTCAAGAATCTGTCTTCTCTGTTTTCTTCCCTGGAAGTTTCTATCATCTAACCAAAGACTATTTTACAATGAAGTAATTTATAATAAAGTACAAAATTGCTGAATACAGTATTCAAAGTAAACAAACCAGATATTATATGGATATGCTTGTGCACAGCCTTCCAGCCACTCTTGATAATAATCCCCCCTCCAATGTATCCCAGAACTTTACCGGGGAAGTCGAGCGGGGGGACAGGCCTTATGGAGAATGGTACACATATCTAGAATGCAGAAATCCAGAATTCACCTTCCATTTTTGGAATTCAACTTCCTTCCAGAGCTATACTTTCCTTCTCTACAGCTGGCCTCAAACACTTGATTTCCTCGTCTCAGACTCCTGAGTGCTAGAATTATAGGCATATACCACTACAGCTGGCTTGTTGATCTTCTCTTTCCCAAACACTAAATCCCAGAAAGACAAAGAAAATGGGAGAAGAATTATGCACAGAGAAGTCCACAAGGTATTAAAAATAGAAAATGAATGAGCTATAAAGGTCCTGTTCAGCATAAGTCCTATAACAAGAGACATTTTCAACCACAGACTCTCAGAAACCTGGTTCATATGGTTGGGGGTTACAAAATTTCCCTAACAACCCAAACATCTTGATGATATTTGGTCACTTACTCCACAATCTTCTAACTCAAAGGTACCAAAACTTGAGGTAACAAAACAGCTTTAAGCCCCTTAAATTCTAGTCATTTCAGCAAATAAAAAAACATATGGTACTGGGTAGACTTAACTCTCAAATCTCCTACTTCTCACTAAAGACCTCTGCCCCAAAGACCTCATTAAAATCCCTTCAGGTCCTGTGTATATTCTGAAAGGAGCTCAGAGGGCTCAACCCCACTTCCTTTGAATTTGCCTCAAGTGCACAAACTTGTCCCATCATTTATTTATTCAGTTAGTTCATTGGGGGGCTTAAACTTAGGGTCTGGGTGCTGTCCCTGGCCTTTTACTCAAGGCTACTGCTCTACCACTTTGCACCCATTTCTGGGTTTTGAGTGGTTAATTGAAGATAAGAGTCTCACAGGGATTTTTCTGCCTGGGCTGACTTTGAACGATGATACTCATGTCCCTGGCTCCTTAGTAGCTAGGATGATAGGTGTCACCCTTGTCCCTTTAAATGTATCCTCACATCCATTCTGAGGACATTACTTTGTTGTTGTTGTTTGTTTGTTTGTTTTTTCCCTGGATCTTGTTTAAAAGCTCTTTCCTCCAGTTAGTTCTCTCAGTCTGTCTCCTCAGGTTCTTCCTGGTTGCCACAGGAAAGGGGTCTGTCTGGCAGTACTATTCTGGTCAGTCTCCAGATACAAGCGAAAAACAATGTTTGCTTTCTGAGATAACATAGCTGTGGTATGCGTCGGCCTAGAATTTAACCTAGACAAGGTCTAGGGAAGCTAGAGGCCTAGAAACTTAATGTGTCCTCTAGATAGTTTCCTCAAACATCCAAGACCCAAGAAGAATTATTGCTGGGTGCTAGGTTGCCCGTCAGAGGCCTACATGATCTGGAGGATTAAGCAGGAGGCCAGTAGCATTGCTCCACGCAGAAGGGAAAGGCACAACTTGGCACTTGATGGAGAAAGATCTGAGCCCCAACCTTTACCCAGTTGCCCTTGGTGTGTGTTGCAGGAGATAGTGAAAAAGACCAGGACTTTCAAATTCATCCACTTGGTATTGAAGCCCAAACATGAAAATTAATAATTGCAGGATCTTATTTAATCCTCCTGGATCTCAGATTCCTCAAGTGTGAAACAGAGGGGGTAATAGCAGACTTATATGACTAAAATTTTAAGCAATACAGGTAAAAATCTTCAGTACAATGCTAACTACCTTGAGCAGCTACTTGAGAAAGTATTATTGTTATTATTAATTGGGCAAAGGTACATTTCACTTTCATGTGAAAGCTAGTCTTAAAACCAAAGTCAGGATTTTCCTCAAAAATATCTTAACATGATCTCATAAAATTTCTCACTTTCATTGAGGACCCATAATTCTGGTCCTATAATGGAGCAAAAGGCAAAAAAGTTATAGAGGTAGAACTAACCAATTAACTTCCTTTTCACTGATTGCTAAAGGAGATTAAGATCTTCACTGGACCTATGAAGAAGGGATCCGTGCAAACCATGCTCTGATTGGAGGGATGAACTGGCAATTCCCACCGCTGTACCCAGAACACAAGTTAGAATTGTCGGAATTGGAGCTCAGTATAAGAATATTCTTTAGAGCTCTCCATGAATCTCATATGCAGCCATGATTGTTATTTGGTGATACCAGGGTTTGAACGCAGGATCCTTGTGCTTGCTCAGCTAGCATTCTACCACTTGAGCCATGCCTCCAGCCCTTCTTTTTACCAGTTATTTTGGAAAATGAATCTATCAAAATTTCCTGTCCAGGCTGGCCTTCAGCCATGACCCTCTAGATCTGAGCTACTCAAATAGCTAGAATTCTAAAGTATGATTCACCATGTCCGGCAACCTGTTCTTTCAAAATAGCCTATCATCCGATGGAGGATAAGAACTTGCTCATTTACATGTTTAAAATTTCTTCCAAATACAATTGTTGAAGTCCCAGCAGAGTTACTGCTCATCCTTTTCTGACAAGTGGCCAGGAGCCTGATAGAAAAGCCTTTGGCCAAAGTCAGAAATCATGAGGGCTCAAAGAAGAGGACAAAGCAAAGTCGTGTTGCCTGAACACAGGTGCCACTTTCTAATATATTGGGGGCAGAAGCAAACAGGTATCCCCAAGTGACATAATCATATGAGGCCACTGTTACTAACCAAATACCATGCCTAGTATATGATTCTGAGTCCATGAGGGCTCACACAGGAGTCCCAAACAGTGGTGGCTGGGCTCTGAGCTTCATGAAGTCAATTCCATGCAGGCATCAAAACAGCATCTCCATTTACCTCCTGTACCACCACTCTGAGTTAGCACAGAGAAACTTCTGAATCTCAGCCCTTCGTAAGTCCTCCAGACAGCCATTTCCTAGACCCATCCGATAGAGGGAAAAGTTCCTGTGTGCAAGATCTGCATCTCCAAGCCAGCAGCCAGCACCCTGAAGTGCAGCGTTTCCTTCTGGCCTTTAGGCAGTTTCCAGGTTAATGATGAAACTGCACTCTCATAGCTTGGTCTACTGACATGAGCAGATTGTCCTCCTCTTCTTGGTTCCCATGAACAGAATCCTTGACTAATCTTCTACCCACAGTGGAGGGCGGATTTCACAAGCTGTTATTCCAGCTGTGGATGCCAACATCTGCTCTTGATTTACTCCCTGAACCACCTTCACTATGCACGAGGCTGTGTTGTCACGCTTCACCCTGCCCTGATTCTTTCTCCCCCTCCATGTCCCCATCTGTATCTCTCCTGCTGCCTACTTCTGTCCACGGTTGATCTGTCCACCTGCACTCCAGACCCCAGACTCCTGGGAGCCGACACCATCAATTCTCAGTCTGGAATCTTTCATTTCTCCATCCCTAGTGTTCTTGCATTTATTCAACATAGTATCATGTTTAAGCTTCTCCCATCAGGGGAAAATAAAAATCTTGCTTTTAACCCTATCTCTCTCTCCAGCTTCATAAATCAAAATGATCTATAATCTTCCTTGCAACAATATCCTTCATGATCTAGATTGATCTGTCACACACACACACACACACACACACACACACACACACACACACTGCTCCTTTTTGTGTCCATCTAGCAACCTTGGGATATGACTATACTAGGAAACAGGGTTATTGGAGATACAATTAAAAATGCTCCTCTAATAATCTGCCATGACTGGTATTCTAATAAGAAGAGAAGAGCCACAGACATGCATATGAGGAGGAGAATCCCACACAATGCTCGAGGCAGAGTTGAGGGTGATGTGTCCCCAAGGCAAGACCTGCCAAGGCTTGCAGCTAACACCAGAAGTAAAAAGCAGGTAGAAAACAAACTCTCCCCCAGGCTTCCAGATGGAGCATAGCACTGCCCACATCTGGTTTGGAGCTTCTGGCTTACAGAATCATGAGACTTAGTGATTAGCATTTTTTTTCCTAGTTCTAAGGTTCTTCCATTGAAGCTGCTAGAGCTATAGCCTATTTTGTGTAACAGTATTGAGGTGTGAACTCAGGGTGCTATCCCTCAGCCTTTTTCTACTCAAAGCCAACACTGCATCAGTGAAGCCTACTTCCAGCTTTTGGGTATTAAATTGGAGATATGAGTCTCACAGACTTTTCTGCCAAGGCTGGCTTTGAACCTCGATCCTAAGATCCCAGTATCCTGAGTAGCTAGGATTACAGGCATGAGCCAGCATTACCTGGTTTTCCTGTTTATTTTATAGAGTGTCTAGGCACACACAACTTATGCATTCTTTATTAATGCTCCTTTGATTGTGATCTCACAGCTCACAGGTCCTGAATGAAATGCAAAGTCTGGGACCATTGCTGCCTCTTGTCACTCTTAACACTCTTTCAGGAGTCCTGGTTTTGAATTTCCTATTGCCTTCTGGATATTTTATGTGGAAGTCCTCATTTAGAAGCCAAATTAACATCAATATTCTTTTCTTTTTGAAGCAAGCTCAAGCTGGCCAGGAGTTCAATTCACTATGCAGCCTAGCTAGACTTCATATTCATGATTCTCCTGTCTCTGCCTCCAGGTGCTAAGTTTGCAGATAAATGCCACCATGCCTAGCTAACAGCACTATATTCTAGAGACTGTCTCAGGTTATTTATGTTGACAAAGGAAGCTACCCAAAGAAGATGCCCCCTGCCACAAACCTGCACCTGTACACATACACAGCCAGCCTCCTACATGAAGATCTGAGATAGCATGGAGCCCAGGGAGCAATAGGAGCTCAGGAAGCAGACACACAGTGACAGCTATATGAGCCTTTCAGACATCCTAGCCCCTGCTTCATCTCTACATTCCAACTATTACACAGATTTCTCTGTAACCAACCTTCACCTAGATCCATCCCTGAAGAAAGAGAAAATACACAGCTATCAGAGGGAGAAAAATA
Source organism: Megascapheus bottae (assembly GCF_031878675.1). Lineage (NCBI taxonomy): Eukaryota > Metazoa > Chordata > Mammalia > Rodentia > Geomyidae > Megascapheus > Megascapheus bottae. The sequence continues at coordinate 25,634,538 of NC_143511.1, forward strand.
ACCATGGCATAATATGAAATCACACAAAATAAAACACAATTGGGAGAGTTCTAGATCTACATGTTTTGATGCCTTGTAGAAAGATGAGATCTGAAGGAGTAAAAGAAATGGGCTGGGTCCAAAGATAAGGAAACAAGAGACCTTCTCTTAATTAGTCTTTTCATTTTCTGATGACTCCGTAACCTTTACGTCATACGCAATGTGTTCGCATGTATATATGAAGGAAGGTGGGGGAAGAACACAGAATCAGTGGGGGAAATGTGTAAAAAGTACAGCAGTGGAGCCTGCCGACTGCACTGCACATTGATGCAAGTGAACCATGCATAAGCATAAGCAGAGATGGGAGTGAAGGAATGGGAGAGAATGAGGGAACTGATGAAACTAAGCAAGGAAGGAGGTGTACATATGTACGTGACATATGGAAAAGTAACCTGGCTGTGTATCACCTGTAAAACTGAACAAGAGAGTATTAACTTGGAGGGTGCCAGTAGCAAAAAGCAAAGAGAAAGAAAACAGAAAAAGAAAGAAAGGAAACAAAAAAGAAGAAAAAAGAGAGGGAGGACCAGAGGGAAGGAAGTAGGGAGGGAAAGAAAATGGGCTGTGAAAGAATTATAGGGTCTCATCTCCCCGAGAGATGGAGTAGAGTTGTCAGAGAAGGCTGTGTTGAGACACCGAGGTGACTGGCTTGCCCAGAAGAGCAGGAGTAGACGTAGTATTGCAAAGGTGTGCCAAGAGAAACTTGATGCCATTAAAATTTCTGAGCAGCATGTAGAGAGAGAAGCTTTAGAAGATGAACACACTGTGTAATGGTACATAGAGGACAGAAGCAAGGTGAGAGAAGGAGTTCAGTGGGCATTCCCAACTTATGGCTTCTTTGTCTACAGATGGCAAAACACTCAAGTACACTGTACTGAACACATATAGACATGTTTCTTGTCATTCTCTGGAAATACAGTATGGTGAATATTTAGAGAGCAGTAACCTGGGCATTATTTAAATTATATGGGAAGAGAGGCCTACATCATATGCCCACACAATGCCATTTTATAGAAGAGATTGGGGTAGCTGCAGATTTAGTTGTCTGTGGGAATCCAAGAATTTGAATCTGAATGTATATATATATATATAGTTTTATATATATTTAGTTTGTGCCTGATGCAGGTGGGCTAGGGATTTGTCTACTTTTTTAATCACCTAAAAAAAAAAAGAGTCAATGCATAATCCCCTCTGGTACTCAACTCCAAATAGGCTCAGGGAACTGACTAGAACACAGACACAGTCAGCAAAAGCAGAGGTGGCACAGGCTGCAGCCCAGAAGGCAGCGTGAAAACTGAGCCATTAGGTACACAGGCCTGACAGCTGCAGTGCTAAGTGGGCAGCTCTGACATCAGTTTTCAGGGGGGAGGGGCGGGCAAGATCAAAATGTCTGCTTAAAAACGTTTACAGCCTGGGCCATGGTGGCTCATGCTTGGAATCCTACCTAGCTACTCAGGAGCCTGATAGTTGAGGATCATGGTTTGAAACCAGCTCAGGCAGAAAAGTCCTTTAGACTTTTGTCTCCAAATAAGCACCACAATAACTGGAAGTGGAGCTGTAGCTCAATTGGTAGAGTGATAGCCTTGAGCTTTAAAAAAAAAAAGAAAAAAATGCTCAGACATAGCACCCAGACCCTGAGTTCAAGCCCCACGACCGAAAATAATAATAATAAAAAAATGCATGTTTATAGTGGCCAATCATATGCTTTTTACAATTAAAAAGGTTTTGGCAGTTTCACCTTATGGAGTTGTCAATGTTGTACTGGGGAAAGGATTTGCAGAATCACTGGCCCCTGTTTTGAAGAAGAATGTTGTATTCTTTGAGCCTACCAAGGGAAAGAATCTCTCCCCCCCCCCCCCCCTCTCTCTCTCTCTCTCTCTCTCTCTCTCTCTCTCTCTCTCTCTCTCTCTCTCTCTCTCTCTCCCCTCCTTTCCCCTCCCTCTTTCCCTCTCCCCCTCTCCCCTCCACTTTCTCTCATACTCTCTTCCTTCTCCCCCTCTCCCCCTTCCCCACTCCCTACCCTCTGACCGTGCTCGTGCTGCTGGGATATAAAGGCACACCTGGCTGGTAGGTGCTGGGAACGGAGGCCTGAGGAAGAAAATAGGGTCTTGGCCCTGATGGGAGACCAAGACAGCAGAAGGCAGAGGGAGTTAGTGACTCACAAGCCACACCTGATCCCTGGTGCTGCTCTGCATCCCCACCAGGGTCTTCACAGGACTTGTGGGGAGGCTGGATGCAGGTCCTGAGGCTTGAACTCAGGGCCTGGGCTCGCTGTCCCTGAGCCTCTTTGTGCTCAAGGCTCTCGAACTTTACCGCTAGAGCCACAGCACCACTTCTGGCTTTGTCTGAGTAGTTTATAGGAGTTTCATGGCCTCGGCTGGCTTTGAACCACAAACTTCGGATCTCAGCCTCCTGAGTAGTTAGGATGACAGGCGGGGGGCCTCCGGCTCCTGGCTCTGACTTAATTTCCCTGAGCTGCACACATCTGTGCAAAATTCGAGCTTTAGTCTTGGGCTCCTTGTCTAGCGCTAAAGGAGAAATCAGGGCCTGGAACTCCAGGGCACATTAGTTAAGGATGCTAATTATGCTAATTATATTAACATCCTTAATTAGCAATGGGTTGGCGAGTCCCCATCACCGGTTTATTGCTTCCTCCATCCCCTCCTCGCCCCACGTGTCTGCCTTTCCTCTCTTCCCAGGGCGCGTGGGGTGGACCCCTTCGAATCCTTCCCGGGTGGAAAATAACCCTCGCCCTTTCAAGAATCTTCGACGACACGAGAGTTTCTCCCTCGGCTGGCGCGCGGAGCTGGGCTGGTCACCGCGGTGGCGGCTGGTGACCTACCTGCAGGGTTTGCTAACCTGGACCTGGAGACCGGGCTGGAGTGGGGGGGAGGGAGCAAGCAAGCAGCCTTTGAGAGATGGGGGCGCAGGGCCCCGGGACTACCCAGAAGACAGCCAGGCAAGGGTGGGGAGGGTCTCAGGTAGCCAGTAATGGCAGCAGGCAGAGGGGTTAGAGCTTCACAAACCGGCCAGTGAAATGGCTGTGAAACAGTTCCCCACATTTCCCCCCTTGGAAAGGAGAAATAAACCGGGGGACCGATTTTCTCACAATCACCATGTGCGAACCTAAGAATCTGACCAGTCTTGCACAGAACCGGTGCAAGGGTACCCAGTCTCTATTTAATAATAATAATAATATTAATAATAATAAATGCTTTATTTTCCAGCAGTTATTTCACGATGAGATGTGTGGTTTTCCTCCCTCTCACCGTTAGCGGGGGGGGGGGCGGAAGAGATCTGAGGGACACGGTCCTTTCTGAAATTATTTGAAAGCAAAAAGCTTTCAAGTTTCTAGTACTTTCGATGTATGCCCTTTTATTCCCCCCCCCTCCGCATGTCCAATCATTATCCTTCTAGCTTATTCAAAATAAGATCGGGAACTTTAGAAAAAAGTAGAACATAATAAGCCAAATGTGATAATGAATGTTATGTCTGTAACCCCAGTCCTGAGGGAGACAGGAGCCAAAGGATTGTCCTTTGCCGGACACACCAGCGTATGTGTTGAGACCATGTCTTATTTTTTTTAAATGAAAAAAATAAGATTTATATTAATTTCCCGCAGTTCCTTCTCTTCTGGATGTTTTGTAAATGTAAAATCTAGGAGTTGAAAGGCAATTTTTTTATTTCCACCTGGTACATTCACAATTGTTTGTTTTTTTTTTTTTTTTAAAAAAAGTCACAGGGAAAATAAACAGATTCCCAACATCGAAAGGTATAAAGAAAATGTTTACATGCCGGTTAAGAGTACGTTTTAAAAGACATCCCGTTTAGAAAGGGAACGAGAAACGTTTCGTGCGTCCGTGTCACGGTTTCACGTTTTTACTGAATACAGCTACGGTTCACTTTTAATCGAATATAGCTACGATTCGCTTTTAACAGCCCGTCGTGGCACATGGGACAGGTCCTCGACGGGCAGATCAGAAATGCACGTCTTCAGATGCGAATTCGGCTTAGATGACGTGCTGGCTTCAGGAGGCACCGAGTGGAAGCCGTTTGGGGGCGGGGGATCGTCGGGTTCCAGGGCGAAGTGCAAATGGAGGGTGGGGATGTGGCGGTTCGACGCCCGGCCCTCCTTTCCCAGGTTTTAGTCCCTGCCTTGGGGTTGCGTTGGAGGAAATCCAACTCGTCCGCCTTCATCCCAGGTCCACGACGGCGGCTCCGAGGCGCCGGGTGACCTCCGGACGTGCAGGCCGGTCACAGGCGCGGAGTCGGGGTCCGCGGGCCGCCGGCCGCCCGGGGCGCGCCCGGAGCACAGCCTTTGCCAGAGGCGCAGCCGTCGCCGCGGCGCTGCCGCTGCTGCTGCAGAATCGCCTGCGCCGCGGTGGTGGACAGGGACAGGTGCAGCAAAGGGGCGGCAGCTTGGGGGTGCAGCAGGGGACAGTAACCCCAAGGAGTCGGGGGCAGCGTCTGCGCGGCCTCGACTCCCCCGCTGCCGCCGCCGCCGCCGCCGCCTCGCAGGATGCTCTCGATGCTGAAGGAGGCGCCTCCACCTCCCCGCCCAGACTCCCGGCTTTTGCTTTTTTCCCAAGGCGGGGATCCCAACACCGAGGACCCCCATGCAGCCGGGAGGGCACCGGGGATCCCCAGAGGCGCGCCTGGCGCTCCCGGGGGCGCCCCGGACAGCAGCAGGAAGCGCAGGGGCTGCGGGGGCAGCAGCGCGCACGGATGGCCGCCAGGGACAGCACCCTGGTGGGTCCCCGCGAGCGGCGGCACGAGGCCGGGGTGGTGGAGGCCAGGCAGGGCGGCGGGCGGAGGGCAGGGGTGAGGCATGGGGCCTCCCGGGGCAGGAGGGGGGCGCTTGAAGCGCTTCCTGCGCCGGAGGAAGCTGCCGTTGGCGAACATGTCCCGGGAGGCCGGGTCCAGGCTCCAGTAGTTGCCCTTGCCGGGGTGGCCGGGCTCGCGGGGGATCTTGACGAAGCAGTCGTTGAGGGAGAGGTTGTGGCGGATGCTGTTCTGCCAGGCGGGGAACTTGCGGCGGTAGTAGGGGAAGCGGCCGCTGATGAAGGCGCAGATGCCGCTGAGCGTCAGGCGCTGGCGCGGGCTCTGCAGGATGGCCATGGTGATGAGCGCGATGTAAGAGTACGGGGGCTTCGTCGCCGGCTGGGGGTCCCTCGGGCCCGACGGTGCCCCGATCGGCGATCGCAGCTCGCCGCCAAACTCCGAGGGGTCCCTCGGGCCGCCGCCTCCATCCGTGTGCTCCGGGGACACCGCGCCCCGCTGCGCCCTTCTCACCCCCGGGCACTTAGGGTTCCCCTCTTCCTCTTCGTCCTCAGCATCTTCCTCTTCTCCCAGCACGTCGATCTCCCCGTCCTCCCCGTCGGAACTTCGGAGGCGCTCGGCTGTCGGTAAGTTCATGGCGGAGCAGAGGGGAGGTTGGGGCGGCCGCTCACCGGGCTCACCTGGGCTGGGCTGGGCCGGGCTGCCCGGGCTGAGCCCTGGGGAAGCCGGGACGTCCGCTCCCGGTTACCCTTTACACCTCGTGGGGGTTCCCCCCCCGCCTTGCGATTGTTCCTCCTTCTTGCGCCCCCCCTCCCTCAAAGGTACTTTGCCTGTTCTGGGAGCCCCTGTAGGATGGACGCCCCCCTTTATATGCCGCGCGCCCCCCTTTATCTACTGCGCACCTCTCCACCTCCTAGCCGTGCCACTTCCTGCTGACGCGGTCCAATGATGAAGGTCCGCTGTGCCCACGGGGAAGCGCGCTGCCCCCCGCGTTGCCAAATGTTTCGCCACCAAATCCAAAGCCACCTCTCTCTGAACTTGGCTAAGGAGGAAAGGGCGATGGGTTTTCTTGGAAGGACGTGGCACAATGAAAGGATGGTCTCTGGGTTATAGATGGTCAATCACGCAGTTTCATTGGTATGTTGTCCTCTTCCAAAATGGTGGTCCGAATGTGCCCACCCCAGTACTAGGGATTGAACTCAGGGCTGTGGGCATGCTAGGCACGCATTCTACATTTGAGTCACACCCCAACTTTTCGGTTTGGTTTGAGGGATTTTGAGACAGCGCCTCTTAACCTTGCCTAGCTGGCCTACATTCTCCTGCTTGGCCTCCAAGTAGACAGAATGGTTCTAACAACAAACCCCAGGCCAAGTGGAGAGCTTTCTGTGCTCCACACTCCCCCAAGTCCTGGCCCAGACTCAAAGCTGCAGGAAAGGTAGAAACGTCCTAAGCTGTGGAAGTTCAGACTGAAAGCAGTCAAGGCAGCTAAAAGGATTTCCCCAGTCCCTTTCACCCGTGACACATAAAAATCACATTTGCTGTCATTGTCCTGCACATAGAGCTCATATACACATACACAGGCCTACAATAGATGCTACAAACCCATGTATTCACACTGCAATAACTGATAGTCTTTTTTTTAATGGTCTTAACTAATTTGGTGTCATCATACAACAGCATAAAGGGATGTACTCTTATGAGTGCCTACCCTTTCCCTTCTCTCTTGTTCTTACCTCTGGCACTCTATGTTTTCAGAAAGAACACAAAAAAGAAAACCATTAAATAGTTGTAGAGGGGTTGGGTTGCCATCCAACAAAGCAGTTTATGAATACAGCGTGCCTTGTTCGATGTCACTCCTTTCAACATTCTCACCGCCTCCTTCCAAACCCCCTTCACTCACTTTTCTTACTTTTGTGAGATATGGGTTGTATTTTTTTTTACTGCACCCTCCCCCCCCCCCGACTCCTCTGCCACCTTTCTTGTCTTCCCTTGATCATAAGAACACTTTTGATAAGACACTTGTACTATAACACTTGAATCTCATTGGAGGAAGTGGGGGGGTCTGTACTGTCATCAGCTGATCACAGGTCATTTAGTATGCACTACTGAGCTGCAAGTGTCACCCTTCATCAGACTTTGATCAGGAATTAAAGGAACAGTTTGGTGGGATGTAATTCAATGCCTGTTATAGAAGCAGTGACAGTAGGATAAAATATGAAGGCATAGTATGTAGTGAGCTTAAAACCCACCTACTTGGGGAAAATACAAGGTAACATATGGCAAAATGTGGCATAAAGGAATGCTGCATAGTGCCACCCAGCCACTTGTGTTTGTAAAATGACAGTCAATTTTCTGTGAGGCCTCAGAAGCCAACCACCAGGCCATATGGCCAAAGCCTAGCTTGGTATTTGCAGGAGTAAAGGTAGTTGAAAGTAGCTAGCACCTTCAGGATCAAATTTGGAGAGCAGCTTTCTATGAGTCTTTTTAAGACTTCTCTAGTCCTGAGGTTTTATCCACTAAGGTTCTCTAGTTCTATGCAGCTCAAAAGACCAGTAACAAAAAGCTTTTGAGCCAGGTGCTGGTGGCTCAGACCTGTAATGCTACTCAGGAGGCTGAGAGCTGAGGATCAAGGTTCCATGCCAGCTCGGGCATGAAAGTCTGTGAGACTCCTTATCTCCAATTGACCACCAGAAAATCAAAAGCGGCACTGTGGCTCAAGTGGTAAAGCACTAGCCTGGAGCTGAAGTGTTGAGAGTTTAAGCCCCATAATCGACAAAAAGAAAAGGTTTTGAGCAAACTGATTTTTCCTGAAATCCCAAGTTCACCAGTGATGATTTGTATGATCTTCTAAACCTAGCTCCAGGAGGGCCGAGACAGGTGTCTTAGTCAAGCTGGTATTCACAGAGAATTTGCTGAACCTTCAATAGCCTCCGACTGCCTCCCCGAATCCCTTCCATCCTCATTATGTTAGAGGCATATTTTCTCAAGCAGACCAGGGAGCTCATTACCTGATATAGAGGAGAATTACTAAAGCTCTCCTAATGTCAACTTCTATGGGATGTAAGGGTGTGCTTAGAAAGAAATAACAAAAGGCCTACACCGACTTAGGTAATAGTGGCACGGGAGCTCCACAGCCACAAGCTGGGATGATCTGAGCCAGGAAATAAAGCAGCATTAGATTATAACTCAAAAGTACAAAATAAATACCCACAACATTTGTCTCTCCTTACTTCCTACTCATTATTTTTTTTTAAAAAATCAATGTGAAAAGTAAACCTCTTGCAGGAAAAAAAAAATACACCTTCAAGGAGGTGGAGCACACTCCCCCACCATTTCAGTCTTGGCTCAACAGTGTGGGATCTTCCAGCAAGCTTTCCTTTCCACGGAGAAACCTTCACACAATAATGAAGGACAACTTCAAGAATCACAAATCATATGGACAAATAAGTACCTTTAATATGATGTGATGAAAAGGGCACACTCTCTTTTCCCTACATTCCTAAACTAATTCTGACAACAGAAAAACTCCAATAGAGGAGGGAGCATCTTATGTACTTGGCTATCAAGTCATCAAAACAAGGAAAGAAGTCTAAGAAATGGATTCAACAAGTAGGGAGAGATAGTCTCATCTGCTTAGGAAATGAGCTATTGTAACACTTTTGCCAACTCATGTATAGATTTACCACCGAGAGGGAAAACCCCAAGGCCTAAACTTGACATTTTTACCAAGTTGTGTCTGTCCATCGCAAGGCCTTCCATCTCATCCTCTGTTCTGGGAAAATGATTCTCTTTGGGAAACCTAATGGGTGAGTGAAAGAACTGTGTCAAAGGACAGAACACAGGCTGAGTCCTAGGAAGAAACAGGATGGAGGAAAAGGCTCAGGGAAGGCTGACTTCATTTGTAATGTTACAAAAACATACACACATAACACATGTAATGAAAAACAAAGATAATTTACTACAGTTAAGAGAAAACAATAAATATTCATGAGTATTACAAATACAGATTTTAAGAGTTTAGAGTTTACTTCCAAATGTTTTCCCAAACTGGACAACTAATTGTATGCTTTTCATGGCCAAGTGATAAACAAATACATCTAGGCATTATTTGCCAGAGCATAATATAATGTCATTATAAAAATTGTAAATTTTCATGAAAAATAACACTTTGGCTTTCCTATGTTCTAAGACTTGGATGCATTAAAAACCTACTGAAAGCTAGGCACAGGTGCCTCACACTTGTAATCCTAGCTACTCAGCAGACAGTGCTCAAAGCTCAAAGCCAGCACCATCAGAAAAAGTGAAGAGTCCACCTCCAAAATGGACAGCAAAAAGCTGGGCTGGAGGCATATATTATGGGGAAAAATACTGTGAGCAAGGAAGCTGAGAGTTTGAGGACTTGAGTTCAAGCCCAGGTTGGGCAACGGGGGTGCCTATTTAATGATTCAGTGGTTGATATTATCAATTATCCACTTCAGAAATAAGGAATCCAATCTCAAAGTAAATACTCAAAGCAGCAAAGCTACAATTAAAACCTACATTTGGCTTTAAAAAATTAGGTGACTTTCTATTGAGCAATTCTTTATCACAATTAAGGGTAGTTTCTCAAATATAAGCTAAAAAAAGTAAATTTAGGAAGCAATTGGGTGAATATAGAGAAGTTACGTTTAATTACAAAAGTAAGAGATCAGAGTCAGCAAGCTTGCTGATAGATGCCAAAGAATACAACAGTGAAAAACAATTTGAGATCATTAATGAGTCCTCCATTCCAACCCAGAACAGTCATTCAACACACATAGACATGGCTCCTTAACATTCTAGGGGTGAGGGAGATCCCTAAAAGTCATTTCATGAAATTCTCCCTAACTTTTTCTATAATTTGAGTATAGCTGTATGAGTTGGCATATAGAAGAAATAGAAGAAAATTGAGGTACTGACAATGTGTGCACGTGGTTTATATAAAATAACTGTCAAAATGTAAGTGTATATTGTCTTAGAGTAACAACTTTCTGAACAGGACTGATTCCAATGGATTAGGAAATCCAAGTAAGAACTGAAAAATAGGATTGCATCAAGTTAAAAGGCTTCTACAACACAATTCTGCCTGGTTTTGTCAGCTATATATCTGACAGAAGATTACTATCCAGACTCTGGGGCACGTCACATCGGGGAAATGGAAACCTATGCTGCAGAAAAGGAGGCCTAACTCATGGCCCAGTGCTCATTTCCTGGTTTTGGGACTCAACCTGCCTGTCACCCGGCTGGAAGGTGTGGCTGTGGTTTGTGATGTAAAGTAAGGCTACCTCTGGGATGTGAACCCTATCAGCACAAGATTCCCCTTCTTTACCTATCCACCCCCACCCTGCCCACCTTTGTGCTGATAGGCTCCTGCATCCTATATTAGCTGAATGTACTTCCTCAATAAAGACCCTTGACTGGTCTCCCTGACATGTCTGATTGTCTCTCCCCCTCTCCCCCCAGGGAGGGCTGGGTGTGGGGCAGTCAGTCTGCCTGCCCGCCCTTTCCTTTCACAGCTCGTCCTGGATCCTGGTCCAGGCATGTTCTCCCTTATCCCTCCTCCCTCAGGAGGGACCGAGGACTAAAAACCTTGAGGACTAAAAACCTCCAACACAGACTACATAAAGAACTCAAAAAGTTAAGTGCTAAAGAAACAATTCAATCAATATGTGGATATTACTGAACAGACCTGTTCTCAAAAGCCAAGATACACATGACCAATGTATAAATGAAAAAAGGATCACCATCTTTAGCCAATAGGAAAATACAAATAAAAACTACAATGAGATTCCATCTCAACCCAGTTGAATGGCTATCCTCAATAAAATAAACAACAAATGCTGCCATGGACTGGGGAGCCTTATATAGTTCATACTGAGAGTGTAAATTAGTACAGCCACTATAGAAATCAGTGTGAAGGATTCTCAGAAAACTAAAACCAGAACTATCATGTGACATATCAGTAACACCTCTCAGTATACACTAAAGGAATCTGAGCCAGTCTACTCTTAAGAGATACCTGCATGCACACCCATGTTTCATGTCACACTGAATTATACAATCAGACTAGCTGTCAGCAAATGGATTAAGAAAATTAGGATGGCATACAATGGACAACTCCCATCATTTGTAGGCAAATGGATGGAACTGGAGATCATAATAGCAAACACCACTCATTTTGGTCTCATATGAGTCCTCTCCGTTTTTAAAAAGTGGGATGATAGAGAGAAGAGCATAGAGTTTAGATCACAGATCGCAATTCTGGCTGTGAGGAAGGCAGAAATCAGGATGATTTTGATTCAAGGCCAACTTAGGCAGTTACCAGGACCCTCACTCATTTAAACAAAAGCATCTGGGCATGGTGGCTCACAACTGGATCCCAGCTACTTGGAAGGTGATCTGGCCCCATAGGAAAACAAAAGGCTTTATTCTCAAAATAATTAAAGCAAAATTGCCTGAGAGTTTCCTCAAGTAGCAGAGTACCTTCCTAGCAAGTGGGATGTCCTAAGTAAACCTCAGAACCTTAAGCACTAGCTCTGATTACACAGGCCTTTCTGTTTGGAAATAAAGTCAAACAAGAAAAAGGTTTGAAAGTTAGTGGGGAACTATTTATGAAGACGTAGGGGTCACTGAGAGGGGGAAAGGGCTCAGAGAATAACAAAAGGAATGAGCAAGATTAAAGTACATTGCATAGCTATGGAAATGTCATGATGAAACCCATTATTATTTCAAAAAATGTTCTGTAGTTACAACTAGCTGATGGCTTACACAGTATCACTTTAGAAAACCTGAGACCTAATGAACTCTGAAATAATCAAGATAATTTTAATGCCAGCAATAAAATCTACTTAAAGCTCTACAATTGGAATCCTCTAAATATATTACAGAGGTGGGAGTACACTAATTATGAGATTTTCTTCCACTTTTAAAATCTCTAAAGACAGCAAACAGTTGTTTTACATAATAAACCATGACAATCTTACCTTAAAAACTTTTGTTAATAACAATATATTATTATATCTCTGGACTCAGCCAAAGCTGAGGGAAAATTTAAAAAACCCTAATTTTTACAAATAACAATGGGTGAGAGATTTGGCATACTTAAAACTTCATAATGAATTGTGTAATTTTTGTGAAATACTGTCTCTAAAAACAAAAACAAATTCAGAGGATGTATTTTATTATATGAGTGCCAAATGTTTTTACAGTATTGATTTACTGAAACTTTATGTATTCTTTTAATAAATACAATTTCAAGTACATTGGAATTCAGCACAGAAGCAATGAGAAGAGCTGGCTGAAATACAGCAGCCAGAAACATCCCTATTTTATTTTCATCACCCAGTCCTGTTCACAAGAATGCCCACAATGCTATGGACAAATGGGATCTTCCCCAGTCCACTGCTCTTCTTTATCCATCACTGTTGAGATAAATAGTTGCTTAAGGATATCTTTATCTAAATTCCTGCCTGTAAAACAAAACAAAATACAGGGTGATTATCTTATCCTCATGAAAAGGACACAGTTGATCCATCAATTCCAGACTATTAAATACTTGGTGTTTACATTATGTTTATTAAAATGACATAATTCATCTACCAGAGTATTAAATGCAATTCAATGATTCCTTCTTTAACTTCCTTGTTAACTCTTAAATGTTCTTGGAAGCAAGCACTTAAGAAGAGTAAAAGGCCTGAAAAAGTTTTGGAGTGTTATGAGGTGATTAAGACACACTAGCTCAAGCTTAATTAATTATGAAAGAAGAGCTGCCTCGTTAATACTGCTGAACACATTGGGTCCTCTGATGTCATCTACTGGGTTGGTTTTGTTGTTATGGCTGTTGTTGCTGAGACAGTCTTGCTGTGTAATCCAGGAAGGCCTTAAGCTCAATTCTCCCTCCCCAGCATTCCACGTGCTGCAACTACTGTGCTCAATTCTCTAATCTGTTTTTATTTTGCTTTAGAAATTTTGCATTTTATCACTTACCAATAAGGACCAATCGATTTGTTCTCTCATGGTTCTCCTTCCAGATCAGGGGCGTCTCCTCCAGGTCATAGAGCTCATGGACGCCTTGGAGAATAACCTGTTTTGGTTTGTCTTTGAGAGATACCAGTCCCTGGTCCAAAGAGAACAATCAGTCAGCCCCAGCTCAAATCCAAAAGCAGAAGGAACACAGCAATGTGCATGGATCAACTTGTGCTATTCTTTTTCAAAATAGGAACTTATAAGGAGGTTGCATAATTATTTCATTCTGGCATTTTGTACACTGAAAAATACTTGTTAAAACTTCAAATGAAAAGGTTTTATGTGCAACCATTCTTCAAAAAGCATCTTTAATCCACGGACATTTTTCTTATCTTGAAATAGTTGCTCAAAGGGATTTCACTATAACATGCCAACGTATGAGTAGAATGCAGTACAAAGGGATAAAAGCAGATGGAGAAAGAAAATCTGCCACAGAGGATCCTATGATGTCAGCACTGCTGAGTCACAGGCCACTTCAGGGCCTGGTTCTGGGCCTCTGAGAGGGAATGCTGGGAAAGCTGCCCGAGATGGTACTGCTCGGCAGCATGATCTTAGTATAAGCTGGCATAGGGAAAGGAAAAAGTCCAAGTTGAAATAGTTTCCCTTACATCTCTCATCCTTTATCATTCTAGCAGTTAGTCGGTCGCTAACTCCAGAGAGAATCTAGTTCCTAACAGCAATGGAAACTGTACTCACATGTGAACTCCTGAGAGTATACACTCAAATGACTGCTGACAAGTTAAATGTACACCTAGACCCATTGCCTCCTGGGAAAAACACCTCTGGTGATATGTATACTCAAATATCAAGCAGCGTGAAAAAGCTTCACACTAAACAAGAATTCTTTTAGTCCTGTGCATAAAAGACAAATGTGTAGTATCTGCTACATGCATTAAGAAGCGTAAGGTCCAGTGGTGGGGTATCTTCAAAATCATTTCTCTGTTAATAAAGCTCTCTTAGAAAGACAAACTGAGTTTTCGATTGAATGGATTTCATAGACCAGGACACTGAGAAGGCAAGGCAGGGACTTCCATTCAAAGTACTTGTTGTTTTAGCTGCAATACAAATAAATCGTGCTTTCTACAGTGATTTCTAAAACTCCTTTTCAGTAGTGGAGGTGAAAAGAATGAAAGCAGACAAGGTTGTCTTTACTAAAACCAAGTATGATTTTTATGTAGCAGCCACGAGAGGACTCCATTCCCAGAGTCCACGGGGAACGGTTCTGGTACCTTCAGGCGAATGACCTCCATGCAGCGCTCGTCCTTGTTGCGCACCGTCTTTTCCCACAGGAGATTCTGCACCAAGTGACATATTTTAATAAGACAAACTGTCACTAATGCCACTATACAACAAAATAGTTGATAAATCATTAATCAGGAAAAAAAATTGCATTCACCTGAATAAATACATTTAGACTTTCTTCTTTGGCATTTCCTGGTACTTCAAAGGTGACTGTAAGAATACTCTGAGAATCAAAAGATCAATAGCTTTTATCAGAGCATTAATAAGGAACATGCCTAGGGAAATTTATGCTGCTATGGATATGTGTATTCATTGCCCTTTTCTGTGTGGGTGCTGACTTTTGGAATTAGCAATTCCATTCTCCATGCCTTGCAAAGTAGTTTAATAGGCCAGTACTCTGTCAATAACTTTTCATGAGAGGATATGCACTGTCCAGTCCTTTCTGGAACCCAGCAACAGGAAGGAACATGGCACCAGTGTACTCTCAATACTCAGCATTCTTACTCTCATTTCATTTCATATTTTTATTTATTCTTCACTATATCCTGAGTGAGGTAACTGCTCCCACTTCATAAATGAGTAAATGAGGCTCAGGAAAATTAGCTAATTGGAAGGCAAAAGTGTCATTTCATTCTCTTAGAAAACTAAATCCATGCCCAGCACTGGTGGCTCACGACTGTAACCCTAGCTACTCGGAAGGCTGAGATCTGAGGATTGCAGTTCAGATCCAGGCTGGCCACCAAAGTCTATGAGACTCTTATCTCCAATGAACTACCAGAAAACCAGAAGGCCAGTACCCAGGCCTAGAGTTTAAGCCCCATGACCAACAAAAAAAGAAAAAGAAAACTAGATCCAAATGGAACCAACTTAAGTTGAGGGTATGAGCAGAGGTGAGAAAAATGGAGAAAATGATGGAAGGAGGCAGACTGACTTGTTGAACTCAAGTCCCTTGTACAATACTTAAAAGATAATTTTTCAATTAAAAAGAAAAAAGAAAACTAAATCAAAGGACTGAGGTGCAGTTCACTAGTAGAATGTTTGCCTAGCATCAATGAGGTCCTGGGGTTAATCCTCAGCACCAAAAAAGAATCAAAAGCAATAGCAAAGGAAAGGTTCTGCTGGGCTCAGTGGCTCAAGCCTATAATCCTAGCTACTCAGTAGGCTGAGATCTGAGGATCACGGTTCAAAGCCAGCCCGGGGAGGAAAGTCTGTGAGACTCTTATCTTCAATTAACTATTCAGAAAAAGCCACAAATGGTGCGGTGGCTCAAGTGGTAAAGCGCTAGCCTTGAGCACAAAGAGGTTCAGTGATAATGCATAGGCCCTGAATTTAAGCCTCAGGTCTGGGGGGATGGGAGGGTCGGCAGGGGAAAAGATTCTTTTTGTCTCTGGGCTAGCATATGAGATCAATAGCGTGTTGTCTTCATTAGCTTAGAACTTTGACAATATTTATAGAATACTAACTTGGAGATGTAATTATCCTCCTGACCTTCATAAATCTCAAACTCTAAAGAACCAGAAGCACAGGACATGGTTCAAGCAGCAGAGAGTCTACCTTGACAAAGACAAAGCCCTTGGTTCAAAACCATAGTACCACTAAAAATATAAAAAATAAGATTTGCTGGCAATGGTAGCATATACCTGTAATCGTAGCTACTTGAGAAGGGAGAACAGAAGGGCTGCAGTTGGAGGCTAGCTCAGGCAATAAGACCTCACCTCAATCATTGAGAAGCTGGGTTCATCAATCTAAAGGAAAAGACTGTGCCAGAGTCACTACAGAGCTTTAAGAAAATACACATGCCCTATTTGCTGGTGAAATGACATAATGTCTGCGATTTGCTTCAATGCATTTGAGTGGGGTGCTGAAAACATGCACGTTCATTATACTATTCTACTTTGATATATGTCTGAAGTTTAATGTTCAAGATAATATATTTTAGATGCCAGCAAAGAAATGTTGAGAGGACAGATGAAATAAAACTGGCAAAATATTGACATGATTTGACTGGATCATACACAAAAGGGGTTCGTTTTATTATTCTCTTCACTTTCACCCATCTTTGAAATTTTCTATAGTAAAATGTCAAAATAACATTCATATACATATATCCTAGCCCCATTCCTAGAGACTTAAAGCATAGGGACCTTTTTTAAAAGTTCCTCAAGTGGTTCTGAACTATATTTGCAATTGAAAGTCAAAGCTTTTCAGTCTTTTGATAAATGTTCACTGAGCACTCATCTCATACCAAGCCTGTGCTATGTAATGAAGTATTTATATTCAAGAATGCTATAAAATAATGCTTGTGAAAGCATTTCAACTCATACTGCAAGACACTATAAATGCCATAATGAGTTACATTCAAGACATTGTGAATGTAGACACTGGTAATGGAAAAATATTGTCTGACTATGTTTTCATCTTGAATCCTTGATTCTTAGTGTCCTTTCTTCACCCAAAAGCTAAGCAAGAATACACTTGAAGCTCATCTGTAGGATGATCATAAATGTTTCATTTTTCCCCCCAATATGCTGATGAAGACTCTTCCTCATGCATAAAGGTAACTTTCTCCCAGTTTTCCACAAGCACAAGCCAAAGCCTGTCATCTGAGCTATGGTGGGACACATACAACAGAAGGAGCACAGTCAAGCACAGGCCTGAGCAAAAAGCAAAAGACTGTATCTGACAAGGTCCTGAGTTCCAATCCAATACAAGAAAAAGAGCCAATGAACATGTGGCTGATATCATCTTGGGTCCCCTTAATGACACAATAACTTAGAAATAGCTTCCAGAGACAGAAAACAAAGTACAGTGCTCACCCAAGTCCTTTTATTGTCACTGTTTTTTGCTTTTTTTTTTTTTTTTTCCTGGTCCAGTGGCTTGAACTCAGGGTCTGGGCTATGTCCCTGAGCCTCTCTGTATTTAAGACTAGCACTCCACCACTTGAACCACAGTGTCATTTCCAACTTTTTTGAAGAGTTTATTAGAGATAAGAGTCTCACCGGGCTTTTCTACCTGGGCTGGCTTCAAACCCTGATCCTCAGACCTCAGCATCCAAAGTAGTTAGGAATACAGGTGTGAGACACGAGTGCTCAGCTCCTCACAGTTTCTTAAATGGAATAAAGGAATTGTTCTAAAGCTCTGCTATCTATGTCTTGCTTAACAGAAACATAAGGACAGTGGAAATATCTCTAATTTGTTCATACTTAAGTATCTTACCCATGAGATTTGAAGCTTAGAATATGGAAACACCCAAAGATCCTAAACAACTATTATGTGTTAAAAAGCTGAACTAGAGACGAGTGCAGTGGCTCACATCTGTAACCCTAGCTACTCAGGAGGCTGAGATATGAGGCTTTTGGTTCAAAGCCTGGGCACAAAAGTCAACAAGACTTATCTCCAATTAATCACCAGAAAACCAGAAGTAGCACTGTGGCTCAAAGGGTGGGGCCGTAACCTTGAGCTGAAGAGCCCAGAGTTCAAGCCCCATGACCTATAGGAAAAAAAAGTGAGAAAGAAAAAAAAAAAAGCTAAACTAGATAATCTCTGAAGTACACTATCCATACAAGCCAGGCACTGATGTTAATACCTGCAATCCTAGTTTCTCAGGACACTGGGATTCAGAGGATCATGGATCAAGGCCAGCCTGAACAAAAAAAGTTTGAGAGGCTCCGTTTCCAAAATAATCAGCAAATGCCACTCTGGAGGCTGAGCCTAAGGGGAAGAATACCAGCTGAGCAAGCAAGCTGAATGAATAGGGGGCCCTATGTTCAAACCCAAGTACCACCAAAAAATAAGAGATTTTAAAGGACTATCATAACTGACTGCAAAAATACAATGTTAGAAAGACTTAATACCTGTAGGATTTTGTTTTACCTGATCAAGATGAGGTACTGCTGACAAATGCTGAAGCTTTTTCTGCAAACTGAGAAAACAGTAAGTTCAGAGATAAATACATTTCATTTAAACTTTCAGATTATTCAGAGACATAAAGCCAAATAAGAAAAGAAATTCCATTAATGAATCTATTCTCTAGTACCAATCCTTCATGCTGCTCACATTCTAACAGATAAAAACTAGCATTAAAAAAAAATCTATAAAATACAAACTCGCATGCAAAAATTCACAATGAAAAGCCAACCTTTTCTTGACACTTTTATGTGGTCAAATCTATCAATAATTGCTTTACAATTCCAATACATTCATGCAGGCTTAGATATCTATCTATCTATCTATCTATCTATCTATCTATCTATCTATCTATCTCTTTTCAATACTACTCAAAGCTTCCTAACAATATCAGAAGGATAAATTTTTCTTTATTAAAGTTTTTCCTTGAACCTGTCTATTTGTTAAAGAACAATCCATAAATACAAACTTTCTATACAGCTAGTTACCAGTTAGCTTAAGGGAAAACAAAATCAGAATCTGAAGAATGCATTGCTCTGATATGGAAAGGGGCCAAAAATCAATATGGCAGAACAAATTACAACCATAACAACTGTAACCCATGTTTCCACATTACTGAGGACAATATGGAAGGGGAAAAAGGACTTAAAAACTTACAGATGTTTTCTGTTGAAGATCAGCGAGGGGTAAATTAGTAACAGCAAGTTTAGGGAAGGGAAAGGACTTGTAGAAATTGTTAGAGGGAATTAGTCTCATTGGGGGGTCCTTACTAGAGAAAGTGTCAAGTTAAATCTTTCCCAGCTGTGCTCAGGAAAGCTCTGGTTTAGCAGCTGAGTGCAAAGAAAAAGTTATGCAAAGGTCTTATTACAGTGGTGGCAATTCCATCAAATAGGCTACTTGTCATTAAAGCATCATAATTGCTCTCAATCAGAATAGAAAGACGAAAGTAGCTGAAAATTTCTACACTTTTTCCGTATGTTCTGTGCAACATTGAGTAATGTGCAAACAACTTTACGTCCAAGCAAAATGTAGTAAATTTAACCAAGAATCTTTCAGTTTAGTTCCCAGAAAGTCTTGGGATTCTGTCCTTCAATATTCTCTATCATGGTAGTGGACAAGTATCAACAGCTAAAATTTGTGAATCAGAACCCCCATTTTGGACAACTGCAAAGTATATAATTTTCTAGTAATTTCTGTGTTTACACTAATAACAGAAAAATATCTGAAATAGTTCAGTGCTGTCTACATAAATCATTTTGTTCTATAAAAATAATTTAGTTCTTTTCATATTAAAATGGAACAATTTCATTCTCAAGTAAAAGTGCAAAGCAATAAAAGGATGCTTTCCCACAATGCCTTTAGTGGAGAAAATTACAGCAAAAGGAGAAACAAAATTTGATATCCTGAATAACAAAATAGGAAGTCATTTCATGCTACAATCTTTTTTAATGAGTAAACTACAAAGGAGCAAAATATAAAGGGGAAAACAAAGTTCAACTAAGAAATAATTTAGTATTCTATAGCAAGTGACAATCACCTTGCAAAAAAAAAAAAAAAAGACGAAGTGAGGGGAAAAAAAGGTGGCTTAAGAAAGGCAACTTTATGCTGGCGGGGTTGTGGAGAAAAAGGAACCCTACTACACTGCTGGTGGGAATGCAGACAAGTTCAGCCACTCTGGAACGTAGTGTGGAGGTTTCTTAAAGAACTGAAAATAGACCTTCCCTACAATCCCGCCATACCACTTCTGGGCATCTATCCTGAACATCATGACCCAAGATATTATAAGGACACCTGCTCAGCTATGTTCATCTCTGCACTATTCACAATAGCCAGACGATAGAAACAATCCAGGTGCCCTACTGCAGATGAATGGATACAGAAAATGTGGTACATATACACAATGGAATTCTATATAGCCAACAGACAAGATAAAATAATGGCATTAGCAGGGAAGTGGATGAATCTAGAGCGAATCATGTTGAGTGAGACAAGTCAAGACCTAAGGATCAAAAGGCACAAAACATAATGTTTTATTTCATAAATTAATATGTTTCTATGACATATAAACCCTTAGCCTAATTGTGATTAAGTTCTAAATACTAAGTTCCAGTGATTGTAAATAGAGATTCCCTCCTTGAACACTTGTATGTTAAACTTGTCATTTAAAATATGATGTAAAAATCGTTACTAAATTCTTTAAAAAAAAAAAAAGAAAGGCAACTATAAGGCAATATTATTTCATCCTCTCTCCCTCATAAACTCACCTAAGGTCAGAAAACAGCTTTTTGCTTCAAATAAAATGATATAGCCCTGAACCAGATGTGAAGGGTGAAAGAAAAGTATGGCCAATTGCTCACACAGCATTAAGTGCTCAGGTAAAATGTACTATTTTAGTAGTATGAAAGGCTAGACTGGGTTAGACACATGGCCATTTCAGAAGCAGGTAGCGCATATGCTCTTACTATTTAGGACATACCTTTGGCCAATCATCTCCCTAGTAAAGCAAGAACTAAAAAGTAAGACTATGTAAGTTTATGCTTAGGGTCATTTCTACCTTAGAAACAGTAAAATTTGTGCAAGAGTTCAGTGTAATTCTGAGGAATAAAGCAAAATGACACATATGTATAAATGAACATGAACTAGGCAGCACAGGTATGGAATTACTAACACAGTCACTAGTAACCAAATTTGCCTTGCCAATTAAAAATAATCAAGAAAGGGGTCTTTTTGTGATCTTGTATGGGTAGACATACATGAAACTTAAGAAGACACATCACTGGAAATACCAAAATGTGGCTGTCTACCAATGGATGAATGGATAAAGCAGATGTGGGATAGATGAAGTGTACAGTTATTCAGCCTTATAAAGGAAGGAAATTCTCCAGTAAGGATAACACAAATGCACCTGACGATGACATCAAGTGAAATAAGCAGTCATGAAGTACAACTACTATATGGTTCCACTTACATTTAAATAGTAAACCCTGCAGAAGCAGACAGTAGAACAGTAGAGACATGCCAGAGCAGAAGAAAGGAAACTCTTAGTGAGTGAGTGAGCTGAAATTTCAGTTCAGTAAGTTCTTCAGCTCTGTTGCATATCATCATGCCTTTAGTTATCAATACTATGCTGTGTACACTAAAAAGTCGGTTAGGAAGAGAAGATTCAGGTTGTAGGATGTTTTTTACAATTTCAAAAAGAGAAGGGGTTGATCCCCACAGATAATCTTCCTCACTCCTTTATCAAAATGTTTGTCCCGGGCCAGGAGTGTGGCCTAGTGGTAGAGTGCCTAGCATGCATGAAACCTTGGATTCGATTCCTTGGTACCACATATGAAGGCTAGACGTGGTGCTGTGGCTCAAGTGGTAGAGCACCAGCCTTGTGAAACCTCAAGGACAGTGGCTAGGTCCTGAGTTCAAGCCCCAGGACTAGCAAAAAAAAAAAAATGTTTGTCCCAAAAAGAGGTAGAAGGCTATTTACCTTAAGGAAAAGGAGTACCTAAGCTGAAATTTTCTATTTTACTTCATGCATTTTTCCACAGAAGTTTTAGTGGTTTTGTATAGAACTATTAATGATGGGTCTCTACAGATGACTTACCATTTGCAGTATAATTTGTTTTTTGAGCAATGTTTTACTTTGCAGCTCAGGCCATCCTCCAACTGTGATCTTCCTGACTCTCTGGACTTCACTAACATAATTTTCATAGGAAAGCACATGGTGATTTCCAAATAACCAATTAGCAATCAAGAATGACTTATATGCCAAAAGAATGACAGAAAGCTTAAACAAAGGATGATCTTTTGTAATTCATTCCTCTAAGAGAAACTACATTAAAATGTTGAAAATATAAAAACATACCTTATTCCAGAGAGACTATCAAAGGCATGAAGATCTAACACATTTGAGAGATCAACTCTAAAAGGAAGAAAATGTATGTGAACATTTGAAAATGATATGAAATACAATTATTCAAGAAAAAAATACTTTAAAACTTGTATTAAAAAAACAAAAACACGGAAGCCAGGCACAAGGTGGCTCATCCTGTAATCCTAGCTACTCAGGAGGCTGAGATCTGTGGACCACGGTTCAAAGCTAGCCAGGGCACAAAAGACCATGAGACTCTTATCTCCAATTAACCACTAGAAAACCAGAAGTGGGGCTGTGGCTCAAGGGGTAGGGCAGTAACCTTGAGTTGAAGAGCTCAGGGACAACGCCCAGGCCCAGAGGTAGGGTGGGAGCCTTGTGCTGAAGAGTTCAAGGCCAGCACCCAGGCCCGGAGTTCAAGCCCCATGACTGACCAAAATAAAAAAAAGCAACATGTAAACTTAAATGATTAACTGGAGTTGGGCACTGATAGATCATGACTGTAATCCTAGCTAGATGGGAAGTGAGAATATAAGGATTGTGATTTGAAGCCAACCCAGGCAGAGAAAGTTCAAGAGACTCCCATCTTAACTAATAGTAGGCTACCCTAACCTATGTGTTAGGCTGAGATTAGGAAAATAGTAGCTCCAGGCTAGCCAGGGTAGAAAAGTCTAAGAGATTCTATATTCAAGGAAATTAGCTGGGCAGGTCATAGTCCTCGTTCGTCCTACCTAAGATGGGAAGCCTAAAATAGGCAGATAGTGGTCCAAGTGTGTACCTGGGTAAGAAGCAAGAGCCTATCTCAAAAAATAATCAGCACAGCAACAGCAACAACAACAAAGAAACCAAGGGACACTGGAGGGGGCCATTTAGCAGTAAAACATCTGCCTTGCAAGCCTCAGTCCGTAAGCTCAAATCCCAGTTCTTCCCTAACCCCCCCCCAAATATTTAATCAGTATATTACTTGGGGAAATGCATAAATTGACAGCAAGAAATAAAAAGGCTATTATTAAAATTTTTTCTATGTAAAATTCATGAAAGTGCAGAATGGTTAAAATTAAGCAGAAAATTATTTGGTTCTTTCTTTAATAGCACCCCCTCCCTGAGGATTTCTTCAATCCTGAGATAGTTTGAACTTTATATTCTTACAATTTCAAAATATTTTTAAATTCACTGGCTTTTCGAAATAGCTTATTATTTAGAAACAAAGTTTACTGCTATGAAACCAAACAAATGACAAATGGTCATAGTATATAGGTACATTTCAAATACCTTTGGAGATTTTTTTTTGCCAGTCCTGGGGCTTGAACTTAGTCCCTGAGCACTGTCCTTGGGCTTTCTCAAGGCTAGAGCTCTACCACTTGAACCACAGCACCACTTCTGGCCTTTTCTATGTATGTGGAACCAAGGACTCCAACTCGAGTCTTCGTGTATGCTAGGCAAGCACTCTACCACTAGGCCAAACTCTCGGCCCCTGGAATTTTTTATTTCTTATACTTCTCCTCTCCTGATAAAAGATAGTATAAAAATACTGAGAACTGGGCGCTGGTGGCTCATGTCTGTAATCCTACCTACAAAGAGTCTCAGGGACAATGCACAGATCCTGAGTTCAAGCTCAAGGACTGACAGTATTAATATAAAGCCTATAAAATAGCAGAGCACAGATTTCATAATGCTAAAATGAAGGAAAATGACAAAAAGATAAAAATCAGACTCCAGCAGCTTTCAAAACACTCCATCTATTCTTTTGCAAAGAAAACAGAAGTTCACTTGTCAGGGTAAAAATTTACTTACTGCCAAACCAACCAAACCACCTCCTTCGAATTAGTACTGACCAGCTGCGGATGTGTGGAACAATGTAACAGCCCCACTGTCACACTGTCTGCAACACCATTCCATTAGAAGAACTAAGCTTGGCAAAGGTGGGGAAATTCCCATTTTTTTTTTTTAAAGATGAATGCTCCAAAGTTCTAATTAATAGACTACATCAACACTTGGACATTTTCAATGTGCTGAATTAGGAAAATGATAGGGCAAGTAAGTAAATGTTCCATGAAGAAATTTTTGGATATCAACTTTCACTAAGAGACTTTCTGTTGCACCTTCACAGTTGAGTAAATATTTATGCTGACAGGTCAAAAAACAATGGAGTTTTTCCCCACCTTTATCATCTTTTCCTTAGAAAAACAGCTCTCTTGAGTTTGTACATGTAAATTTTGCAAATATCTGAATCGGTTTTAATAAATGACCTAAATATTACACAGTTTTACTATGACAGTGTCTGAGAAAGTGCAAGTCACTGAGAGCTAATTCTGCATTATAAATCCAGATTATACTGACATTTCTAAAAATGACAGGATCAACAGCAGATCTATTAGTCCAACAGATTATCGGTCTATTATTAGACCAACTATTTTGATATATTTCACTCTGCAAAGAATAAAATATTGAAGTCTCTCCCTAAATTTTCCATGGAGCAAATAAGAGGACAAAGTCTAACCTTCCAGATAAAAGTTCTGATGAACTTTTTCCATGAAAAAAAAAAAATGCTTCATTCACTTGAGCCATGATTAGAAAACTAATTTCTATGGTGTGGAATACGTTTAATTTTCTCCTTTAGAGATAAAAATACCAAATGTTTTCTAAAACATTAAGAAAAGTGGGGCCGGGAGTTGGGCCTAGTGGTTAAAGTGCTTGCCTAGCATGTACGAAGGCCCGGGTTTGATTCCTTGGTACCACATACATAGAAAAAAGCCGGAAGTGGTGCTGAGGCTCAAGTGGTAGAGCTCTAACCTTGAGAAAGTCCAAGGACAGTGCTCAGGCCCTGAGCTCAAGCCCAGGACTGACCAAAAAAAAAAAAAAAAAAAAAAAAAAGAAAAGTAAAAAGGTTATAGTAATCATTTTTAAACTAAGTAGGAAATTTAAAAAAAGAAAAAACTTCAAATGTTCATTTTTCTTCCTATTTTTTTAGAAGTACCAAGTTCAGCTGTTATTCTAGCAATAGTGTAAATGGATGATATAAATGGAAAATTTACATCTTTCAAAATTCAATGAATCTCTCAACAGAGTATGTCAGCCAATCCCAGATTTATGAGCTATAGTTTTCTAAGACCTCAGTTCTTTCCTGCCTAGCATGCACAAAGCCTTGGGTTTAATTCCTTAGTACCACATACACAGAAAAGCTGGAAGTGGTGCTCTGGCTCCAGTGGTAGAGTGCTAGCCTTGGGAAAGCCCAAGGACAGTGCCCAGGCCCTGAGCTCAAGCCCCAGAACTAGCAAAACAACAAACAAAAAAAAAACACCCCTCAGTTTTGAAATAATCAGTAGTACCTTAAACTTAACTCAGAACTGTTTACAAAAGTGACCTAGTTACCATTTTCAAGTCTACTTCTACCACCAACCCAACAAGTTGCTTCTCCTCCCTGTAATTCCTGGATCAGAGAATAATCTCAACATCAAGTCAGTCTCAAGAAAGTCATAATGCTTTTAAAGCCTTCACTAATTCCTTGCTGCCTCCAGGAGAAAATAAAGGAACATGTTATAACTATCAAGATCTTTTAGGGTAAAGTCTTCAGCCACGTATCTTTTCTCTCTACTATAAAACATCATGTTGTCAGTGGGCACTGGTGGTTCATGCCTGCAATCCTACCTACTCAGGAGGCTGAGATCTGAGGATCATGGCTCGAAGGCAGTCAGGGCAGGAAAGGCTCTGAGACTTTTATTTCCAACTAACCACCAAATAGCTGCAAGAGGAGCTGTGGCTCAAAGGGTAGACCACTAGCCTTGAGTAATAAAAGCTCAAGGACAGTGCCCAGACCCTGAATTCAAGCTTCAGGACTGGCATATGTGCACATGTGTGTGTGCATACACACACGTACACACACATACACACACACACACACAATGCCAAGTGTCCTAGTAATTCTAAAATGTTTACAGATTCCTGGAATATAAAATCTGACAAAGGAAGTCCTGTGCAAAATTCTCATTTATTCTTTAGGACTCAGGCCGATAATCACTTTCCCAGTCAAAATATTCCATGTGTTTCATTAGGAAGCTTGGAAGAGCCATTCTTTTCTACTTTCCTAACCTTACAGGACCCTGTCCACCTTGATATTCCTGCTGTGATATATTAGTGATATCTAATATGTTGCCTTTTGCCTGTTTGCTTCTGTTTTCAACAAATGACTAATCTCAAAGGCAACTTTGGTCTTAACCATAACTTAAATCCTTAATCTGGCATGAAATGCTTAGGAGTCAGTGGAATGTTTTGTGGTTTGAACTGGTTAATTTATTATCAACCAACTGGCTTTTACTTTGCTTTGTTCAGTTCAATTATATCAATAAAGTTTTAAAAGTCCAAAAAGTTGAAGAAAAAAGTTAAGAATGCTCTATCTTCCAACCTTCCACTCCTACTTCTAAAGTCGATGTAGTCCCTTAGAAGCAGAGATTATATGTGACCACATAGGCTTTAGTTTAAGTTGCTTTGCCTCCAAATCAATTCTAAACAATGTTAATCAATGTTCTTTTTCCTTAATCCTAAATACACATGGAAAGCCCTTTTCTACACGTGCTTAATGCAGCCGTCAACTGCAAAATGCTAAATGTAAAAATAAATTTCCAAAGTGATTTCAAATAATTTATTAAAAAGTAAACCTCTACCTTCTATACTAAGAAGCTCAAATTGCCATGCCATAAGAAATCTTGAGGAATCTTTAAGATTCATGACTCAATAGTAAATTGTTCTATGAAAGCATGATCTTTACAGATAAATACTGCAAGCCAGTTTTAGTCCTCCCTGCAGAGAAGACAATTTCAGAAGGCGATTAAATTTTCTAAGGTTCTGGCAAATATCAGATATTGAAGAAATAGAAGAAAGAAGACTTCCTTCTCTTGTTAATACATCCTTTTGAAGAAACAATCACTGCACATTTACTATTCTAACTAGAACGCATGTTAGAAATAGCAAAAATAGCACTAGGCACAATGGCTCAGGTCTGTAATCATACCTAGTCAGGAGGCAGAAATCAGGAGGATCATGATTCAAGGCAAACTCTGGGCAAAAATTAATGAGATTCTATCAACATGTAAACCAAGTACAGTCACCCATAACTATAATCCCAGATATTTGGGAGGCTCTGTGTAAGAGGATTACATTCAAAGGCCTGTCCTAGGTTAAAAACCCAAGACCCTATCCCCACAAATAACTAGAGCAAAACAAGCTAAGGAAAGTGGCTCATATGGTAGAGTATCTGTCTAAAGCAGGAAAGGAAATGAGAAAGGGAAAAGGAGAAAGAGGAAAGGGAAAAAGGAAAAGGATAAAACCCAGGCTAGAAGGAAGATTAGAAAAAGCAATAAAAATGTGAAAGTAATCAAGATGAAACAAACCTCTCTAGGACTCAGGTACTTTCAAAATGAAATCAGACAAAATGCACTTGATTTAATATGATTGCAAATATAAGCTAAAGAAATGCTCTTTCAATAAAACCATAGTTATTTATGAATAGGATTTCTTGAAAGCTCATTTAAGCAGTATGCAGTTGTTTCTGTTATTTTGTAAAGAAATTAAAACTAAGGCAGTAAGTAAGGTATAGTGCAACAGGAAGAAGACATGCTAAGGAATGTCTTGGCATGTTAGATAATCTGAAATTGATATAATGGCCCTGGAAATTCCAGCAAAGCATGTGCTAACATCAGGCCTACAGGCCCTTCAGTGCCTTCAGAGGATTCATGCTATGGGCATTTTTCCCCCATTGTCAGCAGAAGAGTGGCTCCTGAGAATGCATTCCACATGAGCTCCCCAGCTGCTCTCATGCTTATAAGCAGCTGCTGCCTCACCACCCAACACTTCTGGTTGTCTGTCAGCACCTCTAATCTCTGCCACAGCAGACAGGTCTCTCAGCAGGTCCGGGCTGCACTTCCAAGGACCCTCTCAACCCTAAACTGTGTGGCACAAGGCTACCAGCACTAAGCCAAAGAGCTGCTGGATGCACCCTGTGGCATGGATCAGGTACTGAGCCCTTTCTCACCAAACATATAACCTTCATAAAATATCTTAATCCAAAAAAGTTTTCTGAATCATGACACAACTTGGTGGAAAACAGTTCAATTTACAAAAATATTTTAAGAGCATGTCTGTTTTGTAAAATGACGTGCATCTGTACAAACAGAACCACAGCAACAACAAAAAGAAAAAGACTTTGAAACACTTTAAATCAAAATTTAATAAAGGAATATATCAAGAATTTAAAGATAAAGAAATTTAAAGGTAAAGACCCCATGGATTTTTTCCAACATAGTTTTTTACAAGTATGAAATAAGATTTGTTTTTAAGTATTAAAAAACCCTTTAAGTACCTCAAATTACGTTACAATTCTTTTATACAGTTTTCCAGAATTATTCTTCAGAGATTGAAAGAACGTTTATTTTGTTTTTTAGAGACATGTTCTCATCATGTGCCCCTGATGGCCTACAACTCACTGCCTCAGACTCCAACATACTGGGATTACATGTATACATACACACACACATACATACATACACATATACACACACACTACCACATCTGACTGCAAATCTAGTCATTGTTCCTTAATAAGCAAAAGCTTTGTTGCACAGTGTTACTATAGGTCTGTAGTCTTAGTTATAAAAAACAAAGACATAAACTAAATGTACCAAAATAACCCATAAAGAGCATCCAAAGCTGGGTGTCTATGGCTCCTGCCTATAATCCTAGCTAACAGGCTGAGATCAAGGATGCTTGTTTGAAGCCAGACCAGGCAGAAAAGTCCCCATGAGACTCTTATCTCCAATTAACCACTCAAAAACCAGAGGAGCAGCTGTGGCTCAAGATGGTAGAGGGCAAATGAACTCAAGGACACCAACCAGGCTGAGTTCAAGCCCACAACCGACAAAACAAATTAAAAATTCATTCAAAAGAACTTCATACTTTAAAATGTAACCATACCTGTCTTAAATTATAACTAAGTATATTTATGCAAATGCGTATGATCTAAAGTTACAAACTGCTACTATTAGTAATAGCTTTGTTTATAGTACTTGTGCTACCAAAGCAGACTTTTTAAATGTACCTTGATCTTTGGGTTTCTAAGATATTTCCAAGTCCATTTATGGATCTGAAAAAAAAATGAGTAAAAGCAGGTCAAAGCTAAATGCTCACTTTATTAAAAATATATAAATCATGCTATTTCTAAAACAGAAGAAAACAAATATAGCTGGAACTAGAAAAAACTAAAAATGCAAAAACAAAACTTGAACTTTCCTATAATTATTTTCATGAAATTATTAATCTGGTATATCCCACTCATGCATTAAGAAAATACACTATGTTAAAATGTACTGCACAGTTATAGACTAGGAGTAACAAACACATAAAAAGACTCTTCACTTTTATATTTTTTAAATCTTCCTAATAAAGCTGCTTTCCTTTTACTGTGAAAAAGAAAAAAAGAACCTGCACTTTAGGCATAAGCATGCATATACACTCACATACACACATGAAAAGAGAATAACGAAACCCACCAAAGGTGGGAGCAGGGAGGGGAATGAATTTGTTTAAAGTGCACAGTGTGCATAAATAAAAATGTCACAATAAAATCCCACATATTATAAATTGTTAAAAATTAAGAAAACATTAAGAAAAATCATTAGGAAAACATTTTTTAAAAAACCCTTCACTCTAGGAAAGATGATTTCAAAGGAACATGGCTCAGTGGGTGTACAGTATTTGTTTAGTATACATGCACTTTAATTTCCTGGGTTGCATTCCCAGTACCACCAAAAGAAAAAAGAAGAAAGAAAGGAGGTAGGGAAGGAAGGAGAGAAAAGGGAAAGAGAGAGAGAGAGAAAGAGGGGGAAAGGGACGAGAGGGGGAGCAAGGGACTAAAGAACGAAGGAAGGGGAAGGAAGAAAAAGTAGAAAGTGGGGAGGGAACTGAAATGAAAGAAAAGATTGATGTATCTAGTAATTAATTCTCATAATTAAATGAGCAATGGTGCAATTTTTAGTGGTAACTAACTTCTCCCTAGGCACATGGTGAAAAGGACTATGTAACTATAATTGAGAAAAATGGTTCTCTATATGGCACCAAAAAGTACCTACAACACAATGAACACCTCATCTACCTGACTGTACAGCATCACTTCCATTGTCTTTACAGTTACCTGCCTAAGATATGTACTACTCGTTCAAGCTTGTTTTCACAGTATTCTGAGGTAAGTCTCTCACTTTCAAGTACTTTACAAATTAGAACATATTCCAAAGAAGAAGAAAAAAAACAACTTCTACATGACAGTAACAGGTACAAAAGCCTTTGATGTCATGTAGAACTCAGCTTTACCAGCACTATGTCAGTATTACCTCAGGCAAATGTATGTGACAGGTATTTTTCCTGTTTTACAGGTTAAATCCTTAAGAACACTGAGAAACGGACCGAGGATTAGAGCTCTAGCCGATCCCGCGGTGCATGTTCTCAAATACTATCCAAACATCCCCTGCTCTTTACATGAGACATTTTTTTTCTTTTCTTTATTGTAATTAATAAAAGGGTTACATGATATTTGCCAGATAGAAGGTGCATTAATTCACATATATTGATACCCCTTCACATGTCTTGGTCCCCATTACCCTCCTCTCCACCCCCCCCGTCTTGGTTTTCCCCCAACATGAGACATTTTTATAGTTAAGTTTAAGAATATTACTATTAAAATAAAACCAAACATAGAGAAAAGCTACCAATTTCTCTTGCAATCATTAATTATGGCGATTGCTTAATGAATCACACATTCATGGATTCAGTTTATAATTTATACTATGTGAACTAGTACAACAGAGTCAAAAATCTGCTATCAACAGCAGCTATAAGTACTAACATGGTGATGCGGAGCCACTGTGCACAAAGATACCCAAAGATATACCCAACAGTAAAACGTACCAAAGCGTCTCTTTGTAAGCAAAGTCCTTGAATCCTAACCTCACTTGAAATGTCCATCCCTGGATCCATAAGGAATGGAGCCTCCAGAACAGTCAGCAAAATGACTGTTGGCTCACCACCTGTAGTTGACTACTATTCATATTGTCTTACATCCACCAGCCTTGCCCATGGGCCCTGAAGGCATTATAGTTCGCCGGAAGACAAAGCACAGTTGCCTATCAGGGAAGACACTACCTGAATTGGAAATACTTTATTAAGGGGCTGGAAGGACACAGAAAATATAATCTCTCTAAAGCTGTTTTGAAGAGATGGGAGAGAAAGAAATTGGGAATCAGAAACTGGCAACATGAGAAAAACCTGGGACCGGGCAAGACATTTATACATTCATAGGAAAGGAAATTCATAGTCTTGGGTAAAGTTGGAGGAGAGGGAGCTTGAATGCTAGGAAAGGGAGAGAAGACAGGAAAAGAAAAGAATGAAGTCAGAGGACTATGCATGAATTCTGAATTAAATTCTGCAAGCAATGGGCAAATATTACATATTTCTATGCACTATAAACTATATAGTATAGCTATATAGATACATATTTATATAGAGATATATGATATATAGAACTATATACTATAGATATAATACATTTCTATAATAGCTATATATTTTTCTATAATATAGATTATATATTTATATATTTATAATATATATTACATGACCTAATAGAAAACTAGTCAACAATATATATAATCCCAAAATAGTCACTGAGGTAGGTCAAACTTGACCCTTAGGTTTCTACAAAGCAATTCAGGGATATATATATATATATATATATATAGATATATATATATTTTTTTTTTGTTTGTTTGTTTTTTTTGGCCAGTCCTGGGCCTTGACCTCAGGACCTGGGCACTGTCCTTGGGCTTTTTCTTTTTTTTTTTTTTTTTTGCCAGTCCTGGGCTTGAGCTCAGGGCCTGAGCACTGTTCTTGGACTTTCTCAAGGCTAGAGCTCTACCACTTGAGCCTCAGCACCACTTCTGGCTTTTTTCTATGTATGTGGTACCGAGGAATCGAACCCGGGTCTTCATGCATGCTAGGCAAGCACTTTAACCACTAGGCCAAACTCCCGGCCCTCCTTGGGCTTTTTCAAGGCTAGAGCTCTACCACTTGAGCCACAGCACCATTTTTGGCTTTTTTCTATGTATATGGTACCGAGGAATTGAACCCAGGTCTTCATGCATGCTAGGCAAGCACTCTTCCACTAGGCTAAACTCCCAGCCCCAGAAATAATATCTTGTATACTAAATCTGTGGACACGTACATACTTAACTCTTAGAATTTTCTAGTAGTTAATGTTTGTTCTTCATTTTAAAAATAATTCAAGTTAATTTCATTTTAACTGATTCACATAAATTATACACACTAATGGGGTAGCCAAGTGATGTTTTCAATACATATATACATTATGTAACACTTAGGTTAAACACATGTATTTTCTCAAACATTTGTCACTTCCTTATGTTGAAAATACTCAAAATTCTTTCTTTTAGGTGTTTTGAAACATACAACAAACATCTGCTATCTAGTGTACCTAATAGTTGTTCGTA
The DNA here is from genome assembly GCF_031878675.1 of Megascapheus bottae. NCBI lineage: Eukaryota > Metazoa > Chordata > Mammalia > Rodentia > Geomyidae > Megascapheus > Megascapheus bottae. The sequence continues at coordinate 25,666,956 of NC_143511.1, forward strand.
ATTTGTTTAACTCCTCTTCTGAGATCAAATCTGTTTTATTGATGAGAATCATATCTGCCAAAGCAACTTGCCTAAAACAGCAAAAAGAGAATAGCTGTCAAAAGAAAATGTTAAGAAATAACAACTTATTCACATTAATATATCAGTTAAGAAATGCTTAGTGTCCTTGTACCTTCTATCTGGGGAATATAACTGTAACTCTTCTATTAATTACAATAAAAAAATAAAGAACAACAACAACAAAAAGAAATGTTTAGGGTCCTATAGTACTGACCATACTCAACTTATTCTTCAGATAATCGATGAACTGCATTCATCACTAAATAAATTCAGATTTTACTATGCTGAAGCTTTAATGAAGCTAAGTCTCAAAAGGTTTATAACCCAAAGAAAAATTTTCAACTTGCTATTTTCTTCATAAGGAAAAGCATGCAATTTAGATATGAGAATGAAGATAATGTTTCTTGCAGTATTTACCATAATTTCAAATAAATGCAGAGAACAGAGTGACTAAACAATTTTGGTTAACAGAAAACTACTTCAGAAGATATATCAGGATCTTATACAAACAAATACCATCTTCTTCACCACCATAAATATACATTTTAGTCTCTATAAAACATAAGTTCTAAGCTGACAGTATGTTATAGAACAAAATAGATTATTATGATCATGATTATGTTTTCTACTTATAGGATTAGTGAAGAGCTAAGGGATCTTTCATTTCTCCTCAGTTCATCAGGAAACTCTTTCTGATGGTTGTTTTGGGTTTTGTTTTTGTGCTAATATCTGAGCTTGAATTCTAAGGTCTCTCACATTTGCTTGACTTTCTTACTCAAGGCTAGTACTCTACCACTTTAGCTACACTTACAGTCTAGTATTTTGGTAGTTAAGTGGAAAGGTTCTCTCTCCACACTGATTTCAAACCTTGTCCCTTGACATCTCCAACTCTTGAATAGCTGTGATTACAGGTAGAAGCCACCAAGAGCATGGAAAAATCACATGGCAAATCACATGACTATTTGTTCTTAATCTACCCTATCAAAGATCCATCAAGGATCACAACCAAATTCTCAAAACTAATTTAATTTTAATTCACTGAAAAAGCATATTTCAGTGGATTGTATATCATAATCCTGTTTAGATAAACTTCATATGAAAAAAGACAGAATGTTCATATCTCTATATATAAACAATTGCAATCTTTATGTGTGTGTGCCAGTACTGGGGGCTTGCACTTTTACTTAGCTTTTTTACTCAAAGATGTACTATACCATTTGAGCCATACTTCCACTTCCAGTAGTCACAATCTTTAAACTTACGGACTTGTATTTTTACTCTCCATTTGACTTTTACAAACATTTGGCTATTTTCTATTTAGCTTATGTATATTTCCTACATGGTTTCCCTAAGGAAAGAATTACGTCAATATTTTAGTTCATCCTAGTTTGTGTCATAATGGGAGAATTATAAAGCATAGTATGGTATCACCAAATGATCAGGAATCAACTGCTTACAAGCTTTCTTGCTTCCACCTGGACCACGCACACCAACCCCAAGGATGGGAGCCTCACTGTTCAACCCACGGGCATATTTAGAGGCTACCATTGACCATGAATCCAGTGTGTCCCACAGCAAGAATCTGCTAAATATAAGCAAACTAACTTAAACAATTATCCAAAGGCAAATCAGATAGGAATAGAAAAGTATTTAAGTTAAAAATGGTGTAAGTGTCAAAAGCATTTGCATATTTTTAACCTATCCTGAATAACTCATTTACTGCAGCCAGGGCAGTAAATGGGTACACCTTATTTTTATACTAATCTTCAATTCCAAAGATAGTATCTGAGAACATAATCATTTTCAATGTTACTATTTCTCAAATTCCTCAAAACTCAAAAGAACTTTTATGCCCAGAATCCACTTTATAATATAAATGGTTTTAAATAAAATGTTAGCTATGAAATCAGTTAGCTGTAATTTATGGGAAAAATACATTTTCCTTAATTATGTTTATACTTTTTAGTTTTGTTTTCATACTAATGAGTTGTTTTATTTATAATGAGTAGAAATCAATATAAACTTTAAATATGAATACCTAGAAGCTTCATTGATAAGGCCATCGGGTTTTTCTTCTGTTAAATGCTAAACAAAAAAGAAAATTTGAAAACAATTACTCCATGATAGTAGAAAATCCAATGTCAACAGGAAGGATTTTACTAAGAGACAGCTTCTGTGCACCTAATGAGACCATCCCAGTTTCCCAGTGGTACTACTAAAGACCTTTCCTGTAGTTTATTTTTTCTTTCTTTCTTTTTTTTTTTTTTTTGGTAGGTTGTGAGACCTGAACTCAGGGCATGGGTGCTATCCCTGAGCCTCTTTGTGCTCAAGACTAATGCTCTACCATTTGAGCCACTTGCTGGGTTTTGAGTGCTTAGTTACACGGAAATAAGTCTCATGGGGACTTTTCTGCCCAGGCTGGCTTCAAACCCAATCCTCACATCTCAGCCTCCTGAGCAGCTAGTATTACAGGCATGAGACACTGGTGCCCAGCCTTGTTTTTCTTAACTGACAGGTAGAGGGTGCCCATCTTCACAGGTGCAGTGTGATATTCCAATACATACATGGGTACTGACAACTCAGGATACAGAATATTCATCATCTGACACAATTATCAGATTTTATGACAATATTCAAAATCCTCTTTTCCTGTGACTTTGAATTCTAGGATAGGATCTTGTTGGATATAACAATCCTTCTGTATAACAGAACATGGGAACTTATTCCTTCTTTCTGGCTATGACTTTGTACCCATTACCCAACTCTCCCCTTCCACCCTGGCCATGTGACATACAGTCATGCAGTACTTCTCTTTTTGTGCCTGAAAGCGTTTTATTCCTCATCTGTACATTTTCTATGGAGAGTCTGGGGCAGTGAGGAAAGAAAGCAAAAATGTATATGCCTGCCCTTTTCTTTTACTTAAAAAGATACCCTCCCCACCATTTAAAAAGTACCACAAAATTTTAAAAGTAGTAAAGTGAAGTACTTTCCTTTTTATAAGTTTGTTTATAAAGCTGTTTTTGTCCTAAATATTACTTATATAAAAGAATATAACCACTGAATTTTATTTTCTTGAAATCTAATGTACATCCCTGTACCTACCAAACTTTCCTCACTCTCTACTCCAAAATCATACACAGGAAGAACTTAATACCAGGCCCTTCAGTTTCCCTTGAAAGAGAAACGGTGGGAAGAACATGGATCTAACCCCACAGCTGCATAATCTAGCATCCCAATGTAACTGTTTATTTTAATGATCTCTCCAGAGTCAGGCTATCTTCCTTAAAATATTTTGCCATTAATTTCAAGAGCCACAGAGTGGGCCTTTTGTTTGTCTAGTTTAGTTTCACCATACTAGTGATTGAGCTCAAGGTCTTGTCCTTGCTAGGCAGGTGCTCTACTGGCTATGCCTTCAGCTTCATCCTGACATTGGATCTCACTTCTTGATGTCTAGAATTCAATCTGCCTATTTATGTCCCACAAAGCTAGAATGATAGGTGTGTACCACAGCATCCAGCAATTGTTTGTGAAAGAGTGAAAAATATTTTTGCTTGAGCTGGCCTCAAACCAGAGTGTTCCATTATGTCAATTATAGGAAATAACTACTTATTTTATAAAGAAAATAAATATTAAGGCCCTCATCCTCACAGAATGCCATGTTTAGGTATCATTCCAGGGCTGTTATTTTACTGTTTTTATTGAAGACATACAACTGGCATGGTGGCTCACTATAATCCTGCCACTTGGAAGGTTGAGATCAGGACTGGGATTCAAGACTAGCTCAAGCAAGAAGTTAGTTTGAGTATATCTCAAGAAGTAAGCTGAGTCATATACAAAAAGGATCATGACCCCTGACAGGCCTGGGCAAAAAGCAAGATCCTAACTAAAAAAAACAGCATAAAGAGCTGGCGGCATGGCTTAAGTGGCAGAGAGCTTACCTAGTAAGTACAAGGCCTTGAGTTCACAAGCTCTAGACTATCACTAAGAAAAGAAGGAAACGGTGTTGATCATAAAAATACTTGTGTGAAAGTACAAAAGTACTTGAGAACATGTTAGAAGTTGGCAACAATTTAAAGTAGTGATTTTAGTGAAAACAGACTATGAAAGGAAACTTCAATTTCCTTCTAAAAGTTTACCAAATGCTAAGGGGGCAGGGGGGAGACAAAATCAAACTAAAACCCTGGAAGTGACACATTCACTTTTACCTTGGGAACAAACGTATAAATTCAACTGCAGATCTACTCTTCAGTTACAGAAGTCATAGAACTTAGAAAATTCTGTATCAAATATCATTTTATGCCAAAAGACCACCAAGTTCAATATTAACTTTTTCATAATCATTCCTGGCCTGAGACTAAGAAATCCTATTATTTCAGACTCTGGCTCTAAAGAATGATACTGTGAGTATCAAGCAAATGAGAATGACTATTAGACCCTAGAAAAATATGTGGTACAAAGGCCCATACAGTTCTTTAACTGTAGTTAACACGCCCCTCCTCTTATTTGCTAACACAGATACAGAGACGTTGGTATATGGAAAATGCTATGTAATAAACCCTTTCCATTGAGCAGTAAACCTACTAAACAATGATGTAGACTTTTGCTTTGCCTCTGGATGATCTATAACATTGCAGATAATTTTAAAACTGAAAAAAAAAGCTGTGTACTCAGCTATAATTCCAGCTGCTCAAGAGGCTGAGATCTGAGGACTGTGGTTTGAAGGCAGCCCAGGCAAAAAAAAGTCTATGAGATTTTTGTCTCCAATTAGCCACCAAAAAGCCAGAAGTGGAACTCTGGCTCAAGTGATAAAGTGCCAGCTTTTGGGCAAAAAAAAAAAAAAGCGAACGAAGAGTTTGAGCCTTCAAGTTCAAATCTTAGTACAACAAATTTTTAAAATAAACTACTCTGGAATATTTTGCAAAACATAATATTGCTGATCTTACATAATTGGCTGTGAATTTAGAAAGCATAAAAATTATGACAGAGAGGCATCAGCTATATATATTTAAATTTCCATCTTAGTAACTCACCATGTTTTGAATCAAGTTACTTCTCTAAAAGATTAGATATCTCCCTTCAAAGCTAAATAGAGTTGACTAACATTTTATTACTTCTAGACAGTCAAGAAGAATTAAATGTAAAAATAATTCCAGACAGTCAGGAAGCATTAAATGTCCCCAAATATAAGTCTGCTAACACACACAAGTCTATAAAGAATATGACACGTAATAATCACAGATAATTACAGCTTGTTTATGAGCTGATGAATATGAAACAGTCACATTCATCAGCGCCATACCCATATTTCAGGAGAGCAAATGTGTACCTGTAATATACACAATTTTTTTACTTTAACTCAATAAATGTTGAAGAGAAAGAAACCAAGAAATCCTTTGACATAACACTACTATAGCCAAGCAGAAGGAATATAAGGTGTCTTCTTCTGCCAAATAAAGAAATGAGCTAGACCGGAAAAACATTAGTAAAATTAAGACTTGCTTCACTATAACTCACTGACTAAGGAAGGACAGTATTACTGACCAGAGTGGGAAAATATCTGAATCAATGATGTCAGACATCATTTAAAGAAGAAGGAGCAGCAGCAGCAGTTTCTTTCATATAGATTCTTTCACACAGGTCTAACACATTCAGGGGAAAAAACAAAACAAAACAAAACAAAATTACATAATGTCTATTTTTTTTCTGGCCTTTCCCAAGCCAAACTGTTTTCAGACTGAATTGTCTCAACAGCTTGTGCAATATAACAGAAGAGCCAAAAAGAAACTGCTCCCTTGACCTTTTATGTGTAACTTCATTCATTGATTCTATTGCATTAAATGCTGTCACATTTGTAGACCTGAAAAGAACAATGTGAGTAGCCTGGGTGTCAAGTCTTGAGAATAGAGGGCTGTCATTTTCACTTGTCCAATTCTTTGCCCATGATTAAAAAATGAATATTTCAGATCAATGGGTGACAATCCCATTAGAGTGATAGCCCATGATATCAATTACCATTTCAGTTTCAATTTTGCTGGCTGGCCACAGGGTACCATTTCTCAGCTTTACTTGTGATGGGCTGACTCTGTGAAGCATGACACCCTTAAATTGCTGCCCATTATCCAAGTGTCATTACTTCTACTGCCTCAGAATTCTCTGAATCCCAAGCAGCTACTGAGGTCAAGCTTTGCAACCAGAGGAATTGGACAAGTTGGCAAATTCTTTATATAAAGGCAAAGTTATTTATCTGGCATTTGACTTTGAAAATTTAAAGTTTCCATTATCCTGACAGTATGTCAGTTTTGTGTAGGTTTATTGATTTAATAATTTAAGAGGTTTTATCAAGGTGGCAGGGGGTTAAATGTATACCGTGTTTGCATTATTCAGAATGCCTTGTGTTTTTTTCAGCCTCTTTCATTCCGATAATAGATTCTATTTATGTCTTCACTATGCATCCAAAGTTATTCCTAGAACACAGTTTGACTTTGAGTAGGATGTTATGTCTATTAACAAATGAAATGATCTAGCTGTTATCTATGCTATTTTGTAAGTCTCCCCAATTTGGTAATAAAATTCCAGAGGACATGGATTCAGACATGTCTATAATAAATAAAACCTTCAAAATGAAGAATTTGGCAGGTTTTTTGTTTGTTTTGTCAGTCATGGGGCTTGAACTCAGGGCCTGGATGCTGTCCCTGAGATCTTCAGCTCAAGGCTAGCATCCTACCACTTTGAGCCACAGTGCCACTTCCAATTTTCTGGTTAATTGGAGATATGAGTCTCATAGATTCTCATGTTTAAGCTGGCTTAGAAAGGAATCCTCAGATCTCAGCCTCCTGAGTAGCTAGGATTATAGGCATGAGCCACCAGTGCCCAGCAGAATTTGGCAGTACGGGGGGGATTTTTTAAATTAATAATTTGCTCAAAACATGATTTTAAAATAATCATTCGACTTATAAAGCAAAAGTATAGAAATATAACTTGAGGGATATTTGATTTCTAGTCTATTTGCAAATTTTGGAGCATTTAATTATTACATTATTCATAAATACAAAGTCCAACAAAGGAATCATCTTTCAAACTTCTAAGATTAGGGCATTCTATGGTAGGCGAGACTGAAGGGCTGGTTAAGGAGTGCTGATGGCTACTTGAGAAACTGATTGTATCCTGGGCTTCATTGAAGATTTGGGGGAAAAAAAGAAAAAAGAAACTTCAACAGGTACAGCTAAATTAGCCTTGAACTCAGAGGCTAAGCACTGTCATTGAGCTTTCTCAAGGCCGGTGCTCTACCTCTTGAGGCACAGTACCATTTCTGGCTTTTTCTGTGTATATAGTACCAAGGAATCGAACCCAGGGCTTCTACCACTAGGCCATGCTCCCCAGGCCTCAAGTGACTACTTTTCTAAATACTAAATTAAACCTCCTGAAGATTTCTTATTTCGATTCCTGTGCATGTGTCCAGATTGCTGTGGGGATAGGTGGGACAGAGGATCAAGTCATTCTCTGACTCCTTTAGTAATAATATTTCTCTTGGGGAGTTCAAAGACACTGTTGTATTTTATGCAATAATATGCTTTTAAGGATCATATTAAAGACATATTACAAACTGAAGCCAACTAAATGTAATTGAGAATCTAAGCAGTTAGCCAATCACTTCAGCAAAATCTTTTGATGGGAAATTCTTCTCTTAGCCCTATGTATAAATCCTAATTTCCTCAAGATGAAGTAAAGCAGTATTTATTATTGCTGTTGTTGTTGTTATCTTTAAGTAGTTGTACAAAAGTTTCAATCCAACAAGTGAGATTATTGGTACATCTAATCAAGTCTGATTCAACAATGTATCTTAATCAATGTCACCACCCATTCCATCCTTCTCCTTCATTCTTTCCCAATCCCATCCATACCCTCAAGTTATGTTGTTCCATTTTCACATATCTACATTAAATATAATGACTATATTTCCCTCCCTTCCTTTTTCTATTTATAAAGCAATATTTTTCACAACTGAATTCCAGCTTAAGTTTGGTAGCAATTCACAAACTAATGTTTTTACTAAGCTCAAGTTCTTCTACCAATCGGTATCTTTTACCAATACTGGGGTTGAATTATGCTGGAGTTACATATTCAAACTTTATCCTGATCCCACTTCCTTGTTATGAAATATTATAATAAGTTTACATTATACCTTAACACCAAATGGGAATAATAGAAGTGAAATCATTTAAAAACACAAAACGATACTTTAAAACACATAATAACTTTAATGCACCTTCTGTCTGGCAAATATCATGTAACCCTTCTATTAATTACAATAAAAATATATGAAAAAAACACATAATAACTGCATTTATTACTCAAAATACTATTTTGAAAAAAATTTACTAAGAAGTTTTAGATAGACAAAATAATACAATTAAATGTTATTTTCCTAGCTCTTAACACTTAGCAACTCATAATCTTTCAACTTACTTTTAATCCATATTTTGAATCTACAACAGTTATGATACCTATAAAGGAATAAACATTTTAATCACCTTTAAAGATTTTTTCATTAATATTGCACAACCGTAGTTGAGAAAAAAAACTAATGTTTTCTAGTTTATAAATGCTATTCACTAAAACAAAGATTTCTTTTAATCTCTTACCAACACAATTCAATTTAATGACAGGAATAAGAAAATGCATTTCAAATATGGTCTAACTGCCTTCCATTGCTTATAAGCACCGAAAGCATATATTTTAAATAAAATTAGGAACTAAGAAAAAAAGATTCCTTTGGTGATTAAAAGCTTACAATCCAAAATACAACAAATTTCACAATGTAAAGTGAAATGGGATAAATTATAGAAGACAAATTAGTCTCTTAGTTTATTTCCACATAATTAAAAAAATCAAGATTCTCTTAGCAGTTAAATTATCTAAAGAATTTGAGACATTTTAGATTATCTTATTCCTAGGCTCCCTAAGCATAGCTCATAAAAATATTTTACATTATATAATAAGTATCTAAAATTTCAATCAGCTTAACTAAAAAAATTGACCTTAACCATAAAAACAAATTTAGCTAACAGCAAAAGAAAATTATTAACTTACCATCAAGATAAATCTCACTCCCTAAGTCAGCATCAACCCAAAACATAGAAGCCACAGCACCTGGAAGTATACATTATGATATTTAATTCACCAAATAAAATTTCTTCAAATTGCAAAGCATAGTTTTTTTTTTAATGTTTTAATGTGTCCTGTATTAGAATTAGGTAAACAAACATATACTCCGGTTAAACTTACTTTCAGTAGTTTTATTGGAAACACAATACAGTCATTTCTTTTCTTTTTTCAAATTGTATTTTATTGTTGGGGTAATGTATAGAGGGGTTACAGTTACATTCGTGAGATAGTGGGTGCATTACTTCTTGAATCTTGATACCTCTTCTCATGTTTTTGTTCTCTTTCCCCTCCCCCCAAATTCCTTCCAATCATCTTGTTTTTCCCTTTCCCTTCCCTATTTCAAATAAACAAATAAATGTGTATATATAATATACCAGGTAACAAAGTCAGATACAGCTTATAAGTGGGGGGGGGAAGAGAACAGAAATAACTTCACATAGTACATTAAGAACAACAATCAAAAAGGTAATACTCTCTATCCCTCTTCCTATGCTCTCAAAAATATAAAGGAAGTGGTGCTGTGGCTCAAGAGGTAGGGCAGTAGCCTTGAGCTGAAGAACTCAGGAACAACGCCCAGCCCCAGAGTTCAAATCCCACAACTGACCAAAAAAAAATAAAATAAAAAAGACCAACTCTTTCCACACACAGCAAGCTTGTACTGATGTCATATCATTTACCAATTGATATTAGCAAGCAATTTGGGCATGGGTCATATTTTTAAATACTCAACTCCTGACTATATTATTCATATAATGAATAATAAATTGTTGCTTCTAAGGAAGAACAAACAAAACATAATCAACTCCAAAATCATTTTGTCCAAAAAAAAAAAGGAACTTCATGTGATTTTTATAGAAGAACAGGAGGTAAAAGGATATAAATTCTCTGGAGTTAGCAATGGATCTTCTCACTGTTTGTTTAGTACTGTGAGTAAAATTTAGATCTGAGGAAAAACTTATTTGTAAGTAATAAATTAAAGCTTGTTTTTGACAGAATTGGTTTCAGAATCAAACCACACAGCCTGATTAGTATGCCACCACACAAGAGAAAGGAAACTGACAGCAAGGAAAGTATGTGATTTTTTTTTTCAAAGCATCTCAGACCCAGTTAGTGACAGTGCTGTCCAAAAGCATGAGCACTAGGGAAATAAGAAGTAAACTCATTCCACTGTGTGAAACTGCTCAACGACCCTGACAAGATATGGTCCCCCAAGCATCACTCTGTGTCAACACTGAAATACCTGTCAGCTGCTTACAGCGATTACTCATGCAAGATATAGCAAGGGCCACGAGATCTAATGGTTTCCTGATACCTATTGATTTTTTCCCCCAAAACTTAATAGTTTTCCAATTTGACTGAAATAGGATTTGTGAGTAACTGGAGCTGAATCAATGCCTGTCCTTCTCCAGGAAATTACTTTACCATGACAATTATTTAGCTTAGACTGTGGAGTCTCCATCTCCTAAACAGGAAATAACTGAATTGCCAATACAAATTTCCTTCACTTTCTTAGCTAAAGACATGGTTTTAATTAATAGGAGAGGGAAAAAAGTAAACCTATTGCATCATACTCCAAACAATGTCACATTTTCACTTAGTAAGACATTTAACATTATACATAGTTTTGTAAGCTTAAAAAAATCGATTTCTATTCAGATAAACAGATTAGAACTATTACCACTAACATTTGCTTATTGTTAAAGCTGAACTCTAAGAGTATGTTAAAGCTTTTGTTCCAAATCTGTTGTTTATCTTTGATATAGTACTTGCAGGCTAGACAAAAAGCAACTATATAAAATCTGTATAAAGGTATTAGGAATCAGTATTCAGGATAAGGGAACGGAGTGATTTTTCTCCTCTGGAAACACTGGGCAGTGTCTGAAGGTATTCTGGGTTGCCTCGGGGGTACTACCTACATGTAGTAGAGAAACTAGGGATGCTGCTAAACATCCCATAAAGCCCAAGACAGCTCAATGCCCAACAAACAGAAATGTAAATGACATGTATTACCTCTGAGCCAGGTTACAGGATTTCCCTTCTTCAAAACCTAATAAAATAGTAAGAGCAATGGCCCAAACCTGTACTCTTAGCTACATGGGATCTGAGATTGGGAAGATCATGGTTTGAGGTCAGCCTGGGTAAAAAGCCTACATCCTAGCACCGGGGCCTTCCTGAGTTCAAGCACACCAAGACAAAAAATGAAAGAAACAAACAAAACTTACCACATGCAAACTCCTACTGTAAACTCTGAGGAGTGACAGTAAAAATAAGAAACAAATCTATGTGTGTTATGGTCATTCCTAAGCCTGCCCATAGGAGGGCCTGGAAAACCCAAAATATTACAACTTGTCAGAAATGCCTCCCAAATGACAAGTAGTAGACACAAGGAAAGAATAAGTAATAAAGAGAAGTCACAACAACAATAATTCAAAAGTTTCTAACCATCTCTGCACTTGAGGGAAGCCATTTAGTCTAGGGTTGAAAGCAAAAGAAAGCAAGAGGTCTGAGGTTTGATGATGTCCCTGAACAAAGTCTTATACTCTTCAGGAGTTGGCACAAACACAAGACAATCCTACTGGATATTTTTCAGAGAGCAAGACCTAATAGACATATTGCCTGCCCAATCTGAGTCTCTGGGTTCCCTAATATTTCTTTGCTTCCTTTTTTTTCCTCAATATCTAGCTTTCACGTGAGGGCTCAAGGAACAGTGCTCAGGCCCTGAGTTCAAGCCCCAGAATTGGCATAAAAATAAAATTAAATAATAGACGCTTAAAACAGGTAGAGTATTAAAAAGAGTTCTTCATTAATACCACAAGTAAATAACTTCTCTGAGCCAACTACATCAAGCACAATTGTACATACATGTATTATAGTAGAGAAAAAAACAGAAGCGATAAAGGATAAAAGGCAAGAAGAAAAAAAAAATCTGATGAAATGAACAAGACACATAGCTAACAAAAGAACTGGTTCTGGAAACGTAACCTAAGAGGCAACAACAGCAAAACATTCAGGACTTTATAACAAAGAACTTAAAAGCTATAGGGCCTTAATAAGTACAATCTCAAAAAGAGAGTTTGTATACTACTGAAACATGTGGTGTCAATATAACACTACTGCTCCACTGGTGCATTCATTTGAAATAGTAAAGAATGAATAGACACTCGGAGAAGCAGAGCTACTGGCAAAAAGGAAGAATTAAAACAATCTCAGCAAATGCAGATTCAACAGATGGGCCAAAACAACCATTAGGACAGGTGAGAGAAAACAAACTCAATACGAAGAGGACAGGTCTCCTAAGCAGGGCACCCACAATCTTGACAAAAAATTACTCATGGTAACCAACAAGAAAAATGTCTTCAAGTAAAGAACTAAGTTACCACAATTTAAGGGGAAAAAAACCAAAGCCATCCTAGCTAGAAAAGCTTGTAAGTTGCCATCTCCAAATAACCAACAAAACGTATTACTGGAGGCATAGCTGAAGTAGGAGAACATAATCTGTGAAAAGGAAAGCTAACCAAGAGCTGAATGAGTCCAATTCACAATACTGTCACAAATATATATATGTATGTATCAGAGGAAGATCATGAGATTGCAATTAATCATATACACACATACACACACATACACACACACACACACACACACACACACACACACACACACACAGCCGAGATATGGCTCAAGTAGTGTAGTGCTAGTCTTGAGCCAAAAAGCTCAAAGGCAGTGCCCAGTCCATAGTTCAAGCTCCAGAACTGGTATGCATACATACATACATGCAGAAGGAAAGAAGGAAGGATCAAACATTAAAAATACCAAAGAATGATATTCTTATTAATAATGTCATTTCTTACCAGGATCTGCTAGCCCAGTGGTCTCTAACAGTATGTAATCAAATTTTCCCTTCTTCTGCATCAGATTTTCAATAGCTCTAAGGCCACTGTCCCTGGAAAATACCAATACTAATAGCTGATTAGTCAAATGTTTTAAAATTACAAAAAAAATAAATACATTCAACAGCACACCAAATGTGCTTAGACAGATGAAAATTCAACTCCTTGCTAAGCATCTCAAAGAATAGCCATCAAAGTGGGGCATGATGGTAGCATGCCTATAATTCCACCACTTTAGAGACTAAGGCATAGGATCACAGGCTTGAGGCAAGCCTGGTCTATGTGGTATGTTATGGTGAGACCTTGTCTCAAAATCTTAAAAAAAAAAAAAAAAGGAGTCCATTCATGACTTATGAATGAAGAGAAGAAAACATGTGCATGTACCCTCAGATAAAAAGAAGTATGTAGCCTGATACTCATGGCTTCATACCTGTAATCCATGGCACTTAGAAGATTGAAATCTGGAGAATAATGGATATGAAATCAGCCTAGGGTTTCTCTTTCTTTTCTTTTGACAGTTCTGGGGCTTAACAACCTCAGGGCCTAGGTGCTGTCCCTGAGCCTCTTTGTGCTCAAGGCTCTAGCACTTGAGCCACATCACCACTTCCAACTTTTCTGGATAGTTTATTGAGATAAGGGTCTTACAAACTTTTCTGCCCGGGCTGGCTTCCGATTGTGATCCTCAAGTCTCAGCCTTTTGAGTAGCTATAATTACAGGAGTGAGTCACCAGCATCTTCTCTTTTTTGATATCCATTTATTTTTGTTTTTAGAGGTTCCATAATCAAAAATAAAACTGACATGATAAGAACATTTTTTACATATGAAAAGACTTTCATGGATAAGACATTACAAATTAAATAAGTCCTGAAATCAAAAACAATAGAAAAAAATTCACACCAGGCACTGGTGGCTCATTCTGTAATCCTAGCTATTCAGGAGACTTAGGATCTAAGGATCATGGTTCAAAGTCAGCTTGGGCAGTAGTCTGTGAGACTCTCCTCTCCCAAACTCTGCCAAAAAAAAAAAAACCCCAAAAGTGGAGCTGTGGCTCAAGTGGTAGATTGCTAGCCTTGAGCTTCTTTTTATCAAGGCTAGCAAAAGAAGCTCAAGGATAACACCTAGAACCTGAGTTCAAATCCTTGACTGGTTAAAAAAAAAATCTCACTAGGAAGAAAAAGACATTAGAGTAAATAGAAAACAGTTTAATAACTTTGAGAAAATCTGTCTCCTACTTGCAAATATAATTAAGCAAAGTATATAAACTGAGATAAACTACACAAGAAAACACAAAGCTAAAATACAACTAGAAAAACCACAAGCACATGTTCCATACTTGACTGAGCAGCAGAGGCAACCATTTCCAAGTTCCAGCCATTCTTCATAGAGCTCTCCTCCTTGACTGACGGCTAAGGATCTCTCTACTGCACTTCCTAGAAAAATTAACAAGCAGTCTTCAGACTATCAAAGATCAGAATATTCAAAATGAACAGAGTTCAAAAGAAACCACAATTAAAATTTGTGTTCTTGTACATGTTCAAGTAGCCTGAATATTTAAATTAGTCTCCAGATTATTTTAGCTTTTATTTCCCTAAACAATTCATGACTTATCTACTTCCCATTTAAGTCTTTCTCTTGCTCACTTCCATTTCTTTATAAAGGAGCTAGCCTGAAAGCCTCTTTTCTTGTCCACAGTAAAACTTCTAGAGAGATTCAACTATTATTTTTAGATTGGTGCTTGTCTGTCCTCTTACAAGACTGTCTTATCTGTTTTCTTTTTACATTTTTTTCTCTAATTGTTTCCACTACATTGATTGCTCAGTTAAAAACCCTAATGCATTCTAAAGAAGGCATCTGAATAGAAAATCTATGTTCATTCACAAATTATTTTTAGTCAAATACAGAAATATTCCCCAGTAACGTTTATTTGAGAAAGAATTAGATTATATACATTTGTTCTAAAAATGATTTTAAATGTTTTATTTTCTTGCAATATACCAGGGGTGGGGCTTGAACTCAGGCCCTGGACACTGTCCTTGGACACATTTTTGCTCAAGGCTAGGGCTCTACCACTTGAACCACAGCACCATTTCTGGCTTTTTCTGTGTAAATGATACCTAGGAATCAAACCCGGGGCTTCGTACATGCTAAGCGAGCACTCTACCACTAGGCTACACTCCTGACCCCATAATAAAGAGCTTTTAAAAGATTGTTATGCAACTCAGGATATATAAGACATTAGTAAAATATAAAAGAAAGTATTGAGAATGCTGCGAAGGACTGTGAAAACGATCCCCAAACTGGAGAAAAACCGGAAGAAATAATGACAAGTAAATGTAACCAGTCTGCCATAGAAAACAGTTAATAAGAAGTTAGGAAATCATTGTGATTGGTAGGATTAGAGGGGCCAGAGAAGAAGTCTTGCTTATTAGCATGCAAGAAAAAGGTTCTAGGACTGCGAAAAGAAAAGTTAAGATTTTCATTTTGTCTAAAAGGACTTTCCTAGCCATCTATAACCAGGAGGCTGACGCACAGCCTGAGCCATAGAGAGAGACCCCAAAAGGACTTCCTACATGAGACAGAGAAGCCAGAAATCCAAGTTTAGTAACAGATACCTAGTGCTGCTCATAAGGCCTACCTTTTCACATACTTACAACTGAGAAATGTGTACAATTTAAGTAACATGACAATAGAAATTATATATTTTTGCTATGGTGAGATTTTACCAAAGAAAAACTATAAAAGTTATCAAAATATTACATCTAACACAACTCTACAGATATTTTTACCAGTTCAATATTTAAGACAAAAAGGGTGAAAGTAAAAGATATAGTCATACCAATGCTTAGAGAATTCATGAAGATAGAGGAGGTGTGGGGGCAGTAGATATGAGTCCTAGGACTTGAACTCAAGACCTGGGCGTTGCCCCGGAGCATTTTTTCCTTAAGGCTAGCATTTCTGCCTTTTTTGTAGTTAATTAGATGTAAGAGTCTCACAGACTTTCCTGCTCAGCCTGGCTTTGGACAGTATCCCTCAGATACCAGCTCCTAAGTAGCTAACACCCACCTTGTTTAACTTATTTTAAAAAACCTTCAGTTTTAGCTACTGTATTAACAAGCAATAATCTACAATAGGTGAACTTATGGTATCTGAAGTAAGGTCAAATGTTTTCCATAATAGTCAGTACAAAACCATCCTTGCAGTTCCTTTAAACATTTTCTTTCATGTGTTTAGGTTGTTACTTTCAGTCATTTATTTCACATAGAGATCTAATTTAATTCAGCTAATACGAATCCCACAAGCTATGCAAAATAAATGTTTATAGAAACTATTTGGTTCAGTGTTCCAAGCTCACACAAAATAATGCATGCTAAAAATTAACTATTTCTTAGAGCAATTTATATCACTGTATTACATTATAGTACCTACTATCCTCTCTTTTTAAATGTAGAATATCAATGCACCTAAGGAAAAAACTGTTCTATTCTTGCAACATACTCATTGAACTTCACTTACCTTCTCCAAATTCATTTAAAATAACTGCTATTCTCTTACAGTGCTGCTCTGTCAAAATGTAGTTCAGAAGTGTTGTCTTGCCAGCACCTATAAAATATAGTAGAGTATTAAGATTTAAAGCCTAAATTTAAAGGCACAAGGTCTTACCATTGTAATGTGGTATTTTTCATACTTAATGAAAGAGAATTTAGAGAAAAAGATAAGGGCAATCTCTGGTTGTTATTCCTATATGTTAAATATTATTAAGGCAATCTGATTAGTATGCTTTATGTACACTTTCTATACTTTATAAATATCTACAAATAATTTTTAAACTGAATCAGTGCTTCAATATGTCTTAATAACTTTCAACAACACAGAAGTATTAAAATTTCTAATCAAGAATTCATGAAGTAGGGCCGGGAGTTTGGCCTAGTGGTTAAAGTGCTTGCCTAGCATGCATGAAGACCCGGTTTGATTCCTCGATACCACATACATAGAAAAAAGCCGGAAGTGGTGCTGAGGCTCAAGTGGTAGAGCTCTAGCCTTGAGAAAGTCCAAGGACAGTGCTCAGGCCCTGAGCTCAAGCCCAGGACTGGCCAAAAATAAAAAAAATAAAAAAAAAGAATTCATGAAATAATAGCTTCCAAGGAATAAGGTTTATCGTTTATAAAATAAAAAATATGAGCTGGGTGTTGGTGGCCCATGCCTGTAATCCTAGCTACCTGGGAGGCTGAGATCTGAGGATCACCATTTAAAGCCAGCCTAGACAGTTAAGTCCATGAGACTTTTATTTCCAATTAACCCTCAGGACACTACCTGGGGGGCGGGGTGGGGGCTGTGGCTCAAGTGGTAGAACACTAGCCTCAAGTACAGGGAGAAGCTCAGGGACAGTGTCCAGGACCAGAGTTCAAGCCTCAGGACTGGCCAAAAAAAAAGTCTCTGTACATGATGATGTTTCTAAGCCAAGAATATTTGACTTCCCTAAACTTTACATAAAGAATCTTGATTTCAATAGCCATTAACCAGATACAAATTCAGAGTAACTATATGGCAACTAAAGTAGCTACAATTTGTTTTAAAGTAAACTATAAAATGGGTTGCATAATAAAACCGGGACAGAGTAACAGTTATAGGAAACATCAACAGAAAATTCAGTACTGAGAAAGACAGATGCATAAAGCTACACTAACTTTATCCAGTAGGTGGCATGTTAAACCTAGTATGTTCATTGCAAGTAGAAGCAAAATATTTATCTTTGAGCCAAATAGCAAAGGTCATAAAGGGAGAAAAGAAAATCTCAAGTGTATAGTAGTATAGTTCAATTATATGGACATATTATTATCTACTCTACTGTTGGTGGATATTTGAGCTGTCATTAGTGTTTTGCTATCACAGATAGTGAGGCTAAGTTTTACACATAGCTTGTACGTGCCTGTTAAAATGCATCTGTGAGATTTCTAGGGTATAACTAGAAGAGGTCTGCAAAGTGTCAAAGTATTAATACGTTCAACATTGTAGGTAATTTTCTTTCAAAGTTTTAAAGAGATGACATCTATTAGTGTGCTTTAGAAACTTAAAACTACAAACATGTGAAATGTAAAGTGGGACAGATTTAAGTCAAAAGAATGAAGTTCTTAAAATCTACCCCACTGTGAGAAAGGCCTTGATCATGACTGATGCACAGTCATCAAGTCAAGCATGTAAGAAATCTAGTAGAAGTACTAGATTAAGTACTAGTACTTAACCATCAATCACATTCTGAGGACTAAAAAAAGATTAAGAAATAGTTCACATTCATTCAAAAATACATACTACAAATCAGTTATGCTGTGTCTTGATGAAAAAAGACAAGCCTGGAGCTTACAAATATTACAAGTAGAAGATGGTGGGAATTTAGATGAATAAGAGAAGATTGTCATAAGACAAAATGCTAAGAGGGATATATGGCCAGTTGGTTGGTCAGTTGGGGGGCTTGAACTGAGGACCTGGGTGCTGTCCCTGAGCTTTTTTACACAAGGCACTGTACTGCTTTGAGCCACAGTGCTTCTTCTGGTTTTCTGGTGGTCAGACATACACATATGCACACACACACACCCCTTCCTGCCCAGAATGGCTGCAAATGGTGATCCTCAGATCTCAGCATCCTGAGTAGCGAGGATTACAGGCAAGAGCCATTAGTGCACAGCTTTTATCTTGTTTATGAGATAGGATCAGCCTAATTCTGCCTGAGCTGGACTGAACTCAAGATCCTCCTGCTTTTGCCTCCCAAGTAAATTGGATTCCACAAGTTCACACCATGATCAGCACTTATTTTTAAGATTAGTTCAATGTGCTGAGACATGGTCTGGCAGGCATGAGAAGCTGACAAATACCAGCCTACATCCTTTTCCTCAGTATTGAAATTAAGAAATTTCATTGTGGAAGAGGAGGAGAAGAGAGGGAAAATCTGAGAGAAAACAAGGGAAGAGGTAACGCTGTTTAAAAAGAAATGCCCTCATTACCTGACTTACAAAACTGTAGATGCTCTGTATATCACCTTTACACCAATAACAAAAAAATTCAATTTATTTATCTTGCTAGTCCTGGGCTTGAACTCAGGGCTTAGGCACTGTCCTTGAGCACTTTTGGCTCAAGGCTAGTGCTCTGTCATTTGAGCCACAGAATACTTTTGGTTTTTACTGTGTATGTTTCTGAGGAATCGAACCCAGGGCTCCATGAATGCTAGGCAAGTACTCTACCACTAGGCCACACTCCAGATGCCAGAAACTTTTTTTATCCAAATAGAAGCCACAAGAGGATGTGAGACTAATATTTATAAAACTGGTAAGTACTAACATATGGAGAATACATTAAATGGCCAAACAATTCCAGATTACAGTAGTTAGGAGGAAATACTGAGCATTTCAGGATGTTGGGATCACAGAAACCGAAGGATTTGAGAAGACAGTAATATATGAAGTGTTGAATGTATTGTTTTGACCTTTGGTTCCAAAGGTCTCCTGATGTACCAGAGAGTAAATGGGGAAAGCTAAAGGCACAAATCTGAAGTATACTATTTATGGATAAGAAATCTGCTCAGGGGCCAGGTTCTAGTGAGGGATGTCCCCTCCCCAGTTGTCAGGCATTGCATAGAGAGGGCGTCCATGAATGTCAATAGACTTTTACAGGTGTTTTCAGACTCGTTTTACAAATGAAGACCAGGAGCTGAGGCAGGTGACTGGTATTGTTTCCATTTCGGAGTACATAACCTTCAAAAGGGTAAAATGACTTGTAGGAATTCACACTATAATGAAGGGGTGGGGGGGGTGAGTCTAGGCTCCAACATTCGAGGTAACTCTGAATCTCACTTGAGAAAAATGGAGGGACAGACAATCCAGAAGGAGAAGCAAATGACCCAGCCACCACCTCAGAGATACCTGCTCTCGGACACAGAAGCGACCCCAGCCGCCCGGCCTCCCCTCCCGCGCCCCAAGCCCCAGGGCCTATGACTCTTTCCCCCCAGGATGGTTAATTACCCAAATACCCGGTGATAATTGTCACTGGAATCTTAACGCCAGGGCCAGGCTTGTCCTCCTCTCTTTGCTTCGTCTCAATGGGGACCAATTCAGGGCAATCCTCCGCGTACTCTTCCTCCTCCTCTTCCACAGTAACGTTACCCGGTAACATCACGGCCCCCAGCCACACTGCCCCAGGCCCGAGAGGAAGAACCAAAGCACACAGTTCCAACCCCTGACGCCAAGCACGCCGCGCCAGGCCGCGGCGTGTCGTCATCACACCGCGACGAGCAGCGCTTCTCGGCCCCGCCCTCGTTACCTGGGCTCTTAAGAGAGGACCCGCCCCCCCTTAGCCACACCCCCGAGGCGGAAGATAGACCCGCCCACCATGTGCGTAGGCACGCCCCCTCGTGGGCGTGGTCGCTGAGGCTGGCCCTGCTGAAGCTGTCCCTGTGGGCTCTAGCAGTCCTTGTTGAACTTGGTTGGAGTAGCTTGATCTCAACAGTGGCCACGACACTTTCATCTGATTTAAATTGTTTTAATTCGTATGAGAAAGAATGGAAGATGATGAAATTATAATGCTGATTACAGTTTTTCTACCTCATGGATAATTTTTTCCTCATATTTTATAAATGCAATTTTTAACAGTGCTCATGGATTACTTTTATCTATCTTTTCATTTCTTTAACCATCAAGTAACATGATTTCGTTGGCCATATGTGTCGGATCATGATGCTGTCTTGTCACTAACGCATAGGAAGCCCACATTTATATGTTTATGATGAGACCCATTGACCTCATCCCTAACTCAATGACAGTATGTGTCTCTATTTCAGCATGCAGCTTTTTCCCCTAAATTACTAACGACAATCATGAAGTGGTTTGACACTGATCTTTCCCTATCACACCTCCTCCTCCTCCTCCTCCTCCTCCTCCTCCTCCTCCTCCTCCTCCTTCTCTTCCTTTTCCTGTCCTTTTTCCTCCACTTCCTCTTCCATTTAGACAAGCTCTTGCTCTGTAACTCAGGCTGATCTGGAATTGCTGTTCCTCTGGTCTCAGCCTTTCTCATGCTGGGATTACATATATATCATTATATTTGACCAGGTCTTGCTTTTATAAACTGAGCAGCTATAATTTTTTTTTCTTGGTGTATGTGTGCTCAAGTTCTCCTTTGAGGTTTATGTGAGAGTAGAAGTGCTGGGGCTCACGTAATGCAAATCTTCAGTTTTTAAGAACAGTCACAATTACTTTTTCAAAATGTTTATACAATTTCAAACATTTCCTCTCACACTATATAATATCCTATTGGTTTCGATGTAAATAATAGATGTTAACTTTTTAGTCAATAAACTAAGTATAAATAATACTTCATTATGGTCATTTGCATTCCCTCAATTATGAACAAGCTTGAGCATCTCTTTGTGTGCATTGGTGATATTTAATTCTTCGAGCAGCCCTAAGAAATATTATCATCCCACTTCTCCACATAAAATACAGAGAGGTTAAATTACTGGGTCAAGAGAGTTCATACAAACTATCCGATGCAAATATTGTATTGTTTACAACTAATAATTGAATAGTGGTTGATAACTTCCTACCTTCTCTAAATTACCACATGAAGTATGTTCTACTGGTATAAGACAGATATATATATATATTCAGAATATATTTGTATATATACTCAACATATCTATCTTGAAACTATTCCTTGGCATAACACATCTATCATAGGACACAAAAATATAAACTTACAAACAAAAGTATTGTTATACTCATATTGCATTTGTCCTGAAAAGTTAGGAAGGCTTTGCCAGCTGTGACAACATAACCATAATCTAGCAAAGGAAAAGTAAGGCAAATGCATGGTGCCTGATGATCAAGGATGCCATAAGTGAGAAGCGGGATGGAAACTCTAAAATGAGCAGCCTGGAGCCTTCAGAAATTCCATGGAATATTGGACGTTGAGAATACCATTGTACCCACTCATGTTGTATTGTTCCACACTGTTACTGACTGAACAGAAGCTATTACAGACCTGATAACCTCCTTCACAAACTTTTCAAGTAAGTTTTTGTAGATTCCATTACATGGCTCTGTCCAAAATGCTCTACTAAAATCTTCTATATAATGTCGAATGAAAAAAGCACTTACAAAGCTCATGTACTATGTGATTCCATTTATATGAAATGTCTAGAATTAGAAAATCTGTAGACAAAAAAAATAGGTGATTGGGAGTTCAGGAGTGACTACTAATGGATACCATGATGGTTTGGGAGGACAGTAATGAAAATATTCTCAAATTAACTGTATTAATGGTATAACAATTTAGTGGTCACACTAAATTTACTAATAGTACTACTAATCAAAACAGATTTTTGATAAAACCAGAAAGTAAATGTTTAAGGTTTTACTGGCCAAAACAAATGAAAAAGTGAAACCATTGTAAGAGAAAGGAAGTTTCTATAAAGTTTTCAATATCAGATATACATATGTGAGGTCCTGGATTCAATCCCAGAACTGCAAACTAATACATTTAAATATAGTTTGAATTTTAAAATTTACATTTCATATATTTTCTTATATGAAGAAATGATGCACACACAAAGATAGTAATTTTTAAAATTTTTTGTCTATTGAAAATGTCAAGAAGATTCTTAGCTTACAAGTTATTGAAAAAACAAAGTAGCAGACTATAGTTTCTATAGTTTACCAACTCCTGATATAAGCTAATGTGGTGTTTTCTTAAAAAATGCAAACCTGAATTCTCACTATCAGCTTTTATTTACCAATGAAGCAATCCTTTGCCCACAAAGTTATAGCCATTATATTGCAATAACATTAGTAATATTCAGCTGTAAATCTCTAGAGTTTAAACTAGCCTGCTAAGTGCTCTGGGGAGACCTTTATTAAGCAACACTTGGTGTTGGCACTGTAGGAGGAGCCCTGCAGGGAAGTAAGCTCTCTAGTTGTCTCAATTTCTGTAACTCAACCCTGTGATCATAACCTGCTTAGTGTCCTTGGGCACAATTCCCCAATGCTCCTTATTTTTTCCTTTGCTTCTTTGAATGTTAGTTGCTAGCAGAAAAAGTAAGGACTGTAGCTATAGCTAAATCAAAGAAAAGCCAATACAAATGCCAACAACTTGCTTAATTTTTTTTTTCCTCTCTCACTTTTGCAACTTCCTACAAAGGCAAGAAAGCATCTGTGGCCAGCAATAGCTACAGGCTTAGAGAAAAGGAAACTGGGACTTTTGAAATAGGCCCAGTTCCTCTTATCCAGCTGGGGCAAAACACTAAAGTACTTTTTAAACACCAATGTTCATAAATTTGGTTGATTTTCACTGAATGCACATAAACTTACTGGGAACATCTCTGAAAGTTCTGAGGTGAATGGCTTTTATTCTTACAACTGTTTTGGTCAAGGTAGAATATCAATATTGTAGTCGTGCATTAAGATATACAACATCCTTAAGAATATAAAATAATACTTCCTAGATTTGAGATATGGTAGAGTGCTTCCCTAACAAGCATGAGGTCCTGAGTACAGTCTCCAATTCAATAATAATAACAATAATAATAATTTTCTCTATAACATTGAAAGTGGCTCACAGAGGAAATACATACATTTCAAAAATTTACAGTGGTTTATTATTGCCCTTTTTCTATTTTTGGTGGTATTTAGATATTGAACTTGGTAGGCAGGTGCTCTATCTCTTGAGCCATAGCCCCTTCCCTAAATTCATTATCTTGTAGTGTTTAAACCATGCTATGAATATAGCTCAGTTTATTATAATCCAGTTTTAAAGGAAGGAGTGGCTCAGATGGTAAAGCATTTGCCTAACAAGAGCAAAGCCTTGAGTTCTGAACTCTAGAACCTCCAAAAAAAAAAAAAAAAAAGAAGGGGCCGGGAGTTTGGCCTAGTGGTAGAGTGCTTGCTAGCATGCACGAAGACCCGGGTTCAATTCCTCGGTACCACATACATAGAAAAAAGCTGGAAGTGGTGCTGAGGCTCAAGTGGTAGAGCTCTAGCCTTGAGAAAGTCCAAGGACACTGCTCAGGCCCTGAGCCCAAGCCTAAGACTGGCAAAAAAAAAAAAAAAAAAAAAAAAAAGGAAATGAAAAGACTATTGAAAGCTCATAGGTTGGTGAAGTCCGGTGGTATATTGTCTTTAATATATACTATGAAGCAAGGAATAGAGGTTGAGCAAACAAAAACTGATGCAATGAATTATGTTGTAAGTCTTTCAGAGACCAAATATTATCTTGTTATAAATAGAAATTTTAAACTGACATTTGTGGCTTTATTTGTTTCACTTTCTAATTATTATAGTTCTAGAGAATACTCCAAAATCCACAAGCAGCTACTCATGATTTCTTAAATTAAAAAAATAAAATATACAAATGAAACTTTTCTAGTCTTTCTTCCTCTTACTATTTCCCAAAATTTCCTTAAAGAATGTTACTTGACGGGCCGGGAGTTTGGCCTAGTGGTTAAAGTGCTTGCCTAGCATGCACAAAGACCCAGGTTCAATTCCTTGGTACCACATACATAGAAAAAAGCCGGAAGTGGTGCTGAGGCTCAAGTGGTAGAGCTCTAGCCTTGAGAAAGTCCAAGGACAGTGCTCAGGCCCTGAGCTCAAGCCCAGGACTGGCAATAAATAAATAAATAAATACATAAATACATAAATAAATAAAAAAGAATGTTACTTGAGAGCTGGAGACACAGCTCAGAGGTATTGTACCATCCTGGCATACAGGAGCCCTTGAGCACAAACCATAATACCACAGGGGAAAAACAGTTCATTATATTGAACTAAAGTAATATATTATTAGCTAGCGAAGTCTTTCTGACTGTAAGACCAGAGTTTTGTGTAGCTTGTCAATCACTTTGCTGTTACCATCCAGTACTTTTATGTTGTGGTATCACAAAACCTGAGTCTAGATAACTTAGAAGGAATAGAAATGTAGCCTTTGGTTCTGGAAACTAGGACATCCAAGATCAAATCATTGGCAGGCACATTGTCAGAGGGAGGGCTGATCTCTGCCTCAAGATGCTACCTTCAAGGTTGTGTCCTCCAAGAGAAGGCAAATATATCATTATCCAACAGAAAGAAAAGGTGTAGCTGTATGCACATATTTTCAAAAGTCATTATTCCCATCCACCAGGGCTCAATCACCTCCCAAAGACTTCATCCCTTTATATGATCACACTGATGATTACATTTCAACCTAGAAATTTGGGAGGTTCATTCAGTCAGACCTTAGCAGTCACAAAAGTTTTACTTATAGGGAAAAATTCATGGATTCTCTCCTTGCATTCCCTTTCCCCTTTTTTTCTCCTCCTCAACCCCCATCCATCCTTGTACTGGGGCTTCACTTCAGGGCTTTGCATTCTCACTTGGCTTTTTTGTTCAGCCATAGCTCAACTTGTGGCTTTTTCCTGTTTAATTGGAGAGAAGAGTCTCATGGACTTTTCTGCCTGGACGGGCTTTGAACCACAATTCTCAGATCTTAGTCGATAGGTGCAAGCCATCCACACCTAGAAATCTAACATATTTTAACACAGACAGACATGCTGTTTAAAGATAAACACATTACAACAGCAACAAACTCACCTGAACCTTTGCCCAACTGGGCATGTTTTGATGGTGGTGATTTTGAGGGTGCAAAGGTTTAGACAGTCCATTGTACTTTGAATTTAAAGTCTCTTGAGTTACTAAGATTCAACCTTTCCAAGGTTTGACTCAAGTATCATTGTAACCTATAATTTACCTGTTAGTATTAAGACAGGCTGAATCAAAATTGTAGCTTTACAGCACAAAACAGCATTTGTGGTTCATGCCTGTGCATCTAGCTACTCAGGAGGCTAAGATTTGGAGGATCTCAATTTGAATGAAGCCAGTTTAGGCAGAAAAGCCTCTGAGACTCCATCTTCAAAAGAACTAATAAAAAGTCAGTTTGATGGTATGGTTCAAGTGGTAGAGTATCAGCCAAGAGAGCAAGAGGTCCTGATCTCTCTCTCTCTCTCTCTCTCTCTCTCTCTCTCTCTCTCTCTCTCTCTCTCTCTCTCTCTCTCCTCTTTTTCTCTCTCTCACTCTCTCTCTCTAATATTATATATTAATGCTAAAGCATTATATTTATCAATGCATTAATATATGATATATTATACAACTTATACATGTTATATATGTAATTTATTTACAGATTATATATAATAAATAATACTTTTATTTTTCATTTTGCAACTATTTCAATTTATGAAAGTTACAAAGCTAGTTGAAATTTCCACACTTCCTCAATGTTAATGTCTCACAATTAACTGCACTATTATTAAAGGCACATGGGCCACTGTTAATCTGTGGACCTTATTTTAAATTGCCAGTTATCTCACTAAAGTCCTATTTCTCAAACAGGAAGCAGCCAGGGACCACACTTTATTCAGTTATCACAGTTCAGTATGCTTTAATCTAGAATATTACTCAGTCTTTGCCTTTTGCTTCTTCCCCTGCCCCTATCCTGGAGCTTGAACTCTTCCCTGAGCCTCTTTGTGCTCAAGGCTAGTGCTCTATCACTTGAGCCACAGAGCCACTTCCAGTCTTTGCTTGTTATGGCCTTAACTCCCAAGACTTTTAAGGAGTAATTTGTAGACTCTCCCTGCTGAGTCTGCCTTATTAAATTTCCTCATGATTAGATTTGGATTACATGTTTATTGGCAAGGAGATCAAAAAAAATAAAGCTGTCCTTCCTCTCTGTTACATTAGCAGGGACCTGAAATCCATTCACTGACTCACATGATGAAAATAGTGTATAAAGTTACTGTATTTCCATTGCAGTTAATAAGTGTATAGTGGAGAGATACGTTGAACCTATGCAAATACCTGTTTTCCCCACCTCCTGCTATTAATGGAACCCAGTCTTTTGCATGCTAAGCAAGCCTCTACCTCTACCTCTACCTCCGGGTAGCATTTTAGAAAGAAAAATGTATTCAGATGATACAATGACCTTTCTGTTCCTGAGTGGTATAACAGATGACAAAACACTAGTAACTTTCAAAACTTTTACACTATTTTTTTCTAGTTAAGATAACCCAAAGAGGGGGGGAAAGATTTTTCAATGCCAAGAAAAAAATGCAACAATAGAAGCAATAAAACCTTTTCCTCTGTTTACAGACATTTTGAACTTTTCAGTCAAAACAATCACATATTTCTCTTGAATTCTTACGTAAGGACTGAACATAATTGTGAAACACGTTTCTTTCTCCAAATTTTTTTCTTGTCATACTTTAGGTTACCAATTTGTTCACTTATTCTGCTTTTTTGGAGGAGTAGGGAGTGGGGAAGAGGTGAACGTGTGGTTTTACACTTGGTAGGAGGATACTCTACCACTTGAGCCACACCTCTAGCCTCTAATTCTCTTTTTAAAAATGATACCTTTATACATGGGCATCTGTTGTTCATGCCTATAATCCTAGTTACTCAAGAAGCTTAGCTCTAAAGATCTAGGTTCTAAGCTAGCCCAGGTAGGCAAATTCAAGATACTCTCATCTCCAGTTAACCAGCAAAATGCCAGAAGAGGAGACCTGGTTCAAGTAGTAGAACATCAGCCTTAAGCAAAAAAGCCAAGTGAAAGCCCAGGCCCTAGGTTCAAGTTCCTGTATTGGTGTATACACACACACACACACACACACACACACACACACACACACATACACACACACACACATTACAGCTTTATTAAGGCATAACTTACTGTAAATGTAAAGCTTAATGAGTTTTAATACACTGCCATTATTTTCAAAAGTTTGATGTTCATTTTGTTTGTTTTTATTTTAAAGCCAGTTCTGGGGCTGCAACTCAGGGCCTGGGTGCTGTCCCAGGCCTTTTTTGCTCAAGGCTAGTGCTCTACCATTTAAGATATAGTGCCACTTCTGATTGTGTGGGGTGTGTGTGTGTGTGTGTGTGTGTGTGTGTGTGTGGTTAATTGGAGATGGAACTCTCATGGGCTTTCCTGCTCTGACTACTTTTGAATTGTAATCTTCAAATCTCAGCCTCCTCAGTACATAGGATTTCAGGCATGAACCACTGGCACCCAGTATGATTCTTTTCTTTTTTCTTTTTTTTCCTGTCTCCTTTCTTCCTCAGGCCCTAGGTAACCACTCATCTGTCTTTTGACTTTATTTACATGACAACTCTTTTTTTTCATTATTTATTTGCTTGACATTTTTGCATAAACATATAGTCATTAATGAATTAATGGCTTTATTTCTAACTCATTGTTTAGGTTATGACATAGGATCCTGATCATCCTGAAAGCCAAGAGAAATGAGTCATTCATAACATAAACTAGATATTAGCACAGCCTGAGTTTTCTACTTTCCTTAGATTTTCAGTTAATTCCCAAAGATTGTTCCAATTCCATTCTTACTATGGATTGATACAGTCAAACATACAGCCTTTGAAATCTGATAAGCATTTATTAATGTATGCTATTTCCTGACCTACCACAGAATCTTAGAGGATTTTCACTTCTCTTCCAGTTTTCATGTACAGTGCTTAGGCCCTGAGTTCAAGCC
This sequence comes from Megascapheus bottae, assembly GCF_031878675.1. Classification (NCBI taxonomy): domain Eukaryota; kingdom Metazoa; phylum Chordata; class Mammalia; order Rodentia; family Geomyidae; genus Megascapheus; species Megascapheus bottae. Next base: position 25,695,631 of record NC_143511.1, read on the forward strand.
CAGGACTGGCAAAGAAAAAAAAAAGGAAGAGAGAGAGAAAGAAGGAAGGAAGGAAGGAAGGAATTAAGGAAGAGAGGGAGGGAGGCCTCTCTGAAGAACAACTTCCCTCCACTCTGTGAGTGTTTATTTTCATGTCTCAGTTCAATTTAGTATGATTCTCATCTTTCCAATCCTTATAGTATGTGCCTTGTATTTATAAATGACATCCAGTTGCTTTCTTTACAAATGTCTGAAACATCTCCCCTTCTAACCCATGCCCAGCTACATTCTTCGCCACCTTACATATTACTTATTTTTTTGCCAGTCCCGGGGCTTGAATTCAGGCCCTGGGCACTATCCTTGAGCTTTCTCAAGACTAATGTTCTATCACTTGATCCACAGCACCACTTCCAGCTTTTTCTGTGTATGTAGTACCATGGAATTGAACCCAGGATTTCATGCATGCCAGACAAGCACTCGACCACTAGGCCACACTCCTAGCCTTACATATTACACTGGGAAAAGATCCCACGATCCCACAAGGACCAATTTGGTGTCATTGGTGTACCTCCACACACTCCCTCAAAGCAGTCGTTACTGCATGTGGAAATTATCTGTGGATTGGTCTACCCCTGGTTACACTAGACTAGAGACTCCTCAGGCCTGTCATCATCTTCAGGTGAAGGAAGTTGTCTCTTGCCTAGCACAATGTCTTAGTAGGTGCTCAGTATATGTTTTGCTGAATGAACAGAGTAAGTTATATATGCTCTTCAAATATCATGATTTGGGGGTGTTTATTAAGCAGGATTTTATAAGAGTTTTTAAAGCCTTTCATTTGTTATTCAAAGCTTTGATAATATTTTTTTAATACTACTAGCTTTTGGTAGTGCTAAGGATCAAATCCAGTGCTTTCCACATGTTAAGCAAGATCTGTATCACTAACTTTATAGCCCTGGCCCTTAGTCTTTTGAGACAGGGTCTAATTGTGTCGCTCCTGCTGGCCTCACTAATGACTATATTCCTAGCTACTCAGAAGGCTAAGATCTAAGGCTTGAGGTTTAAAGCCAGCCCAGGCAGAAAAGACCATGCGACTCTAAAAATACAAACAAAAAAACTGTGGCTCAAGTAGTAGAGTGCCAGCCTTAAGCAAAAAAGCTAAGATGTGTTTAGACCCTGAGTTCAAGCCCCAGCACCACAATACAAAATAAAACTTACAATCTATTGTCTCAGCCTCCCAAGTGCTGAGATCTCAGAAATGAGCCATCATACCCAGATTCCACATTTTAAATTATAATGTGGTCATTAATTCATGAGCAAAAATATGACATGTTTTCAAATTTTTTAAAAAAACAACATATTTCAACTGTCCTGTGTTAATTTTTTGTTGTTGTTGTTGGTTGTTGGCATTGTCCCTAAGTTCTTCAGGTCTAGGCTACTGTCCTACCCCTTGAGCCACAGGGTCACTTCTGCTTTTCTGATGATTTATTGGAGACAAGAGTCTCACGGACTTTTTAGTGCTTGGGCTGGCTTTGAACCGAGTTCCTCAGATCTCAGCCTCCTGAGTAGCTAGGATTACAGGCGTGAGCCACTGTGTTAAATTTTAAAAGGCAAATTCTCATGGAATTATAAACTAAAAAGTTGTCTTATTCACAGAAAAATATTCTTTAAAACCTCTCTTGTTAATTGAAAATAATTTCAATTATAGCTATACATTGAAGTGCAAGAAATATTCAGAGGAGTAGTTCAGATCTTCAGTTGTTACTGTAAATAGATGGGCTGAAATTTTTCTAGGGACTAGAAAACTTATCTTAATTCCCAAGGAAATGCAACACTTACCAAAAATCATGCAAAATATTTCAGTTTCTCCAGCTCAAACATTCTATGATTCTAAGTCAGCCAAATTAAAATAGAAGACTGATGGAATGAAATAGGAAGAATGTGGAAGAAATAAACTCCCAGAAATAATGATAAAGAGTTCAACTGCTTTGTCCTTACAACCAATACCTGTCTTTGGACTGCCCTAAGAGCCTCCAGTAGATATAAATCAGAGTAGGGAAGGTCTAGGGAGGCTGGAATCGGCCTTTGCATTAACCCTTGAGAGAAGAGATCACTGGTTGTCCAGGTGTATGCATACCAACACAAGGTAGTAATGAGAACGGATTGTACTCAGTAAATTCCAAAAAACAAAATCTATTATGAGCTGTCTATTACTTCCAATAGCCTGCTCCTCTCTCTAAGAGGTTCTGAATCTATAGAAATGAATACTCAAAACCAAGCCCATATAAAACTATGGACAGAGGATATTGAAATATAGATTCCGCTGGAAATATAAGATCCCTATATATAATATTATATAACATATAATATAGCATCTTGATATAACATATACATATTATATTAGTATATAATATTTCCTATATAATATGCAATATATTATAGATTATGTGATATATGTTATAAATTGTTACATATGCTATATGTTATATAATATCCCAAATACATATAACCAGATCACCATATGCAGAACTGTTACTTAAAGTTTTTTTTGCCAGTCCTAGTGCTTGAACTCAGGGCTTTCCTCAAGGCTAGAGCTCTACCACTTGAGCCATAGCACCACTTCCAGCTTTTCTTTGTATGTGGTATTGAGGAATTGAACCTGGGTCTTTGTGCATGCTAGGTAAGTACTCTACCACTAGGCCAAACTCCTGGCCTACTAAAATTTTTTCTAAGACTATTTCCAGCACTTTGAGACCCATATAGTTTTTCTTTTTTTTTTTTCCTTTGTTAGTACTAGAGATTGAATGCAGAGCCTCACTTGCTAGGCAAGTACTCTACCACTTAAGCCATGACTCCAGCCCTTTTTGCTTTTCATTATTTTTCAGGTAGGGTTTCCTAGGAAAGCCTAGGAAGCTTTAGGTTCTGATCCTCTTAACTACAGCCTCACACACAGATGGGAGAGCACCTGCTCTCCACCCTCTAGGATTTTTGAAGAAGATGCTACTAAGAGGAGTTCTACTTCTGATTCTGGGGGTAAATCAATGAGAGTCTACCACAACTTCCTTTGGAGACTTCTAAGACATCATTCAGATAGCTTGAAATGACCATTTTCCTATAGCTGGAAAACCTAGCAAGTGCTGCCTGGTGCACCAGGGTAAGACTATATTGTGCCAACCACGATGTTCAGGCCAAGGGATTTATGGACATTTTCCAGGTATAAGATGCAGAACACACAGGACTGATCAAGTCAAGAATCATCTGAAGCCTTGTCCAGCTGGATTTGTTTATAGAGTAGAGCTAGAGATTGGAGGGGATTCCAAATAAGCCTCAGTAATAGAAGTATGTGAGCCAAGTGGAATGATCTATAGGACAGAAGTCTTCAGGAAAACAATCTCCCATGGAACCAAAAAAGTCCCAAGGAAAGTCAGCTTCGAGTTACACATGAGTCCCATCATCATGTATAAAGCTATCAACTTTCATTTCTATGACAACTGTCTTATTTCTTGCCATTCTTCCAACTTCAAGTGCTCAGACAGTAGCCAGTGGGGAGAGAGAGGGAAAAAATTGAGAGAAGTGGTATATATTGGAGAAGAGCCAAATATTCACTGCTCTTCCATTTCATGCCTGCTCTAGACCAACAAACAAGCCAGGCAAACAATCTGTGGTGGGTGGAGGGGCATTTACCATGAAAGATAAAGTAATGGCTGCTACCACCTATCTAAGAGATAGAGATCTGGAGAATAACAATTTCAGGCCAGCACAGGCGAAAATTTAGAGCACTCCTGTTTTAATCAATAAAGTAGACATGGTGGTTGCACACTAGTGGTCTCAACTACACAGGGAGAATAACCATCTCAAGGTTTAATGTTGGCCTAAGAGAGAGAGAAACAGAGAGAGGAGGAGGGAAGAAAAAGAAGAAACAATGGGGGAGGGGAGGGGAAGGAGAAGGGGGGAGGGAGTACAGGAGAGGAGGGGATAAGAGGGGAGGGAGAAGAGAGGGAGAGGGGAAGAAAGAGGGAAGTGCTGACCAACCCTTACTACAAAAACAAATCATAACATTTCTTACTAATTGGAACAAACAAAAAAAAGTCTAATTAGGTTGTCTATAATTTTTAATCTTCAACTTTCTGTTTTGAAATAGTATGCAGCACAAACTTCCACTTACATCTTAATATTACTTACAGACATATTTTAATGTTATCGATATTAATATCATCATCACTATGATCATCTAAGAGTAACTTATTGAAATCATATCCTGCTTCTACTTTTGCTCTAAGAATTGCCTAAAAGTAAAACAATTCTCTTACACTATTATAGTATAAGTATTGTGCCCAGGAAATATTACTTCCAGGTAATATCATTATCAAATACACCAATGCAGCTATTTGCAGATTTGGCTATTTGTTTCAACAATACTCTTAGCACTTTTATTTGTGTGTGCAAGGGGGTAAGGGTGAGTGTTGATCTGGGGCTTGAACTCATGGCCTGGGTGCTGTTCCTCAGGGTTTTTATGGTTATTTGGGTCATTTTTTTTTTTTTTGGCTCAAATCTCATTCTCCATTACTTGAGCCATAGCTTCACTCTGGTTTTTGAGTGGTTAATTGGAGATCAGCGTCCCAGACTTGTCTGCCTGGGCCAGCTCTGAATTTCAATTGTCAGATCCCAGCCTCCTGAGGAGCTAGAATTATAGGCATGAGCCACCCACACTCAGCCTTATTCTTAGTGCTTTTATTCCTGATTCAAGATCCACTGAAGAATCCCCTCATTGCCTTAATCCCCTGTCTCTTTGGTATCTATTAATCTGTGCCAGTCCTCAACTTTCTTTTTTTCTCATGACAATGACATTTTAAAAAAAGATAAAAAAGAATACAGGGTCAGGTAGTAGAGCTCTTGCCTCGTATGCACAAAGCCTTTGGTTTGATTTCTTAGTAGCACGTACATAGAAAAAGCCAAAAGTGATGCTGTAGCTCAAGTGGCAGAGCACTAACCTTGAGCAAAAAGTGTCCAAGGACATTGCCCAGGCCCTTAGTTCAAGCCCTAGGACTGGCAAAAAAAAAAAAAGAGTACAAGTGTTTGCTCAGTAGGATGGTCCTTAATTTGTTTGTGTACCATTTCCTCATGATTAGATTAAGACATTTCTGGCAAGAGTTTACAACTTTTGGCCTAATTAAATTCTACTTCTGGGAATCTGTTATGAGGAAATACTAAGCATGTAAAAGGCCATTTTCATGGCTTTGAAACAAGACACATGTCAAATAATAAAACCATAGCCAACATGTTTGGAGAGCACATTCAATATTCTATGTTGTACATTGTGTACATTATCTGATTGAAGGAAGTGGATATGATGGCTCTGCTCAATGCCTTCACAACTGTCCTTTCCTTGGCTGCTCACAAGAATGAAGCAGAGTGGTCTTGAACATCTGTGGTTATCCATTCCTCTTGAGCAGATTCTTTTATTCCTCAGTGTCCTCTACAGCAGAGAAGGGGCATCTAGTCTACTGGATCCAGTGAGCACTCCATACAAAATTCCTAAAGGACTTTTGGGAGAGATAGAGCAGAGCCTTCTAAGGAAAAAGCTTTGTCCTCCTAGTGTCTTCCTTTCTATAAAGCCCACATGGCTGCTCAGAATCATGGAAGCCATCTTGTAGCCATGACATCATAGTGGTCATGGAAGGCCCACACTAAGTGTAATGGACTGAATGGATGGGAAGAACCTCAGCGTGATGGCATTGTTGAATTGCATATCCAGTTTTGGACCATGTTCTTCTACTTTATTTGAGTAATAATCTTGGATATTTAAGCTATGTTCATTGGAGTTGTGTACCTTGCTGTTTCAGATAGTGCTAATGATACAAGTTATGGTAAGAAGTGAGATAATGATGTTACTTGCCATAAGTGCTTCACATTTTATAATCAGTTTTATGAGATAAAAGTTACCATGTCACAGCATTTTACAGAAGAAGCTTGATTATTAAAAAAAAAAAATTAAGCCATGTGCCCAGGCACACAGCTGGTGGCAAGGTTTGAATCTTAAGCAATTCCACAGGCTCATGTGTTAAAAGCTTGGTCCTTCAGTGCTGTTGGGAGATGATGGAGCCTTTAAGAGGTAGAGCTTAGCAGAAGAAAGTGAAGTCACTGGAGAGCTTGCCCCAGATTTCTCTTTCCATCTTCCCTTTTTCCCTTTTCTGTGTTTATTTCCTCTTTACCCCACTTCATCCTTCTCCATTACTCCTTCACAACCACTATAGGATGAACAGCTTTGCTCTATCACTTTCTCCCTGTCATGATATTCTACCTTGCCACAGTCAAAAGCAATGGAGCTAGCCCACCATGAAGGAAAATCTCCAAAATTGTGATCCAAATAAACTTTCCTTCTTTCACATTGCTTATTTTGGGGGTATTTTGTTACACCAATGCAAATCTGACTAATGAGGTTAGTGATGAAAAAGTTAGGGTATGAAGTTTAGGTGATTTGACTTCAAAATTCAGATTCTCTACAACTACATTCGCCTTGTCTCAAACAAGAATATCATATAGATAATCATGGCATACATAATCAATGGGAAATTATTAGATACACGATGATAAAGAGTAAGTTGATAGTTTTAAAGAAAATATGGCTATTTATTTACTCTTCTTGTGTTATACTTTATTAGTCAGTTCTTTGTACCCAGTTTAAACAAAGAACATCCCCACAAAACAAAACAACAAAAACTTATCAGAGTAGTCTAACCTAATTATTATAAGAAGAGCTTCTGGAGGAACATCTGTATTTCAATCTTGATGCCTCTAATCACAAGCTATATATACCTTAAGCCAGCTGCTTAGTTTGTCCCTCAGCTTCCTCTTGTATAATGGAGCATACGATAGTCCTTATTTCATATTTTTAAGATCAGGATTAACTAGAATAATGCAATACTTGGCACACAATATTACCTCTTTTTATTTGCAATGTGGTCTATAGAATGTATCATAGGAGTCCTGCTGCCCCAGACTCTATGCTTACAGCTACATCTTTTCCTATATCATTCCTGGTGGAATGAGAGAGATTATTTTACATGGTTCCAATAGTGCTGGACTTTTGTCCTGACTTTCACTGATCCTAAACCTAATTAGGGGAACCAGGTGATTGTGCTCCAGGCTTTGTCTGACACTCACCTTAGATGCCCAAGATGGAGGCAACTCCATCCAATCCACAAAGGAAATGTAGTTCTCCATGGAAAATGAAAATCCTAGATTGACATGGCAATATGTATCTGCTTTCCCTACCACCTTATCGCTCAGAGCTGGTGTTGAAATTCAAACTCATACAAAAAGATATGTAAAGGCATTAAGATAAAGACAAAGGATATAAACAAGGTAAAACAGAAGTAAGACTGACAAAAGCATGTTTAAATATAAAATGCAAAACAGCATGCACAGCCTGCTTCCTAAGAATATGGATGTAACAGAAAGCAACACATGCACTGCATGTGGAGAAAAAATCAGAAGAAAGTATTCCGGCATGCCCACCCTAGATGTGAGAGTCAAGATGTTTCTCTCTTCCAATTGAGTGACCATTATTACAGACAAGAAGTCTGGTCATGATACATGAGTGAGAAGAATGATTTCTCTTACTGGAGGTCTTCAGAAGGAAATCCTGTCTTTCCTAAGGAGAATATCACCTATGGGGTTGGAATGGAAGCCTATCGCTGAATCTGCTCCCTGCAGGGACACAGCAACTAGCAGAGAGGAAAGGTCACACAGTGAGCTCATCTAGTTTAGACATAAACACCAACCAAAAGGTGACTACTTCATTTTTTCCCTATGGGGAGAAGAAAGTAGACTGATGGGAAGATAGAAAGTTGGAGTCAGGATCAAGCAGTGGTCATGTAGCCACTCTAATGAGGAGCTGTAGTAGATAGATGACCAGTATCTGACTTCCTGGCCTCCATAAATTCCCCCTTCCTCTATGAGACAGGACTTTGGGAAGCTTGCCTAAATGATTGTCTGCAAGAAGGAGTTATGTCTTCATTAGCATCTGTGTGTATGTCATTCGAAGAGTGGGAAGAGCCGTGCCTGTTCTAGGAGGCACACTGCCCACCACCAGCCTCTGCTGATATTCTCAAGGGCATCTGTACATCCTAATTGAAGACCAACAGTGGGTGATAGGTCCCTGCACAGACAATAGCCTCACTAGGCCATGCCATCAGGTTCCAAATCCTTTGATGCGACTCTCACATTCAGGCATTGCCCGTGTGATGGCTTCAGTTTTCACTGCTGCAGTTCTCATTTGCTGGATCATCCTTGCCTTTGTAGATAATATTTCCTTCCATCTGGAATATCCTGGATGCATGGTTCTTTGTGTGGTAAATTTGTCTTTTAAGGCTCAGCTCCAACCTCACTGTGTCAGCAAAGTCATTCTTGCTCAGCGTCAAGAATAAGTCATTTCCTCTCTGAGCTTCCTCACCCGCACAGAGCTTTCTACTGCAAAGGATTCCTGCACTCTGTCCCACAGAGCCCAGCCTTCTTCTTCCCTCTTTACGGGTATTTCATTCCTAGACCATGCATTCTGAGAAGTCAGCAAACAAGTATTGCTAATTGTTTTTCCCCTGCTGTCAACTATAACGGTACCTTAGCATTCGGTGAGTAATTAGAGAATAGATAGAAGGCATGTGAATGATAAGGAGTAAACTCATTTAATCCCCAGTGAACCAGTTCAAAGGCCTATTGGTTATAAAATGCTATCACATGAACAGACCCATGGAAAATGAAAAGACATGGTATATTATAATATAATATAAATTCTATGTTTAAAATACAAATATATAAGGCAGAACCTGGTGGCTTATACCTATTATCCTATTTAGAAACCTAGAGGATCATAGTTCTCCAAATCAGCTTGAGCCAAAAAAAAAAAAAAAGAGAGAGATCTCTGAGACTTCATCTCTGATTAACTGGCAAAATTCCAGATTGAACAATGATTGCTCAGGGCTCCAAATTCATACCCTGGCACCAGTATGTTTTTTAAATGTGTGGATATTTTTATTTATTTTTTTGTGATGTTGGAGAATACTGAACACATTTATACTTTTCATATTTAAAGATTTCTTGCATCAAACAAAAAATGAAATGGAGAACTCTAAATTCTCTCTGTCTCTGTCTCTCTCTCTCTCTTAATTTTTTTTTTTTTTTTTGGGTGCCAGTCCTGGTACCTGAACTTAGGGCTTGTGTACTGTCACTGAGCTTTTGTGCTGAAGGCTAGCACTCTGCCGTTTGAGCTACAGCTCCATTTCTGGCTTTTTGGGGGGGAGGAGGGTAGTTTATTGGAGATAAGTGTTTCATGGGCTTTTCTGCCTAGGGTGCCTTTGAATAGTGATCCTCAGATCTCAATCTCCTGAGTAGCTAAGATCACAGATGTGAGTCACTGGTGCCCAACAGAACTCTGAATTCTAATGTCTATTAAAATACCAGGCCACAAGCCTTTCTGTATCTGGCCCCTGTTACAAGATAATAATAAAGGAATGTACTTGCTAGTAATAATTTATATTCTCATGAAATGTCTGATTCAGTACTCAGTTACTCACCTATTTATTGAATAAGTGGCTGTTGAGCTCTGCAATAGGCTTTGTTGTAGACATTAGATGTACGTTAATGAACAAAAATATCATAGACCATCATACAAGCATGAAAAACAATAAAGCAAATAAATAAGCACTTAAATAAGCAATAAATATAGTATACATTTTTTTTTTGCCAGTCATGGGCTTGAGCTCAGGGCCTGAGCACTGTCCTTGGACTTTCTCAAGGTTAGAGCTCTACCACTTGAGCTTCAGCACACACATTTCTGGCTTTTTTTTTCTATGTATGTGGTACCGAGGAATTGAACCCAGGTCTTCGTGCATGCTAGGCAAGCACTACTATGACTAGGCCAAACTCCCGGCCCCATAGTACACATTTTTATGTACTAAATCTGATAATGATGAGAGCTAAGAAGAAAAACAAAGGTAAGAAATGGGTTGAAGTAGGAAATGCCACCGGAAGGCTGAGATCTGAGGCTCACAATTCAGAGTCAGTCTGGGCAGAAAAGTCCTTGTAAGACTCTGATCTCCAATTAACCACTCAGAAATCAGAAGTAGCACTGTGGCTCAACGTTAGGAGAACTCAGGGATAGCACCCACGTCCTGAGTTCAAGCCGCACAAATGACAACAAAAACAAACAAAATGAAAAAACAAAAAAACTTGGTCATGGAAGGTGACATTTAGATGAAATTGTGGTGGGGTCTTGGGTGGATTTTGGAGGAAGGGCAGAAATATTCAAATGATTAAATTTTTCTCTATAGTTCTGAGAGGACCTGTCACACACTGTCTACTGTAATTCATCCTCACAGATCTTGCATTCCATTAGGTTGTGATTAGTAGTGGTGATCAATAATTTTTTTGCCAGTCCTGGGGCTTGACCACAAGGCCTGGACACTGCCCTTGAGCTTTCTCAAGGCTAGCATTCTACCACTTGAGCCATACCATTACTTCTGGCTGTTTCTATGTATGAGGTACTGAGGAATTGAACTCAGGAATTCACACATGCTAGGAAAGCACTCTACTACTAGGCCACACTCCCAGCTCAAGATCAATACTTTTTAAACAATGCTTACAAACTAGAAGAAACTCTCCTGGAAGTAATGCATCCTGCCTGACAACTTGTCTCAATCTTGAAGGATGAGAGAGACTGGAGATAATATAAGAAGAGGACAATGGGAAGAAAGCCTGAGCAGAGGTGGACCAGGGCAGAGAATCTTTCCTATTTTAGGATCAAATTGGAGATCTGCCCTCCTCTATCTTCTGACAGTTAAGGAGGAAGACTGGCTGCATGTTGTAGGCCTGTAAGCCAAGAAGAGAAGATCACACTGCCTGCAGAGGCTATGAAACCACTAAAGAGGCTTTGATTAGGAGATAACCACATGGACCAATTCTTTTGGTAAACTTAACCCAGTAGTAAAGGACTATTAGATCAGAATAAGTAGATTCTTCAACAAAAAGCCATTTCAAATCTTCAGTCATCCACACATTAATTAATGAGACTGAATGGAAGAGGGAAGGACTGATATTTACAAAGGGGTGACATTTATAAAGATTAAATGGCATACTTAGAAGGTGATGAGATCAGAAGGGCAAAGAAGAGGAAGAAGGTAGAGCTGACACACTCACAAAATTCACAGAGGGGAAAACACATGGTGTCCTTCCAAGACGTAGGACTCTGATCCAAAGGGAATATGACTCACATAGAATCACAAAGTTAGCCAAAAGCTGAAGCCACGCCCAGATTTCCTGCTCTCCCAGTCAGTAGATGAATCTTAAGTTTTAAACCTGGGAAACAGGAAAGTAGTGCCTCCAACAGAATGGGTGATTATAGCCAGGCATTTAAGTTCTCAGCTAGGCAAAAGACATGGGGCATTTTAGTTTTAAACTTTGTGGATGGTTCAGAAGAAATATCCACTGGGAATGATTCTGCCCTAATTGCTTTGTGCCCTTAAGAGAAGTCATTATAATCTCTCTGAGCCTCAGTTTCCTCAGATGCAAAGAGGAGATAATGATATGTGATGAACGAAGTAAACAATTAACATATACATGTTAAAGTCTTAAACAGTGTCTAACATGAAGTGTTATTGGTTGTTATATAAAATAGGATGAGACTGAGAGAAAGATTAGCTTTGGAGGGGATAGGAGAAGAGAGGATGTGGGGAAGCTTAAGAGGGGAACTTATGATTATTGAAGTCTCATAAGTAAAGGGAGGGATCTTATAATGGTAGAAAACCAAACCGAATGACGTAAAGATTCAGAGAAAGAGGAAGGCCAGAAAAGGCCAGCAAGCGAGGAGCCAAGGCCTGCCAATCTTAGCTTTCCACAAAGGATGATGAAAAGAGAAATCTCAACTATAGGGAACTGAAAAGGCAGAGAGAATGAGGAAAGAGGCCACACATATTCATTTCTGTGAATATGTCCAAGGGAAAAGAAAACTGGAACAAATAACTATTTGAGTAACTTAACACATGCATAATGGATTGTTAAATGACTGTTGAGGATGTTTGGAATGATAGGTAAATATCAAGGAACTGTCTGCATGGAAGATCTGTACATGCTAGTCTACTCTCCAGTCTTAGGTACCAGATGTGAAGTTAAACAGCACAAAGTGAGATAAGATAGAAGATTTCATGGTCATTTTTACCTATCCAAAATGAGTTTCCTGAACCACGAGTTCCAAAAGTTTCACATATTTTCATTGTATTTTATTTGTGTTTCTGTGGAAACCAGTATATGGTGTTTGTTTGTGGATCACAGGGCTCGAACTCTGGGCCTGGGCACTGTCTCCGAGATCTTGAGCTCAAGGCTACCACCCTACCCCCTGAGCCACAGCCCCACTTCCCGTTTTCTAGTGATTAATTGGAGATAAGAGAGTCACAGACTTTAGTGCCTGACTGGCTTTGAACCATGATCCTCAGATCTCAGCCTCCTGAGTAGCTAGGATTACAGGTAGGAGCCACTGTACCCAGCTCACCGGTATAAGTTTGATGTATACTAAAGTGCATTTTATCGACATTTAAGAAAGTCATCTGAAATCTTAGTACGCAGTGTACTTTAGACTGGAACATAAGTTTTTAATGAGTTATTATTTGTTCACGGATTCAGGAAGTACTTACAGAATTACTACTTACGATATTTTTTCTTTTTTATTGTCAGGGTAATGTATAGAACAGTTAAATTTACATTCGTCAGGTAGTGGGTGCATTACTTCTCGAACATTGATAGCCCCTCCTCATGTTTTTGTCTCCTTTTCCCTCTTCCCACCCTTCCCAATCATCTTGTTTCCCCCTACTCTTCCTTATTATATTTGTTCTTTTTTATTGTTATTAAGTAGTTGTACAAAGAGTTTACAATTCCATCAGTCAGATTATTTAAACATACAATGCTTCTTGGTTAATTTCTACCTTTCATTCTCTTCTATTTTTCCCTCTCCAGCTCCTCTCCACAAGTTACATAGCACATAGCTCATTTTTTTTTTTTTTTTTTTTTTTTTTTTGCCAGTCGTGGGCTTGAGCTCAGGGCCTGAGCATTGTCCTTGGATTTTCTCAAGGTTAGAGCTCTACCACTTGAGCCTCAGCACCATTTCTGGCTTTTTTTTTTCTATGTATGTGGTACCGAGGAATCGAACCCAGGTCTTTGTGCATGCTAGGCAAGCACTCTACCATTAGGCCAAACTCCCGGCCCCCATAGCTCATTTTTATATAGTGTACATTGAAGATAATGATTTTTCTTTTTCTTTCTGCCAGTCTTGTGGCTTAAACTCAGGGTCTGAGCACTGCCTTTGGGCTTTCTCAAGGCTAATGCCTTACCACTTGAACACAATACCACTTCTGGTGTTCTCTGTGTATGTGATGCTGACGAATTGAACTCAGTACTTCATGCATGCTAGGCAAACTCTACCACTAAGCCACATCCCCAGCCCCAGATAATGATTTTCCTATCCACATATTTGCTCATAAATTCCAGTGCAGTAAATATTCTGAGAATATCCTTGAGAATTCCAAATACCAGAAACATTCAATTTCAGCAAAAGAGCCTTCAGATTCTTTCAATCTGATTTTGCCGCCCATGTAATGTTAACATTTCAGAACTCTGTCATATCTGCTTAAAGGTATTGATACTGGCAGAGGGCAGAGTGAGAGTTACCTAACCAGCTCTAAAGTTTTATTCAACTATATGACTAGGCCAAACCAGAGAAACGAGACCTTTGGAAGGAGTCAACATGCAGTCCACAGGCATTTGAGCATTAGCTTACAAATTAACATGTACTGGACCAGCTCTGTCCAAAACCATCATAATGTGGCCCACAAATGTGAAAAACACAGGTATATTTTTTTGTAGCTTTTCTTTAGTACAAGCCACATTTTACAAAGGGAAAGACAAACAGGTGGAATCAGTTTTAATAGTATGTGTTTTACTGACTTAACCAAAGATATCCAAAAGTATCATTTTAACATGCCATTGACAGGAAAATTATTAACAAGGTATTTTTGCATTGTTTTCTGTACTATCTTGGAAATCTAGCCTGGTATTTTCCAGTCCATTTTAGCTCAGACTAACTGTAATGTCTAGTGGTCAGTAACCACACAGAGCTTGTGGCTACCATATCTGTACATTTCAGCTTTGAACCCCCAAAAATACATCCGGGTAGCATTTTTCAAGGGCAAGGTGACAAATAAGACATTCAATATATAGGAAGTACACTCATACAGACAAAACCAGAGCCAGCAGCACTCGAAACAAACATAGGCTTTTCTACAGAAGTCAGTGTTGGGACTTTTGTGATTTTTTTTTTTCCTTGAGTTGAGCTGGCCTTCTGAGAAGACAGTTCAGTCAGAAAATGAAATAAACAGAGACTCAGTGTGTTATTATGGAATCATAGTAATGTCACATGAAGTTGCCCAGAGAAAAGCTTTTTTATCACAGGCTGTGAAAAGAATACATATACACACTATATATAGTAATATATAATATTATATATAATGTTAATATAATATATAATAGTAATAGAGTAGCAATATAACATTAATATATTGCGTAATATTGTATATGGTATCCTAATATATCATATAATTTTATAAATACATAATGCTACTTATCCTATAATTTATAAATACATTAATAAATGTAATTTATATAATTTGCTAGTTATATAATTGATATATAATTTATCTAGTATAATTATATATATATATGGTATTTACTTCTTAGAATGAGCCATTATATTCGTTTAAAGTGTTCTAGGAGGATAAGTAGATGGCTTGCAAAAGTTAATTAGTATTCTAAGAGATTCCACCAACTGTGTGCGTGTGTGTGTGTGTGTGTGTGAGAGAGAGAGAGAGAGAGAGAGAGAGAGAGAGAGAGAGAGAGAGAGAGAGAGAGAGAGAGAGAGAGTGAGTGAGTTTGCACACTTGGGTGAGTACCTGGGCTAGAATTCAGGGCCTGGGTTTTAGCTCAAGTCTAGCACTCTACCACTTGAGCCACAGTTCCACTTCCTGTTTTTCTCTGGTTAGTGGGTGGTAAGAGTTGGGGAATATCAAGGCTTTGCAGCCTCGGCTGGCTTCGACCCTGGATCCTCGGGTCTCAGCCTCTCCTCAGTAGCTAGGGTTGATTACTGGCGTGAGCCACAGGTGCGCCCCCTCTTCATTTAAAAAAAAAAGAAAAAGAAAAAGCAGTGATCGTATTTAAGCTTTAGGCTGCCTTCTCCCTCCCGGGGCTGGCTTGGGGACCTCGCCAATGCCAACTCAGGGCAGCGAGCGGAAGGCGCGGCTCCCCCCGCGTGCCCACATTCCCTGGCCGCCCGGGCAGCTGGAGTTTCCGGCCTGCGCTCCGTGGTCGGCGGGTCATCCGCCCGCGGTCCGCTCGGCCCGGGGTCAGCCCCCGCCGGGGAAGCGTGCGCGCAAGGCGATCGGCCGGCCCGTGGGTCGGCGCATCCGGCGGCGCGCAGTTCCGCGCGAGGTGTCCACGCCCGGTGGCCCGCCGCCGCCTGCGTGCCAGGCCGAGGGGGGGGTGGTGGCTGCGCGGCAGTGGCTGGGCCCTCCCCCCGGGGTGATTCCAACGCCGAAGGTGGAGACGCGGAAGTTTCCCTGCCCGGCTGACAGCTGAGGCTCTCGCCCGGCTCGGCATGCGCTCTGGCGGCGGTGTAGCGCGCTGGACCCCGACTCTCGGCACCCCCACCAACCCTGCAAGTCTCGGAACCGCGGGCGGATCATGGCCACGCTGCCCGGCGCCGAGCGCCGCGCCTTTGCGCTCAAGATCAACAGGTAAGACGCGTCCCGCAGCGGCGGCGGCAGGGGGGACGATCGTCCGGCGCTTCCTCTCCCCATCCCGGACCCGGGCGAGTCCCCAAGCTGGCGGGGTGGGGGGCAGGACTTGGTATCCCCGCTGCTGCTGGGGACTGGGGAGAAGCGGCGGGGCGCATGCCGGGCTCAGCTGCGCCCTCCTGCAGAATCCTCACTCTCACCCACCTGGATCCTTTCCTTCTTGCTCCACTTACCCACCCCCGCCTACTGGTGTGGGGTTCTGACAGGTGCGGGGTGGGGCGCGGGGGGAGCAGGCTGTGGGATGAGTTGAGATCTCTTCTTTGGGCACCCCACAAGTTCTTATATGTTGCTCCTTTCGCCCAGTTTTGAGGAGGGGAAAGAAACCAAATGTTGGAAACAAGTTTTGTGTTTAGAGAGATACTTAGAAGACTTACGTGGTCCTTGAATAGGGCTTTCTGCTCCTCTCGTTTTTATGATGCAGTTTGACTTCGTGGTGACATCTCTATTTTTATTCCTTAGTGCAAAGGAACCCAGCCATAAACTGGGTGATTTAAAAAAAAAAAACTCCTTTATTTAAATAAAAAGGAATGGCCCGCAGCTGACAGTTGTAGATTTATTACTCTTGAGCAAAGAATGAAGGACTCAGAGATCCTGACTGGCTCACCAATTTATAATTATAAACTGCCTGCACCAAATGTAAGCACATTTACTGTCTCCGTTTCTCTTAGGGAGCTGCTTAAAAGATAGTTTTTCCTCCACTGAAAACTGCTGACAAATATTTGGGGAGGCATTTTTGCCTTGACCAGAGAAATCGGGAGTATCTGGTTAAAAGATAATATGAAACTTGGCCAGAGGGGTCAGCAACTTCTCAGCCATTCTCCCAGCTCTTGAGTTTTCCTTTATCCCCAGCCTGGGAAAGGCTGTGTGTAGTCCATAAGTGAAGTTTGAGCCACCAGGAATTAGAAAACCCAAATCATGAGGCTTTCAGGACTTTCAGAGGGCCTATTTTCTCATGTTGTGTTTCTGTGAGCAAACCATCTCTACTGCTCTTCCTTTGTAAAAAAATAAATTTTACTGCTTTTCCTCTGTAAAAGGCCTCTGTTAATGCCAAAGGCTAGTGGTATGGGTCTGAAGTCATCAATTGTATCGGGGATCTTGCTGTGGGATGTTTTTTTCCCATTGGGATTATCTTGGTTTGTACAGTAAGTGCTTTTCAATTGGAGGGGCAGAAGGAACCAAACTGAAGTAATTGATGGATGTACCACTTGTATACCTGCTTCTCTGTGCCTTGTTCCTGTGAATTTTATGTCAGGAAGTATGACTTGGGCAGAAGGAAGTCAGAGACTATATAAGGTTGTGTAAGATTGACCCAAAGTGAGTAACTACGACTTAAATTCATCCTCCAGGCAATCTTGGAAACAGCTGTGAGGTTGTTGTAGTCCAAGTATTAAGAATAAAGGTCTTGAGCCAAGTAAGGTAGTTCATGCTTGTAATCCTAGCACTCTGAAGGTTGAGGTAGGAGGGGGAATCTACAGTTTGAGGCCAGCTGGGCCACATTGTGAGACCCTTGTTTTGTTTTTAAAGCAAGCCAGGTGTCTGGCTCATGCCTATAATCCTAGGTACTCAAGAGGCTGAGAGATCTGATGATCCTGGTTCGAAGCCAGCCCAGGCAGGAAAGTCCATGAGACTCTTATCTGCAATAAACTACAGAAAAAAAAGCATCAAGTGGTGTTGTGGCTGAAGTGGAAGAGCGCTTGCCTTGAGCAAATGAAACTCAGAGATAGCACCCACGCTCTGAGTTTAAGCCCCAGGACCGACAAAAACAAAAACAAAAGGCAAACCGGAAAAAAAAAGAAGACCCTAGCTGGAATCTGACTTACTTACAATTTAGGTGTCTGTTGTTAACCTGTGTTGTTGACTCTCTCAACTTTAATTTCTTTATCATAATGGGAATAATGATTTCTTTATATGTCAAAATGGGAATAATAACCAATACCTGGCTTATTATACCTGCTAGGGTATGAAGTGCTGTCACCAGCAGCTTCATCTTCATCACAGTCATCTCCAACATTTTCATCTGTGAGCTCCTAAGAGGGAAGAATGGCAAGTGGGAAAGCTGAAATTGGACTGTTCAGTGGAAACTAATTTGAGTTGCCTGTGGTGACACAGGCCGGTTGAGGCCTTCTTGAGGCGGATTTTCATCCTCTGCATTCCATCCCCAAGCACACTCAGCTGGACAGAATGTATGGCGGAGTCTGACTGAAAGGTGCCCATTCAAATAAAGCATGAATGTTCCCTAATCCCTAGGCAACAATATGCAATCCATATTTCTATTGTTAGACCTTTATTTTCCCTTTGAACAGAATTAGATCAGTTAGGCCAATGAGTTTGGCAAGTATTTCAGTCCAAAGGAATGGATTAATAAGGATGCAGCTGCTATTAATAGTCTCCCACTTACTATGTCTTAGATGCTATGTTGTTCATTTAATGGGTTAAATTATCATGGAAACCCTATGAGGCTCAGGGAAGGTCTCCTACAGAGGTACTTGGAGATATAGCTACACATTGCCATGTTCAAGGCCGTGCAACCTGACAATAGCACAGGTAGGCTTGCAAACTTGTAAAGATGGCTTTTAACTAGCTTATGCTACTTTGACCCTGTGTACTTTAAGAATTGCCTTATAAAGCAAGCCAAGCATTAAAACTCATCATTTTAAAACACCATTTTCAAATCATTTCAGAAGCAGTGTTGGCAAATTGTTCTCTTGCAGAGCATTGTTTATGTTAAAAAAAAAACAACGTGGAATGTTGAAAATGGAAAAGAAAAAATGCTTTCCATTGCACTCATGCCTCTTAATATTAAAAATAGTTCAAATTACACGATCCTGCTGAAATACAGCCACTAGTACATTTAGCATATGTTCAGATTGGTTTTCATCTTTTCATGTATGATAATATATTTATTTGAGTAAAATTCATCTAATGAAATACTGAAGTCTGATATATTAAAAGTTATCTTTGCAAATAGCCAGGGCTATGTACGCTAACCTCAACAAGGAGCGGACAGACAGTGTGGCTCGCAATCTCTAAAGAATGTCCCTGTGGGTTTTAGAGTCTGTGGCTTCCTGTAAGCAGCATTTCCTAGCCCAGGAGAAACCTGAACACCATGCCTGCCTGCAGCCATCCTCCTCTCACAGTCCTGGCTGTCTCCTGAATCCACATGTTGGAAATGTTGAGGACTTGTTTGGAGCAACAAGTATCACTGTGTAGCCTGTGATACTTAGGCATTTCTCTGGGACCCACACCACATGGAAGGTATAAGAGAAAGATCAACCACTGAAATTTTTCTGAGTTGAAAGAGTGAAGTTTAATTTCCTGGGTTTTGTTGTTGTTTGCCGGCCATGAGGCTTGAACATAGGGCCTGGGCATTGTCCTTGAGTTTTCTCAAGGCTAACGCTCTTATCACTTGAGCCACAGCATCACTTCTGTCTTTTTTTTTGTGCATGTGTATGGAAGAATGGAACCCAGGGCTTGATACATGCTAGGCAAGCAGTCTACCATTAGGCAATACTACCAGCCCTTCCTGTAAGTCTTATGTGTTTGATTTCATTCCAGTTTAATTGTCAGTCTTCTTAAATGCAGAGGAAAGATTAGATTTGAATAGGCAGTGCATGATAATGCTTGCATAGGAGATCAGGCATTCTAGTCCTTAAAGGATATTATAGTCTTATATTACTGGAATTGAGTGCCCTTTTAGATTTTAAAAATTATTACCAACTGGGTGTTGGTGGCTCATAACTCAAACCCTAGCTACTCAGGCTGAAATCTGAGAATCACAGTTCAAAGCCAGCCAGGACAATAAAGTTCTTGAGATTTACTTTGAATCAACCATCAAAAAGGCTAGAAGTGGAGCTGTGGCTCAAATGGTAGAGCACTAGCCTTGAGGACAAAAGCTTAGGCCCTCAATTCAACTCCCCATACCAGCATACGTAAACACACAAACACACAAACTTATTACTGATACTGTGAAAAACATTCTTAAAAAGTCTGTCTCATTTTCTTTTTGTGCAATATTGGGGATTAAAATCAGGACCTTGTATGTGCTAGACAAAAGCTTTCCCACCACGCTACACTCCAGTCTACTTAGTTTTTTTTTTCCCCTAACACAAAAGTACAACTTGATCAAATGTTAATAGAAAACAAGAACTTTTGGATTAAGACAGAAAAAGTATAGAATACAGAAACAATAATGATATTCAGGATGTTTGTTCAGGCTTGAAAAGGAAAACTAATAGCTCCTACTGATATATAATGTATACTGCATGGAAGATATGAAGCTATGTCTTTGTGTGTCATATCTGACTCACCTCTATAAAATAGGAACAATTACTGCCTTCAGTTTATGGATGAAACCATCACTGGGAAGTTATTGATGGAGGTTACTCAGCATCACAGCCAATTAAGGTCGAAGCTAGGATTCAGGTACAGAAGTCTGGCTCCAGAATTCTGTGTCCTAACCATGATACCCTAATTTAAATGTAAAATACTGCAAGTAAGATTTACTGGTTGCTTTCTGTCTACTAAGTATTGAGCTTTAGGGTGTGTGTGTGTGTGTGTGTGTGTGCGTGTGTGCGTGTGTGCGTGTGCACGTGTGCGCGTGTGCGCGTGCGTGAGTGCTAGGGCTTGGACCCAAGTTTCTTAATTTTTTTCCATTTAACACTGAGCCTTCACTTCCGGCTTTTTTGTGCTTACTTGGAGATAGGAGTCTCAGGGACTTTCCTTTCCAGGCTGGCTTTGAACAGTGATCTTTGGTCTCAGCCTCTTGAGTAGCTGGGATTACAGGTGTAAGCCTCTGGCACCTGGTTGAACTTAGTACTATATAAACCTGCGCTTCATCTGTCAAAAAAGTGAAACAAAAGGTTAGGCATAGCAGTGTTTTTTGGAGGATAAAACAAAGATTTGAGAAGAGAGAACAAAATTGCATAGAGATTACATTCAAAAACAACTCCAAGTTCAGGTTTGCTATTGTATAATGTGATAACCATAATAATGAACAGGATGTTTCAGAAAGCTCACAGAAAGTATTCCCTGTAAAGAAATGGTAAAAGTTTCAGGAAACACTAATTCAAACATTACAAAATATGTATGGCATATAAATATAAATCTATATAATTAAAAGATAAATATAAATCTATATATTTTGAGGATTTATGTATCAATTAAAAATTTATTTCACATAAATAACTTCAATGATTTTGAGCATAAAAACTAGGACTAGAAAAGTTTAGAGAACCTCGTGAGAAAAATTTGGTCTTTTTTTTTTTTTCCAGTCCTGGGGCTTGAACTCAGGGCCTGGGCACTGACCTTGGGCCTTCTCAAAGCTAACACTCTACCATTTGAGCCACAGCACCATTTCCAGTGTTATGTATGTGGTACCGAGGAATTGAACCTTGGGCTTCATATGTGCTAGGTAAGCATTCTATCACTAGGCCATGCTCATGGCCCTGAATTTGGTCATTTTTAATAACAGAGATAATACATTAAAAATGAATGTATTTCCATGTATCTGAGGTGAAAACAGCTGTTGTACTGCATGATACTGTGCTGCTTTTATTCACCTGATGTGTTGTAGACTAAAGATTAATAGAGGATCTTAGACTACAGACTCAGAATCTTTGGCCTTTCATATTTGTCATTTCCTTCCAGATTCTTAGAAAAGAATGATAGCTGGAATTATAGATGTGAACCATTTTAATTCTGTCACCTAGTGTTTTTCTGACACTTGTCTGCTAAGACTAATTCTGTAAGACCCTTTTACCAGGGTGAAGTTTTCTTCTGCAGAAGTTATTGGAGCTGCAACAATTCTCATGCATTTGTGAAGCTGTTTATTTCTTCCTGGGCCTATGGGGGGAAAAATACAATAATACTAGGTGGTTCCCTGGGGACAAGGCCTCCTGTCTCCACTCCTCACACACAGCTATCGAGGGAATGAGATGATGTCAGAAACACTTAAAGTTTCCTTACTCTTCCCTCATAGTGCACAGGGACCATGAAAAGCAGGGTGTGAACAGTCTAGGCTTCTTTGCTGCAGAATTCTAAGGAACAAAACCACCTGGTCCTTTTCCATGGTAGCAACAAGGTACTTATTAATTTGATAAAAGGCTAACGTAGTGGGGATGTACTAATCCTGTTCCCACATGTCTAGTCTAATTTATGACCTGTTGGTTGCCAGAGGGTTCTGTGAGTAAAAACATGATATTAATGTGATATGGTTAAGCATGGTCCCCATGTTTCTGGACTTGACACTTGATTGTTATGGTTTGTTGTATCTACATACCAGGTCACAGTTAATAAAAAGCAGGTGGACATCTCAGAATGTGATGGGTTATCCACTAGAGTATAAGACATCATATTGTCTTCCCCTGGACTCATTCATTCATCCATCAGTGAATGAATGAAGTTATTATGGATTATGATGATCTAAGTAATGGGCCAGACCCTAGAAACACAAAGGTAATGAAAAGGAGAAAAAACCCCCACAGATCTGAAGTTTCTTTCAGCACCCCACACTTTCCTTCCAAGTCCATCACTATTAGGAAAGTCCAGTAGGCAAAACAGCAAAATAGCCACATTTCTGCCACACATGCACACACCAATAGCTGTTAACATTTGAATGTACATCTTTCTATTTAAAAAAATGAAATCAGGTCAGGTCATACATCTTTCATTATAATCTGTGTGGTAATTTCAAATAGCATGAACAACTCTCCATGGCAACTAACATAGATTTATATTATGAGTCATATATATAGATATATATGATGATTTATTCTGCTACAAACTCCAGATTTTTAAAGTAATGTACAGAGCTCGATGGCTAGAACAGTGTGTTCGTCTTCTGTACTAGTGCAAATGCTTCCTTGGAAATTTCTAATCATGGAATTGGTTTGGTGAAAAGAAAAGGATGTTTCAAACTTTGTTTGCCACATTAACTTATGGAAAAGTTGGGACAATTAGCCAGAGCATAAATAACTAAAACCACTCATTTCCTTCCTACCCCAACCCTTAATTTTATCATTCTTTCTAATATTTACCAACCAACTTGGCCTTTTTTTTTTTTTTTGGTGTGTTTCTTATCCTCTTCTTGTTAGCTTCTCTCCTAGGTTGAGTAACATGTGAAGTCATTCTTTAGTGATGAAAACAGTCATTTATTCCTCCTTTATTCTTTGCTTTCTATGAAAATACATATGACGTTGATAACTTCTTTTTTTCAGTGGCCTTTCCCTTTATTCCTTCAATAGGTGGATTTATGATAAAAGTCAAGAAAGAAGTTCCATCCCCATGGAAACTGGTTACCAGGCATTAAGCTGTGTTTCTTACTTTGTTTCACCATGTACTCTAACCTATGGCTCCTCGCTGGTAATAGAAAAATCAACATCTTTTTCTATCACAAAATAAGATTCTAGATTGCATACTATGCATGGACTTACTTAGCAAGAGCATGGGAATATAGATTTCTTTCAAACTCTTGTTTCATTTCTTTTCATATTGGCTTCCTGGCGATAACATAGCACATTAGTATCACTGCTTAAGGACTCCTGAAGCTTCTCAACTCTTCCTACCATTCCTGTCATTCAAAGGAGAAAACCCGCGGTTTCTCTATCATAGAGGCCCAAACTGAAAGTAACCTAAGTGGAACTAGATTAAGAAATGCAGAATCATAAGTCAGCCCCACCTTTTCCTCCACCTCTTGATAAATTAGTAGCATTATAAATCTTTGATATTTTATTCATTTTAGTTTGGGGGACATTATTCAAATGCTATGGAAGGCCCTGGAAATGAAAAACTAGCAAGCTCTTTGCAGTCAAGGAACAAGAGAACTAATGCCACATTTTCAGAAACTCTGAACTAATGTCAGAAGCAGAGTACATTTATTTTTATTTTTAAAAATATTCTTGGCAGTATGAAATCTTTTCTTCCTTTGAAGGAGAAGCTTCCCTTTTTAAAAAAATTGAAAAATTTCCAAACTACAGAAAATACAAATGATTATGTGACAAGAATTTGATCTCCAGTCGAAACTTCACAAGTGTTAGTATCTTGTCACTTTTGCTCTAGATATATTTAAAGTAAAAACAACACTACAGATGACTGCGAATCCCTTGGTTCTGCTGGTCTTCATGTTCTTCCCTCTGCTTTAAGTACACGTGGTCATTACCAAGTTGTCCTTGGGTTCTGTGAGTATGTATGTGTGCATACACACAGATCTGTAAGCCTTTCATTATGCAGTTTCTGAAAAGAGAAAGTTCATTAGCATTCGGGTAATCTTGCTACATTTAGTGATGTTTCTACACTTAAAGCAGAGAAATAACTATAAAGTTAAGGAGCTTGTTTCTACCTCTTCAAATAGCTCTGACAGCAATTGCAAGAAACATTTCACATGTGACTTCACAATGACAAATCCTTTGATCCCTCTAGGATCAGGGCAAGACCTTGCGTGGCTGGCACTCCACCACTTGAACCATGCATTACTCTAGCCTTGATTTTTTTTTTTGCTAGTTATTTGTAGAGGTAAGCTTTTGGACTTTGCTGCTCAAGCTGGCATTGAACCATGATCCTCTGGGTTTCAACTTCCTGAGTTACAGACATCCGTAAGAAAGACAATTTGTCAGAATAAGTTACATAGCACTGCTCACATGGGATTGAAGAACAACAGTTGTTAAGATATGTACATGCAAATAAGGTTTCCTAATCAATCCTTAACATTCTGGTCATGTTGCTCATTTCCTAGAATGGACAGATGTTTCTTCAAATGTTTTTTTCCTTTCTCAGACAAATGTACCCATGATTTGTGACTGACCTGAGATAAGCAGCTGTAATGTATTTGTTTTGAAATACATGGTTTTAAAAACACAGTATAGCCAGCTACCATGTGGCTCACACCTGTAATCCTAGTAATCCTAGCTATTCCCAGAGGATTAGATTTTGAAGATCACAGCTCAAAGCCTGCTCACATGGGAAAGTTGGTAAGACTCCTAACCACTAGAAATCTGGAAGTAGAACTGTGGCTTAAAAAGTGATAGAGTACTCATCCATTTTCCCCTCCCTCATCCATTTTCCCCTCCCTCATCCATTTTCCCCTCCCTCATCCATTTTCCCCTCCCTCCCTCCCTCCCTCCCTCCCTCCCTCCCTCCCTCCCTCCCTTCCTTCCTTCCTTCCTTCCTTGATCGTGGGGTTTGAACTCAGGGCCAGGGCACTGTCCCTGAGCCTCTTTGTGCTCAAGGCTAGTGCTCTACCATTTGTTTCACTTCCATGTACTAGTCTTAACCAAAAAAGTTTAGCCTTGAGTTCATGCCCCAGGACTGGCAGCACATACACACACACCCCAGAATAAAGATTTTTGTCTCCTCTCCTGGAGACTTAAGGAAAGCATGTATGTTATGGAAGAAGTGGTACTTGCTCTTTCTGTGAGTAATTTAGCCTTGATCCAAAGGCCTGTTGGTTCTAAGAGGGTTGATATGCTGCACCAGAATTCAAAAGATACCCTGGGAGAATGGATATGGGGAGAAATGCTTTCCTCCAAGCTGCTTCCTTAAGTGGGTGCCATATGGGGTGATGTTTACCCCCCAGCACCCATCTTGTGTGGTGGAATCTAGCTCTCTGTCTTAGCTCCCTACTGTGTAATGTGCACGCCTAAGAGAAGGCGAGCCTTCATCCAAAACCAATCCACTGGAGTCCATGGTTTACATATAGGAAAACGGGAATTCTCAGGAAGTGCTAGGATGATGGTCCACTTTCGTTTCTGCTAGTGGAGAAATCTCAGGTTCAAAGTCTACCAGCCACGCTGGAGTCCTTCACCCTGCCAGTTCATGCTGATGTTTCAAAGCTGGCTGGCCATGTGTTCTACATAGAAACAAGACTGTCACCACCCTGTTGACATACTGGCTATTTTGCTTCATCTAAGATCTTTCTCTTTTTTGCTAACATCTTACTCTTCCATTCCCAAATCATTCTTATGCTTTACCTTTAAAAAAGGGGATCCAATTTGCTTATTCTATCTTGTTGTTTAATTATTTGCTTCAAATGGGCAAGTTTTTTTTTTCTTCATTGCCTATGAAAATGGGGTTTGCCCTACAGGATTCAGCTGGCGTTCGATAATGAAACAGATGAAAGTTAGAAAATGTAATGACCAGGGCTAGATTGGTGCCTGGGAGCAGATTTTTGGCAGCAATGACAGAACCCAGAGAGGGAGAAGCCTGTGGTGCTGGGATTAGGAATATACCTGTAAGAGTTGAAACTTCAATGAGGCCTCGAAGAACCAGGAGTGAGAGACTCAAGAAGTTGATAGTTGGGGCTGGGAGTTTGGCCTAGTGGTAGAGTGCTTGCCTAGCATGCACAAAGACCCAGGTTCGATTCCTCGGTACCACATACATTGAAAAAAGCTGGAAGTGGTGCTGAGGCTCAAGTGGTAGAGCTCTAGCCTTGAGAAAGTCCAAGGACAGTGCTCAGGCCCTGAGCCCAAGCCCAGGACTGGTAAAAAAAAAAAAAAAGAAAAGAAAAATTGATAGCAGGGGGAAAATGGGGAGCATGTTCCTGCAGAGCAGACAGGATTGAATGAGAAGCATCAGGAGGAAGCTGGTGTGAGATACGGGTCAGGATTAAGCCAGGATAATGAGAATGGGAGAAAAAGTTGTCTTTCGTAGACATTTTAAAGGGAACCAGCTAGCTAGCTGGGCATCCATGGCTCACGCCTGTAATCTTAACGACTCAGGAGTCTGAAATCTGAGGATCATGGTCTCAAGCCAGCCTGAGCAGGAAAGTCCATGAGACTCTTATTTCCAATTAATCACCAGAAAACCAGAAGTGGCATTGTGGCTCAGGGATAGTGCCCTGGCCCTGAGTTCAAGCCCCACTCACCCAAGACTTGGGAAAGAATGAAATAGTTATTTATTCAGTCATTTCTGCACGTGGATTGGAACTTGATATATGCCTGACATTGTGCTACTGAGTATGAGAATTGAGTAGTTAATAAGACAGTCGGGCCATTTGTTCTGGAAGGAGAAATATTTCAATGAGGAGATAGTTAAAGATAAACCAATAAATAAACAAGGACATATCAGATATGATAAAGGCATTTTGAAGAATGTAAGGGGTGTGGATACTTTAGAACGAATACTCCAAGAAAAGACATCTCTGAGACAGAAACTGCAGGCAAAGAATTGTAATCTGCCTGCTGTGTAAAAAGGTGAGCAGAAGCTCGTATATCCTAGTGGAGTGAATTACAGAAGGAGAACACAGATCAAAAAAAAAAAGTGATGGCCATGCTCAAATTAGAGGCAATAAAGAACGCTCAAATACTATGAAGTACCAAAGAAGGCTTTGGGAACAGCAGTGTGTGATGATTGACTTTGTGTTTAAAACATCCTTCTGGCTTCTATGTGGAAAAGTGACAGTGGGAGCACAAGACCAGGTGGGAGGTAGTGCAGTGCCAGGGAAAGCTGGAGTGGCACAACTGGAATTCTGAATGGAAAGAGAACAGGCAGCCCTGGAGTAGAGTTGGGAGCTAGGTCTGGGAGTTAATAGAGGATGGACAATGAGAGAAAATGAGAAATCAAAATACCTCTGTGGGGGCCTAGAGTTTGGCCTAGTGGTAGAGTGCTTGCCTAGCATGCACGAAGACCCGGATTGGATTCCTCCGCACCCCACATACATAGCAAAAAGCCGGAAATGGTGCTGAGGCTCAAGTGGTAGAGCTCTAGCCTTGAGAAAGTCCAAGGACAGTGCTCAAACCCTGAGCCCAAGCCCAGGACTGGCAAAAAAAAAAAATACCTCTGTGGCTGGAGTTAAAATTGGCTATAAATGCTGTTAGCAGAAGTGGGAAGGACTGAAGGAGAAGTAGCATTTAGGACAAATCAAAGAGTTGGACTAGGGACATACAAGGTCTAAGATTCTGATGTTCAAAAAAGAATTATTTAGTATGTGGTCTTATTTAGCCATCTGAATCTTAAAGGGGCAAAGTGAAGCACCAAGATTTCTATTCTGGACAAATAAGAATAAACATAGTCCCAGTGGAGAATTAAAAAAATTGGGCCTTACATTCATTTTAAGAGAACGGCTTTGTATTTTTTTTATAGAGTTTTTTTTATAGAGTACTAAAATGTGTAATTACTATAGTCATTGCTCCTCTGAGGAGGGTAGATTTAATTCTACCTTGTTGGTGTTGTGATCCATTCAGAAAAAGTGGTAATAGGTGCTTGGGCTTTGTGACAGTGCCATTTCTCTGGTCTGTATAGCCAGCAACATTCCAGGTAGAGACTGATCTTCATCCTGGAATTAATATAGTAGACTAGAGCCACAATTTCCTTCTGCAGATCTCTGGGGATTTCTTTTTGTTTTGTATGCCAGTCCTGGGGCTTGAACTGAGGTCTGAGCACTGTCCTTGAGCTTTCTCAAGGCTAGCGCTCTTCCACTTGAGCCACAGCACCAGTTCTGACTTTTCTATGTAGGTAGTACCAAGGAATTGAACCCAGGGCCTCATGCATGCTAGGTGAGCCCTCTACCACTAGGACACACTCCAGGCCTAGATCTTTTTTTTTTTTTTTATAAACCACTGTGAGTTTTGGATTATTTATCACAGCTTATTCTAGTCTACCTTGGCTATAAGTACAAAATAAACATTACTCCTGGGAAGCTTAAGGCATAGGCTTGGGATCCTGAGAAATATAGGAGTTAGGAAGTCACTGCTGAGGTGGGGATGGAGAATGAAGGACAGACTGCCTAAGTGAGGAAGTACAGTCGGGGAAGAGAAGGAATAGGTCCAGGCCAAGAGTCATTAGTACAAAAGAGAAGAGCTACAGAGAAGAGGAAGAACTGGATCAAGATGTGAGACAAGGGAGCTAGCTGGGCTGTTAAGATCAGATGTCAGATAACGGCTTTGCCTTGAAGGTGCCTTGAAATCTGCTGATAGCAGTCTTAGTGGAACTGTGGGGAAGGAAGTCACTCATTGGGCTACGGATTTCTTCAGTTAGTACTGCTGAAGAAATAGAGGAAACTAGTAGAGGCCACTCCTTCTAAACATCTGCTGGAGGAAGAGAAGTGGGACAACGGTAACTAGAGGCTCCTACATCGTTGTGGCTTCATACAGACCAAACACACCATGTTGAACAGATGCTCAAATCTCAGAGGCAACAGTGGGTTGTATTCCTAGGATATAACTCACTCTCCAATGCTGTCTGATGGGTAACCAATTTGGATTTGCCCTAAAATCAAGTTTTATATGACTAAGATTCTGTTCAGATACACAGGTTTTGAAATTATTTTTACTGGTACTGCCATGCAGAATATTCTCTTAAGGAATGTGGTCATCCTTTTTTTCCCCCTTTGGTTTTCAACATGTTCATGTTGTAGTATTTTTATATTATATTGCTTAGCAAAGCACTGGTTAAAGGTAACTTGGAGGTATATAGTTGGCCTTCAAAGAATTCTAAGCCTTGACACCTGTGAGAGCGACTTGAGTTGGGAAAACAGCCTTTTGCGAGATAAACAAATTAAGATGATGTCATTATTGGATTGAGGGGGGGGTGGCCCTACATCCAGTCAGAGACAGCCCTAGGAAAACAGAAGTAGAGAAGGTAAATCTCACTACAGGGAAAAGAATGTAAACAAAAAACCAGAAGCCAAAGGAAGTTAAAAAAATAAAAAGGCAAAAATAATTTTCCCCTAAACCCCTTCTGGCTAAGTTTGTTTGCTCAGTGAGGCCTCCAGAGACCTCTCTGTGAAAGAATGAATTGCTGTAATGTTAGATGCCCAGAAGGAAACTAATATGACAGGCCTTGGTTGCGAATGTACTACTCTAAATTTTGGGAACTTAAAACAGCTGTTGGCTGATTCTCATATTCTGTGTATTGGGCTCCATTGTATGGTTCTTCTGGCAGTCTTACTGAAAGCATTTCTATGCCTACCATTACCTGGTGATAGCTCAGGTGAGGTGGGAAGATGGCCCTTCACAAATCCAAGAGCTTGATATGGACTGTAAGCAGACCCTGGCATTTTCACATGATCTTTCTCAGCCTTCAGCAGCCAAACCCAGAGAGAATATTCCTTACTTGGTAAAAGAAATACTCTAACAAGATGAGGGTAGAAGCTACAAGGCTTTTGAGGCCTACATCTAGAACCCTTGGTCACTTCTATCATATTCCTAAATCAACATGAGTTCCCCAAGCAACCCAGCTTCAAGTGGTAGGAAAGAGAGACAACTCATCCTGGACTTGTCAGATTTCAGAATCTTTAAGCAGAAAGTCTTTGTAGTCACATCCCAATACCCATTTTACTGGCAGAGAAACAGAACCGGTTAGCTCCTTCAAACAGAGCACATGAATCACGCTTTGTGAGAGATGTTTTGGCGTGAGAAATACAAGTGTGTGTCTAGGAGACTTAAATGCAGTCTTGTCTGGAGGCAGGTGAATGGATTTAATAACTTGGTTTTCTCTTAACTCCCATAATTATGTTTATGGAGCTCAGATTGCACAGCTGTCTGGGTGAGAAATGAAGAAGCAGTTTGAGGGCATCAGAGAACTAAGGTGCCTGACATGTCTCAGAAGAGCAAGGGTCAATGCTAGACTTTGTGACTCAGAGTTGGCAAGCTCTTCATCCACCCGTGAACAAATAAGCATCGACATGCAGTGTCTGTCACCTACCTGGTGAGATATGGCATGGAAAACATTAAAAATGAGTATTCGAAGAAAATGGAACAGACAAAGAGGAAGAGAGGTGCTATGTGCAGGTTTAGAAGAACCACCCCCATCTCCATTAAGATGACTTTCAGCTGATACAGGTAACAATTACACAGACCCTTGAACACATGTGACGTATGTATGCGCGTGTGTGTGTGTGTGTGTGTGTAGACCCAGGTTCTTGTCTCTTTATTTCCATAGTCCTCAGTGTGTGTGTCTTTATCACTGTGGCTACAGGATGCTCCTGAAACCATACCTTGAATCAATACTGAAAATAAGAGGCTGTGGGAAGGAAAATAAGTCATGCCAGCTAGCTTTTTTCCACCCCTTTTAAGAACCTTTCCCAGAAGCTTCAATAATGAGATCTACTTAAGACATCTCTTATTCAGAAGTGTGTAACTTGTATCCTAGAAGTGAGGTTTGCAAATACAATGTCTTTATTTATATCCATATTGGGGCTTGAACTCAGGGCCTAAATACCCTCTTACTTTTTCTCCTCAAGGCTAGTCCTCTACCATTTGAGCTACAGCTCCACCTCTGGCTTTTTGCTGCTTAATTGAAGATATAGTCTCCCAAACTTTTCTGCCTGGACTGGCTTTGAACTGTGATTCTCAGATCTCAACCTCTTCAGTAGCTGGAATATAGGAATGAGCCATTAGCCTCTGGCTACCATGTGCTATACAATTTCTTCTTGTCAGTATGGGGCTTGAATTCAAGGCCTGGATGTTGTCCCTGAGTCCAGCCCCCTCCTTTTTCCCTCCCCACCCACAATGCTAAAAGCTCAACCACTTTGGACCACAGCTCTGCTTCCAGTTTTCTGGTGGCTAATTGGAGATAAGAGTCTCACAGATGTTTCTGCCCAGGCTGGCTTCGAACTCTGATCCTCACATCTCAGCCTCTTGAGTAGTTAGGATTATAAGCGTGAGCCACTGGTGCTAGGCACAAATTTTTAATAATTGATAAATATGCTAATAATGAACAGTGCTCCCTGAAATATTATAATTATGTCTAACTTTTTATTTACTTTAAAGCTCTTCTTTTGAAAAGAGTCCAGGGGGCCGGGAGTTTGGCCTAGTGGTTAAAGTGCTTGCCTAGCATGCATGAAGACCCGGGTTCGATTCCTCGGTACCACATACATAGAAAAAAGTCGGAAGTGGTGCTGAGGCTCAAGTGGTGGAGCTCTAGCCTTGAGAAAGTCCAAGGACAGTGCTCAGGCCCTGAGCTCAAGCCCAGGACTGGCAAAAAAAAAAAAAAAAAAAAAAAAAGAAAAGAGTCCAAGTTCACAGAAGAGATGCAAGAGCAATACACAGGATTCCTGTGTATTCTCTAACAGAGGTCCATCACCGCTGGGCAATTTGTTACATTTGCATCATTATCATTCAGACCCACTAAGCTCTGGCGGCTATGGTTATCGTTGTCTGGGAAGTCGTCATGGTGTGGTAAAAGACACCATCCTGATGATCACACTTGGATTCTAGCCTCCACTTTGCTACCACTGGGAATTTCAGATACAAAGAAGGACAAGATTGTCCCTTGATTGTCCCATATTGACCAGCTTACCTATGTTCACGTTCATATTAGATCCCAGCCTCCTGAGCAGCTAAAATGACAGGTGTGAGTCACAGCAACCTGTGGTCAGTGTATTGTGGTGAGGGTACTCACCATGTCTTCCGGGTAGTTGCTTCTCTTCGGGAAGCTTCTTGAAGGGCAGACTTCTAGAAAAACAACAATGACGACAAAAAACAGGACACGTGGGGTTTCTGACCACTGACCTCATGTTGCCCTCATACCAGGTGAGTTAATAGCTGTGGCTCATCCACCTCCTGACCTTGCTTTGCTGGTTGCTGATGTCTAGTCTCAGACCCAGAAGCCTTCCACCGCCTTAGAATGATCATGAGCTCTCAGGCAGCAGCTGAGTATTTTTTTTTTATCTTTCCAGCTGTTTCCTTATTTGGTAGCTGGTTCTGTGAGATATCAGCATATATGCGTCATGATGAAATGGGCATCTCGACAAACATTGAAGATAGGGAAGGGTCTCTCAATATCACCTCAGTAAGGCTAACCCTTACCCTGGCTCTCTACCCTAGGTTGTGTTCATCTACTATATTGTCAAGAAAACAAACAGCATGTAATATATAGCTGGAAGCATCTACTTGGGGTTATGGTACCTTTTCACCTCTTATCTTCACACAACTCCAGTTGTTTGCAGAGTAAGCATGCAGATTAAGTTTCTGGGTCTCTGCCTGAAAATGGAGAACTAACTCTGGAGTAAGGATGTACCAGAAACAATATGATCTTTTTCTTAAAATTAAATTATTTAGTGGACGGACAGAGGGTAAATAAATGCAGGAATTGCACTCACTGAACACTGAATGCTATGTTGAAAATTAACTATACAAATTGTGAGTGGAGACAGGAGGAGAAAATAGGGAGAGAGCGAGGGCAGGGGTGGTATTGTCCAAAAAAAAAGAAAGGTACTCTTTACCTGACTTAGATAACTGTAACCTCTCTGTATATCACCTTCATAATAACAATAAAAAATTGAAAAATTATCTTCAAGTAGTTATACAAAGGAGTTACAGTTCAACGTGTCATTTTATGAGTGTTGTCCATCTTGATCAGTGTGTGACCCCTTTCATTGATCTCCATCTTTGAGAATGCACATTTGCAGCTAGGAGAGCCATTCATTCTAGGCAAGGGGAAAGAGGAGACAAAAGTGGATGATACTTACAGAACACAGACTGGCTCTGCCATGGATGGCTTACAAGGTCACTTTCTCCCTCTTTG
The DNA here is from genome assembly GCF_031878675.1 of Megascapheus bottae. Taxonomy (NCBI): domain Eukaryota; kingdom Metazoa; phylum Chordata; class Mammalia; order Rodentia; family Geomyidae; genus Megascapheus; species Megascapheus bottae. Next base: position 25,728,954 of record NC_143511.1, read on the forward strand.
GATACTCCTGCCCATTCTTCTCTTGGCACCTGTTACCTCTGTGATGGATGTTCCACAGCAAACACTTTTCCTTGCCTGTTAGGCCACACGCCTATAGTTGGAGATATTAGGTTGCTGGGGGAGTTTCTCAAATTTTGGAGAATACCAAGGATTGGCAAACTTAAAGGTTCACAGATAGCCTCGTGGTATGACTTTGGGGAACAGAACTACCTGCACTCCAGCATCTGCTTCATCCCCAATTCGCCACTCCAAGTCTTCTCTGCCCAGCAGTAAACTCTGTGAAGTAGTTTTAAAGTCAAGTCACCACCCAAAACAGAGCCTGCCTCTGGCCACAGGCTATTACTTCACAGAGGTAAATGAAGAGAGAGAAGGCAGTGATGGTTTATATATGTCAGTACTCCTCCTGACAGCCTCAATAAATTGCCTTTCAAACATTTAATATGTGGTATGGAGCCTTTCTTCTCTACTCCTTCTTAGAGTACAACCCAACTGCCAAACCAGATTTGAATGTTGCTTTTAATGATGGCTTCAGGACAATTCATAACAGTCTGAAAGCGCCATAGAGCTGCCCTGGGCCTTCCATTACAGTAGAACATATGTTGGTAAGGAGGAAGTCTGTCTTGGAACCATCTGAACTTGTCTGTATTCCATCTACCAAGGATCTTTCTAATCCTCGTTCTGTCCTGGCCAAGGCACTCACCATATCTGTAGGAGTATGTGGTGTTCAAGATGCAAGGCCAAAAGAGGAGTAGACTTTATGAGGCTGATGGGAAATGGCCTAGGACCATGTACTTGGCCAAAAGAGGTTAGATATATTGCTTTACAAAAATGAATTCCTGCGTTCTTTAGAGAAAAATTTTCCATCTGAACTAAATAACCAAGAGAGGGGTAGTTTGGGGCTGAATAGCTTTGACATTGTCCCTTAGAGGAATGAAACAATTAAAGAAACTGATTTCCTCTGAGAGAAGACTTCTTTACAGAAATCATTCCCAGCGGAGACCCTCTAACACCACATAATGATTTTCTTTCATCCTGGGATTCCTACTCACTTTATTTTTCTTTAAATGCCTTCCCATGTTTTAGGAACCAGACCTAACTTACTTAATCTTGCACTCTCCCAAGTTTGCACAAGTACCGTCATTTGGTAAAAATGGGGGAAGGAAGGAAATTTAAGAAACTGAGGACAGTCAAAAGGTACAGTTAATAATAGTATGTCTGTTCCCAGGAAGAAGATTCCAGAGAGCCAGGTCAAAAGGACCTTATGTGAGAGATCAAGTTAGAGTAAGAGTGGCAAGGAGTCACTGGCTGGCAGGGAAAGGTCATCTGAATCTATAAAGAGCATCTTTTGTAGAGTTAGGAGAGTGGAATTCTGGGAACTTGGACTAGGAGAGACAGAGCGAGGGTGAAGGTGGTTAGGGAAAGGCTGAGACCCAAGGCTTGAGGCAGACTGGAATGAAGAGAAGTGAATGCTTCATAGAAGGCAGAGAGGAGTCTGGAGTGAGGGAAGGATTGTCCAGCTGCTATATGAAACTCTGGATAAAGTAGGATCTGAACTTAAGATACAGATGAAATTTTGGTTCCAGGCACCTTCTCTACCTTCCTCGTCTCACATTAATGTGTGCATTAATAGATTTTGGATCTCCAAGGTCCAAGGGTTTCTCTTAGTGCTTAAGATTTGTTCTTTGCTGAAATAAGAAGAGACAAAAGATGCCTACAGAAAGAATGTCTTAGCTGAGAAAAATTGATACTGATATAATTGAGAAAGAAAATAGACTTACTACTTTTGTTTGGAATTGCACCAAATTTTTGGCTCCTAAGGCCAGATTCTCTTTGAATCTGTTTACCCAGTGCTAATGGAGATAACTGGGCTGTATCTAGAGCACATTCCACCACTACTTATCCATGAAAGGATTAATGATACTGAAGCTGAGTTCAAAGTCTAAGCAACAAGTTGAAACCTGTTCTTCTCAGGAGTCAAGGTGAAGTTAATATCCTTTCCTGGGAAAGCTCTCTCATATGAGCTTTCCATCACTATGGTTCTGGAGAGGAAAATACCAGAAGTGTCACTCCTGTGCCAGCTTCACTGAGAAGCTTTACCCAGTGGTAAAGTTTTCCAATACAACCATTCTCTCTTATTTTTTTTCTGTGCCCACCTATTACATCTTGGTCAAATCTCTTAACCTTTCTTAGTTTGTAAAATGAAGATAAATGGAAATAACAATGGAGTAATAACTCCATGGGGTTATTGTAAAGGCTAAATGAGCTTATTAAAATAGTCCTGGTTAAATAGTGAACACATTAAATATGGCTAGCATACTACTAATGGTAGGGACAATAGCAGGCTCTCTCAGGTTGTCAGGATTATAAATACTTGAAGGTTAACTCAGGTAGCAGTGCATTATTGTTATTTTGTGCCAGTTCTTGGGCTTGAATTCAGGCCCTGGGTTCGGTCCTTAAGCGTTTCTTTGCTAGAAGCTAGTACTCTACCACTTGAGCCACAGCTGTACATGCAACATTTTTGGTAGTTAATTAGTGACAATTCCTTCCCAGAATGACTTTGAGCTACAGTCCTCAAATCTCAGTTTCCTGAGTAGCTTGGATTATAGGTATGAGCCACTGTTGCCTAGCTAGCAATATATTACTTTTAGGAGCACATCAGAAAAGAGGGAGATAGAAAGCTTTGTAACCAGCACAGAGTCTGCAAAGACCAGGGCCATTCATAGAGCTTGGTAGGTTTGGAGTGTAGGGTCCCTCTCTTCCCTCAACTGTAGGCTCTTCGGTCATTTTGCCATCTTACTTTGTTCTGTTTTTCAGTCTCTGCTTTCTGTGTCTCTAGGCCTCTGTCTCTCTGTCCCTCTTCCTCACCCTCTCTGTGTATGGAGGCCAACTCACTTGCCCAAGATCACAGAATCAGCAGGTGATAAAGCACGATGTGAACCACAGTCCTCCTCCTTTGGAAAATGGTTACTATGTAAGTTAACATGACAAGATTGAACGTAATTTCTTGTTAGGCTAAGTTAAAAAAAAAAAAAGCCCAGCCAGGCACCAGTGGCTCATACCTGTGATCGGAGCTACTCAGGAGATCGAAGATCTGAGAATAGTGTTTGAGGTCAGCTGGGGCCAGAAAGTTTGTGAGACTGTTATCTCTATGTAACCACCAAAAAGTTGGAAGTGAAGATGTGGTTCAAGTGGTAGTGGTGGCGGTGGCTCATCCCTATAACTCTTAAAACTACTCAGGAGGCTAAGACCTGCAGAGTCAAAGCCCAACTCAGGTAGAAAATGTGAGACTTCATTTCTAAGTAACCAGTTTAAAAAGGTGGATTGGAGGCACCGCCCAGCAGTAGAGTACCATCCACTAGGAAGAAAGCCAATCAAGAGCATGTGGCACTGAGCTCAAGACCCGGTATGATCACAAACAACAAAGAACAAAAACAAGATGGAGACTGTGAGGTCTCACTGTTAACTATTTGATTACTGGTCCATGTGTCTGCTTGAGCTGAGTATGTTTTCTGAAGCAAAGCCTGTAATTATTCAGCATTTCCCATCCAGTCCATCCTATTAGAGCAAGCAATATTACCTGTCCTTTATTTTGCCTGCAAAAAGAAAATCCTTCTCTTCCTTCTTCCCCTCCTCATCTTTCCTCATTCTTACCTTTTCTAATCTTAAGTGCCTTGAGAAACTTGTTTTCACCCTCGCTTCTATGTAAACATTTGACTAGGCCATCCTGGGAACTTGACCTTGCTGCAAAATACAGCAACCAACACTGCAGAGAGAAGTGAGAAGTTATAGATAGAATGGCACGGACTCCAGCTGTCCTCTTCCTCACTTCCAGTGAACATCCAGGTTGGAGTAATGGTTACGGAGGTTTTATACTGGCTTTGAATTCACTGGCAGCCCATGAGCTCATTCTCCTGGTGTGCTGGGCTGCACCTGAACTTCCAGGGTGGTTTAAACTGGTGTCTGGCTGTGCTCAAATCCCTAATCAGAATTTCTGGATGAGAAGCCAAAAATCTCCATGGTTGACCCAGTTCCTAGCTGACTCTTATTGACGCTGAAGTTTCAGCAGGTTCTTCCAGGCCAGGCTTCAGAGGCAGTGTCCAAAGTCTGCTAAATTTAGTTTTGTTGATGAGGTTGGCATGGATATCAGAAGGTTTTGCATTATTTTTTTTTTTAAATGTAGCAGCTTCAATATAAAAGATCGTCATGGGGCCGGGAGTTTGGCCTAGTGGTTAAAGTGCTTGCCTAGCATGCATGAAGACCCGGGTTCGATTCCTCGGTACCACATACATAGAAAAAAGCCGGAAGTGGTGCTGAGGCTCAAGTGGTAGAGCTCTAGCCTTGAGAAAGTCCAAGGCCAGTGTTCAGGCCCTGAGCTCAAGCCCAGGACTGGCAAAAAAAAAAAAAAAAAAAAAAAAAAGATCGTCATTTATGTTCTCAATTATAAGCATCTTGTCTGAGTTTCCAGGAGTCTGCACAGAATGTTGTCAGATCATCCTTACGATTCTGAGACTCTTTAGATTGTTTTGGGTTTAATAAGGACTAAATAGGGCCGGGAGTTTGGCCTAGTGGTTAAAGTGCTTGCCTAGCATGCATGAAGACCCGGGTTCGATTCCTTGGTACCACATACATAGAAAAAAGCCAGAAGTGATGCTGAGGCTCAAGTGGTAGAGCTCTAGCCTTGAGAAAGTCCAAGGACAGTGCTCAGGCCCTGAGCTCAAGCCCAGGACTGGCAAAAAAAAATAAGGACTAAATACAGAAGGAAATAAAGTTCTTTATATTCTATTCTTAAAGTTCATCTCGGCACCAGTGGCTCATACCTATAATCCTAGTTACTCAGAGAGCTGACACTTGAAATGTTGATATTCAAAGTCAGCCTGCACAGGTAAGTCTTCAAAACATTTTTCTCTAAGGCTGGAGGCATAATTCAAGGGGTAGATTGCCAGCATGAGCTAAAAATTTGATCAGAGTACATTTAACTGCCATTCATACCCTGTAATCACTCATTTCTCAGTATTAAGAATAATTTATAATCTGAATGCTACAGCTGGCTTATGCCTGTAATTTTAATGACTCAGAAAGCTAACATCTGAGGATCACAGTTCAAAGCCAGCCCAAACAGGAGTTCTGTGATATCTTACTTCTACCAAAAAGCCAAAAGTAGAGCTGAAGAGCATTAGTCTTGAGCAAAAAAGCTCAGAGAGGGCAGGAGTTTGGCTTAGTGGTAGAGTGCTTGCCTAGCATGCACAAAGACCCAGGTTTGATTCCTCGGTACCACATACATAGAAAAAAAAGCGGGAAGTGGTGCTGTGGCTAAGTAGTAGAGCTCTAGCCTTGAGAAAGTCCAAGGATAGTGCTTAGGCCCTGAGTTCAGGGCCCAGGACTGGCCAAAAAAAATCTCATGGACAGTTCCCAGGTCCTGAGTTAAAACCTCAGAACAGCATATACACACATACGCACATTAATTGTTATCCATTTGTATGAACTTTGCTGTGGTCTTATAAAATAAGTGTATTATTGTTATAGTATTATACATAGAGAAAGCATACTGCCTCTTTCCAGAAACATTTGGAGAGCTGGTGTTTTTAGCCAGGATTCTTGACTTAAAAATAACTTCTTGGCCCATAAATCAGACCTTACAGCTTTACCAAAACAAGTAACTTCACAACTGGCATCTGGAAAAATGTCTAGTGCACAGAACGTACTCCGATTTATTAAGAAGCAATCAAAGGACTTTTACTTCTATGTATTTTATACCAATGGACCAATGTGTTAGTAAGGGACGAGTAAAAACAAACTAACTTGTTTTTCTACTATATACTTTGTTAAGGATTCAGCATTAAAAGGAGTTTTGTGGAAGCTGGGAGTTTAGCCTAGTGGTAGAGTGCTTGCCTAGCATGCATGAAGACCTGCATTCTATTTCTTGGTACCACATACATAGAAAAAGCTGGAAGTGGTGCTGTGGCTCAAGTGGTAGTGCTCTAGCCTTGAGAAAGCTCAAGGACACTGCTCAGGCCCTGAGTATAAGCCCCAGGACTGGCAAAAAAGTGCTTGTGGGGTTTTTTTTTTTGGTGATAGAAGACAAGAATGAGTCCTTTTTCTAAGCCCAGAAAGAATGAATATTTGCAGAAATGATAGACATGGTGGCTTCCTGGAAACCACTGGCGAAGTTTGGGCCTTGGTCTTGGAGAAGGATGATGAAAAACAGATCTGTCCAAGCCAAATACCCAAGAGGAGAAAACTCAGTTCCTTAAGCCAGACCAGGTTCTGTTTCAGAACCTGATCAAGCTGGTCCCCAGTGCTTTTCCACCATAGCTTTCACTTCATTTCATTTCTGTGGGACATTGTTTGTCCCACAGAAAGGCTATGCTAAGAATGGGTGTGGCTTAATGTCATGCACACTTCCTAGAACCAATGAAAATGTCACATTGAGTTTCTGGGTGATGTCCTTGGGTCTGTGCATGGCTGACCTTGGCTCATTGGGGTGGTATCTTAGTACCTTTTGAACAGATTCCCCACATTTCTTGCCATCACTTTCTCCAGTAGAAAGGATCCAAAATTTCTCTTTGTCTAGAATCTAGTGTCATGTAACACCATGAAATGCAAGGATAGCTGGATAAGACAATGCTTAAGACAAAATAATGGCAGAAACTTCAACACCAGTGGTCACTGGGATGTAAGATTCATGAAGGTGGGTGTCTGCTTCCTTCAGTATAGTGTTTCCAGAACCCTCAATGAATTCCCCCTTTCCTTCTCTCTCTACTTCTCCCCTTCCCCACCCCCTTTCCATCCTTACCCCCTTCTCTCCTTTTCCCTCTCTTCTTTCCCCTCCTTGCCTTTCTGTGTATGTAATGAATGGTACTAGACTTTGAATTTATAGCCTTGTGCTTATTATTAGATAGGTATTCTACCACTAGAGGCATACTTCCTGCCTCTTTTGCTTTAATTATTATTATTTTTTTAGATTGGGTTCTCACTTCTTTTTTTATTTTTTTTTCTTGCCTGGACTGGTTTGAACTCCAATACTCCTACCTCTATCTGGGAAATGTGTACCCCCACATGGTGAACCTCACTCATTTTGGCCTAAGCTGGCCTTGAACCACAATCTTGAACCTTAAAATCTACTTCCCAAGTACCTGAACAAATACATTTTGAAAGAAGAAATTAGCATGAGACATCTGGGCTTCTGCTGTATTTTTCCTTTTCAACAAGGAATCTTCCTCATTCTATAACCACCACCTCCCCTTCAACTTTTTTCCCCCCAAATATTTACCTTACTGGGCTTGCTCTCCTTCACATCAAGGCTTGTTCTTAAAGTAAACAATGGTTAACCAGTAATCATTTAGGGAGGGTTCAGTTTGTTTCCATCCTTCAAGTTACAATAAATTTTGAGGAGAGAGAGGGGGGGGAGGAGAGAGGGAGGGAGGGAGAGAGAGAGGAGGGGGAGAGATATTTGGGACTAGGGCAAGAAGAAACGGGAGAGTAGTTATTTGAGGGAACATTATCTATTTGCATAAGGTAGTATAGTTAGGTAAATAAAATGTAACTTGGCAAACATGACTTATTTTGTTTATAAAATAAAATTTCCTAGAGGACATATAGGCATTATTAGATGGATGTTTCGAGAACCTAAATTGTCAAATGAGCTTGGTAGATAATGTTAACCAGGCTGAGAAAAGACATTCAGATGGCAAGGTCCTAACCTATTGAGGGAGTTAGAATTGTCTGTTGGCAACAAATCAGTGATTCTCCACCTGCAGCTCCATCATCTGGTGGGCTTGGTAAAATAGATTCTGGACCCTTATCTCCAGAGTGTCGGAGGCAATGGATGTGAGGAGTAAGAACCAATACTTTGCATGTCTAAGCTGGAGTTCGAAGTTGAGGCTGATCGTGGGTACTGTTTTGGGAACCATTACAAGTGAGAGCGTGCATGCTGACGCAATAAAGTGCTTTGGGCTCTTCACTTTAAAGTCTGAAGTATAATCGTCCACCTGGAGTGAGGTAGGCAATTCATGGGAAAAGTGAAACTTTCTCAATAACCTCAGCAAGTCCCACACTTAAACAAAGCAAACTCATAAAAAAGGAAGGATGTAAAAACTGCCCCACTTCCTCTTAGGGGAAAAGGCATTTGTCCTTCACAACTGCCATCGGGCAGAGTAACTGAGGCTAGGCCACTCTTTTGATCTTCACTCACTACGTTTCACAGACCTGTCTCCAAATTCCTGCCCTGCCAGCACTTCTGAATGCCACTAGCACCACTGTAGGGTCTTGCAGACACATAGAAGCTGGCCATGCTGGAACATGTAACTTAGGTAAGTCACATATTGCAATGGAGAACTGAACTGTTCATAACTCCTGGCACGCTACATTGTCTGTTAAGTTTGAATGAATCCAAGTGGTTTGGGAAGTTGGCAGAGGGCTTGAAGTATCAGAAAAGAACAGCTTTATTCTCAAAACCTAAGAGACTAGGAATACTGTGATAATGACAAAAAGGAGCTCTGAAAGAGATGGTTAAAATGCTCCTCTGTTAATTGTGTATAGGAATGTGTGTGTGCAACTTCTGTCCTAAAATCATGGCAACAATAGCACATTTTGGACAAAGGAATAGAAAATCATTCTGTCTCACTAACTGCAAATAGCATTATCTTCCATAGGCTTCTAAAGAGTGGGCTTAATTTTGAATACATTTTGAAAGCCAGTGACTCGGAGCATATGGGGTCTGGAGTCAGACTTGTGTGGAAGTCTTTTTAAAAATTTTTGGCCTGCCCTGGCCTTGAGCTCAGGACCTGGGGGCTGTCCCAGAGCTTTTTCAGCTTGGAAGCTAGAACTCTTCCATTTGAGCTATAGCTTTGCTTCCAGGGGTGGGTGGGTGGGTGGGTGGGTGGGTGTGTGTGTGTGTGTGTGTGTGTGGGTGTGTGTGTGTGTGTGTGTGATTAATTGGAAATAAGAGTCTCACTGCCTGGGCTGGCTTTGAACTGTGATCCTCAACTTTCAGCCTCTTCAGTAGCTAGAATTACAGAGCCCACTGGTACCTGTTTTGTGTTAAAATGTTGAGTCTAGACATCTGCAGTTTTGATTTTGTTGAATGGGGATAATAAACCTGATTTGTGGGATTATTGTGAAGATTCAGTGACATGCTTGGCTGGAAGATAGGGGTCTAGCTGAAAGTAAGTGTTGAGAAAAGAGTGACAGTCTTCTCATGCCATGCAAAGATAATGTCAGCCTTTCATAGTCCTAATGGTCCTAATATCTGGGAAGTTCTTTTTTTATTTTTTACTGTAATTAATAAAAGGGTTACATGATATTTGCCAGATAGAAGGTGCATTAATTCACATATATTGATACCCTTTCACATGTCTTGGTCCCCATTACCCTCCCCTCCACCCCCCCATCTTGGTTTTCCCCCCTTCCCTATCCAATTTCAAATAACCAAATACAAATAAATCCAATATATCAGATAACAAAGTGAGATACTGTAACAATATGAGATAACCAAGGAACAGCAAAAGAGATGAGAGATAACATAGTACATTAAGGACAACAATCATTCATTGTATGGCTTTTGTTTCAATATCCTGGAGGTCTTTTTCAATTAGCTTCATACTATATGGCCTTATGTATCTAGGTTTTGTTCTATTGTAAATCTCTGCTAGTAGAGCCCAAGGTTTCTACTGATTATGACAAATGAGGGAAACCATTGAGCCTAAGTTCCTTTGAGTCTGGCTTACTTCACTTAATATGATTTTTTCTAAAACTTTCCATTTCCTAACAAATGGGGCGATGTCGTTTTTTCTGACAGCAGCATAGAATTCCATTGTGTACAAATACCACAACTTGTTGATCCACTCATCAACTGAAGGACATCTAGGTTGGTTCCATATTTTTGCTATGGTGAATAATGCTGCAATGAACATTGTTGTGCTAGTGGATTTAGTATGCCCTAGATTCTGGATGGTTGGGTAAATGCCAAGTAGTGGAATTGCTGGGTCATAGGGGAGCTCTATGTTTAGTCTTTTGAGGCACTGCCATATTGCTTTCCATAGTGGTTGAACGAGTTTGCACTCCCACCAACAGTGTAGTAGGGATCCCTCCTGGCCACATCCCCTCCAGCATCTGTTGTTATTCGTTTTTCTGATCCTGGCCATTCTAACTGGAGTGAGGTGGAATCTTAGAGTTGTTTTGATTTGCATTTCTTTTATGACCAGAGATGTTGAGCATTTCTTCATGTGTCTATAGGTCATTTTTGTTTCTTCTTCAGAGAAGACTCTTTAAGTCTTTGGCCCATTTTTTAATGGGATGGTTGTTACTTTGGGAAGTTCAGAAGTAGACTTTTTTTTTCTTTTCCATGCATCTGGTAGAATTTCATCCCACAATGCTTTAGTAATGAAGGAGCTGCTTTCCAGATCAATATTCAGCTCATAGAAAGGTTTTGTTAACTTGGGTTTTCTTCAGAGGTGAATTATTAAAAAATGAGCAAAAGCTCAAAGAAAGGCATGGCCTTTCTAGCCAGGCCATGTGGTGTTACTTCAGGACCACAGTTAATAACCGCACCATTGTGGCAACATGTAAAGCTATTTGGTAATCTAGATGATGGGTTGCTGGAGAGATGGGTACAAAACAGATTCTCAATTCATCAGAAAAGTTAACAGGTGGATAACTTTAGAAAGGATAGTTAGGCAGGCCGGGAGTTTGGCCTAATGGTAGAGTGCTTGCCTAGCAGGCACAACGCCCTGGATTCAATTCCTCAGTACCACATACACTGAAAAAAGCTGGAAGTGGTGCTGTGGCTCAAGTGGTAGAGCCCAAGGATGGTGTTCTGGCCCTGAGTTCAAGCTCCAGGACTGGCAAAAATAAAATAAAATTCATGGGGCCACTTTGTAATTCTCTTATATTGCTAGAGTGTTAATTCCTGAAAACAAAAACCAATTAAACAGGGGCCAGGAGCATAACCTAGTGGTAAAGTACTTGTCTAGCATGCATGAAGCCTTGGGTTTGATTTCTTGATACTACATACACAGAAAAAGCTGGATGTGGTGCTGTGGCTCAAGTGATAAGAATGCTAGCTTTGAGAAAGCCCAAAGACAGTGCCCAGGCTCTGAGTTCAAGCCTCAGGATTGGCAAAAAAAAAAAACCAACCCAACAACCCATAAGTACAAATATAAGAAGCCCCTGTCCCAGCAGTTCCAATTACAGGTTGTTACTCCACGGATATATTTATAGATGTATGAATTAGATTAATATGTACAGTTTTCTGAACTTATCTGTGTTGATAAAAACCTTGGAGACAAGTTTAATCCTCAAAGTTTAATCCACCAGGCAAGTTTAATCCACCAAAGAAAGGAAGTATTTCTCTTGTAAGTTAAATGTGACTTTTATAATCTTATTTCAGGATCTTCACATTTGAATTGAGGAGTTTAACCTGTTTATATTTAAAGTAATCACTGTTGTATTTAGGTTTAGACAAAATCCTCCTGTTTTCCTTGTTGTGTTAGCCTGTGTTTTGTTTCCATAAAAATTACAGTTTATACTTGATCAACTGCAAATCTAATTTTTTAATTTTTAAACTTATTTATCATTATTGCAAAGGTGACAGAAGCCTAATACTAATTAATATTTTTTCCATTATCAAACAAGCCAAGGCTTTTTCAACATAACGGTATACATTTACCTCTCCTATCTTTCAGTGATATCGTGATATCTATTTTAGGTCCATGTATATATGTAATTCTATATTATTATATTTATATTATGCAGTCTTTAGGTTTACCTTCTGCTGAATTTCTTTCACCATTTCAGCCTTCTATCTGAAATTGTTTGCCGTTAGTCCAAAAAGACCTTTTTACTATTTTGGTTTTATTATTATTATTATTATTATTATTATTATTATTATTACATTCTTTTTTGCCAGTCCTGGGGCTTGAACTCAGGGCCTGGGTGCTGTCCCTGAGTTCCTTTTGCACAAGGCTAGCATTCTACCACTTGAGACACAGCACAACTTCTTGCTTTTTCTATGATTAATTGGATAGAATAGAGTTTCATGGACTTTTCTGCTATGGCTGGCTTTGAACCTCAATCCTCAGATCTCAGCCTCTCGAGTAGCTAGAATTATAGGTAGGAGCCACCAGTGCCTAACTTTTCTATTTCTTTTATTATGACTCGCTTGGTTGTAAGTGCTTTGCACTTTTATTATGTAACAGTTTAGATTTCTCTTTTATTTATAAAGGATATTTTCACTAGGTAGAAAATTCTAGGTGGGTAACTGGATTTGTTTTTCCAGCCCTTTGAAAATGTTCTTGCATTCGTTGTTGGATCTCACTTTTCCACTGAGAAGTCATCTGTTACATTTTGAAGTTAATATGTCTTTTCTCCTATTTTTCTGTTTTATCTTTTGAACTTCAGTAATTTCACTGTAATGTTTCTAGGTTTCACTATAATGTATCTTTATTTCATGCATTGATTCTCTGTGTGTATAAGTATGTAGAACTTTATCATCATCTTTATGTCTCAGCATGCTTTTCAGCATACCTTTTTTAAATTAGTGCATTTCTGAACAAAGCACTAATATTTATGGGTTTCCTTTCAAGATACTCTGCTGCTTCACCAGGAGGTGATAATTATGCCAGAAGAGTCTTGATTGTTGATGAGGAGCAGAATACAGGAAGGTGATAATCAGAGGAGACACTGAAGGCATTCATTCACACTTCTCTAGGGTTGTTGCTGGAACCCTCAGACATCGAAGGCATCTAATAAACACTCCTCTGTTTCCAAAGGAATTTTCCAAGTGAAAGGGATTTGGAATTCTCCTGTGAGAAGGAAACAATTTCCACAGCCTAGTAATAAGAAAGAATCTGTAGTTGTATTTCTACCTGTTGAGTCAGATTTACAGAAATGGCACATTTATGAGATGTTTATATGAGAAACGGTGGAAACTATGAGAAATATTAAGCCTCAAATAATGATCCATTATAAAGCCCCAGATTGAAAAATTGAAGAATTCATTCCAGACTTTCTTACTGAGCCCCTCCTCTCACATATGTGCTGATAAATCCATTAACTTGCTACAGAATTCATTTTTGAGCCTTTAAAATGTTAAAGTGTACAAGGGAGAAGCCAAATGCCTGTGGCTCACATCTATAATCCTAGCTACTCAGGAGGCAAAAATCTAAGGATTGCAACTCAAACCAGCCTCAGAAGAAAAGTTTGAATGGCACCATCCCTAATGAAACAGCAAAAAAGCTGGACTGGAGATGTGACTCAAGTGGTAGAGTGCCAGACATGAGCAGCAGAGTCCCAACCATGAGCAGGCAAGCCAAATGAGCATGAATTCTGAGTTTTGGCCCTGTGTTTCAGCTCACTAGTGGCTAGTAATAAATAATACAGTAATAATAATAATAGTAATAATTACTGAAAGTATCTAAGACTGAAACTCAGGAGAAGCCGATGCTAAGTTTTATGTGCCTTAGTATAGGAAGTACCCACTCTCAAGCAAGCCTTATGTTTGCAGACCTTCTCTGTGCCACACACAATGATCCAACCCTTTGACAGCTTTTCTACCTATAAAAAAATTTAAACCTTTATGTTTTTATAGTACATTTCTCTGTACTTGGTATTCAGGACCTTTGGGTAACATTCTTCCACTATTTGCTTGTAGAAAATAGATCATTGTATGCAAAGTCATTGTACCCTGTGTTAGTAGGTACACATATCCATAAATGCCTATGATTATTATTTATTACCAGTGTTGTAATTTACCCTCTCTATATTTGTTGAGCATTTTACAGTTAGTATATAGTTACAAAGAGTACGTTATATGTTTCCTTTTCTTAAACCTCTCTCCATTTTGCTATTGTTTAAAACGTCAAGTTAAAGAGAAATTCAAGTATTCAAGTGTCTTCCAAACCAATTTAAGGTTGTTTCTTTTGAATCAATCACAAAATCCTTCCCACCATTTTAGCTGCTGGTTGTGGCAGCAGGGAGTGAAACATGGTTTTTGAGGGATGAGGAGCAGACAGAAGCCCCTTCACTCTCCAACTATGCCATTTCTCAGCACCCCTCCTGGAAGAGGCTGTGGTCTGCTCACCCCACTTGACAATTTTGGCATGTCTTCACCAGTGTGTGCCATCTGAAAAGGTGTCCAGGAGAGCTTCTGCCTTGCCTTGTTCATGACATGCAATAAATCTAAGATCCAGCCTGGAACTCACACAGCTAACAATGGGCAAATCTTGGGGACCCAGGCATTCTAGACACATGCAGTGCAAAGAAACAGGGAAGGATGGTCATTAAATGTTTGAAACAGGAATGAAGAAATCTATCTAGATGTTGTGGGGGGAAGGGAAAGGGAGAAAAGTAAAAACTATCAGGCACCAATGGCTTACACCTAGAATCTTAGCTACTCAGGAGGCTGAAATCTGAGGATCATGGTTCAAAGCTAGGCTGGGCAATCTCTTACCTCCACATAACAACTAATAAAAAGCCAGAAGTGGAGCTGTAGTTCAAGTGGTAGAGTGCTAGCTTTGAGTAAAAAAGCTGAAAGACAACCCGTAGCCTGTAAGTTCAAGCATACACACACACACATTATTTGTCACATAGTTTTCTTTTCCCTTGGGGCTCTTGCCACTATTTTTAATTTTTTTCCAAAAATTGGATTCATTTCCTCATCCAGACAGAAGCTTCCTAAGCAGTTTTTGACATAGTAATCTCTCTAGTTACTTGACAGAATCTGTGTAGTTATTTGTATTACTAAGCATATTATAATGAACCAGACATCCCTCCACCTTCCACCCATTCCCCATTGTCCTAAGCTATCTAGAAGCAGCAACTTGCCACATCCCCTTCAGCCTCTATGCTCAGCCAAGGGCTGGTATTTTGTGTCCTTCAGTGTTTGATAAGTGAATGATGAGCCAACCATTTTCTCAGGCTTGAAGTTTTAGAAAACGTTAAGGATTTTTTTTTTCTTTTTGCAGGGTGGGAAGGGAGTCATAAAAATTGCTGGTTGGCTCAAGTTTTCCAGGCCACAACCCAAGAGAGGTTAATCCAGAACCAGCAGGGAGGAAGGCCCTGAAGTCAGTACTTCCACTAAGTAGCTGATAATTGGCTGAAGAGATCCACAATGTGCACTGGGCAAGTTCTACTCTGTTAGTTCTGCTGGATCTGAATCCTAATATACATGGCAATTACCCATTGAAAACAAAAACTGCTCCCCCCCCTCACCATTTCCCAACACATTGACTCTCCCTGATGGGTCCTGACATGCTAAACAAACCCCAAAACTTCCTTCTAGTAAACTTTGTGTCCCATTCAAGGCCAACCTGGGCTACCCAGGTTTTGTCAAAAAGACAAAACAACAGCAAGAAGACCTAGAAAGTAAGAACATCCTGACTTCATGATACAAATGCCAGACACAGGGCTTGGACATGGAACCATAGATATTTGCTTGAAAATGAAAATGGGACCTGCCCTCTTGCCTCCTTAGCCCTTCAGTCCTCATTCAGTGGTGCTCCCTTTCCTGGACAGTGTCTGGCGTCCTCACCTCACGCAACCACTCTAGCCCAGGAGAGACAGGGTTCAGGATGGCCATGAAACTAAGACATGTGAGCTGGAAGGTCTAGGGGGAGGAGCTAGAGGCAGATGAGCATAGGGAAGTCAGTCTTTTGGGAAAGGTCATCTTGAAGGTCAGAAAAGATCAGGCTGAGTCATTTGCTATGTTGTCTTTCCTTTCCTGTCTTAGGTCATCTTGTTAGCAAGCAAATCAGTAATGGCAGTGTTGGCTTGAGTTCTTCCAGTACCAAACAGAACCTACAACTCCCTCCCTCCCTTCTTCCTTCCTTCCTTCCTTCCTTCCTTCCTTCCTTCCTTCCTTCCTTCCTTCCTTCCTTCCTTCCTTCCTTCCTTCCTTCCTGTTGGTACTGGGGCTTAAACTCAGGACCTAGGTCCCTGAGCTTTTTCACTTAAGGATGGTACTCTACCTTTTGAGCCACGACTCCACTACTACCTGTTCACTGATTAATTGGAGATAAGTTTCACAGACTTTGCCTGCTTTGAACTGCAATCCTCATATCTTAGCTTACAGAGTAGCTGAGATTACAGGCTTGAACCACCAGTGCCTGCCTAGGACCTATATTTTTATTTGCACAATGTTGGACTTCAGTTTTCTGAGTCTTAGCTGACATTAAAAAAAAGCTGGTGAAATGTCCAATATGATTGAAAATCAGTCTATTAAATACAAAGAGACAAAAATCTGAAGGGTTTCCTCCATTTCTAGTTGTCACAGTAAATTTGATAATTAACGTGTATTCACCCTTGGCTACTTTCTACCATACCATAAAGCACCCATTTCATATGTACAGCTGGATGTTTTTATTACACTTTAAAACCATCACAATGAACTTTAGAACATTTTCATCTCTCCATAAAGAAACCCTGTGCTCACACTCACTCTATTTCTCTGCAATCTCCCCAACTCTTCACAACCACTAGGCATCTTTTTGTGTCTTCTACAGTGGCTCACACCTGAAGGCTCACAATTCAAAGCCAGCCCAGGCAAAAAAGTTCAAGAGACCCTTATCTCCAATTAGTTAACAGTCTGCTAGAAGTGGAGCTGGGGTTCAAGTGGTAGACTATTAGCTTTGAGCATATTCCTGGGATGATGTTTTCAGGGTTCACCAGGACATAGTATATATCTGCACCTTATTCCTTTGAGTTACAGTCCATTGTACTTTTTGTTTAACCCTCTATCCACTAATGGGCTTTTATTTTTTTAGCTGTTATGAATTCTGCTGCTACTATGATTATTCATGCTAACATTTTTATGTGGAAGTATGGTTTTATTTCTCTTGGATTTACACTTAAGAGTGGAATTGACTATAAGGGACTTATATGTATAACCTTCTGAGGAATGGGCAGACTGTCTTTCCTAAATAACTGTACCACTTTACCACCAACATGAATGAGAGAGTGCCTCCCCCTTTTATATTTTTGCTAGCACTTGATCGTGCCTAAAGCACTGTAGTCATCCTGATAATTGTGAAGAGGTGAGTCATTGTGGTTTGATATGCATTTCCAAGACAGCTAATAGAATACTTCCCCCTGGCCTGCCAGGCTCCAGTGGCTCTCATCTGTAATCCTAGCAACTCCAGAGTATGAGATCAGAGGATTGTGCTTGGAAAAATCTGTAATACTTTTATCTCCAATTAATCTTAAAAGGGGCATGGCTCCAGTGGTAAGAATACTAGCCTTGAGCAAAAACGCTTAAGGACAGCTTATAGGCCTTGAGTTCAAGCTACAGGATCAGCCCCAAAACGAAACCAAAACAAAAGAATACTTCTTAGATTCCTTAAAAATTAAATGAAGACCATGCTATTGGTCTGAATGCTGACTGCTTTTCACCTCATTAATTGCTAACGTGAGGGCTACCACTATCACTGCGTAGCTTGAGAGTCTTAGAAGTCACATCATTTGTGTGTGTGTGTGTGTGTGTGTGTGTGTGTGTGTGTGCGTGCACGTGCGTGCGTGCGTGCGTGCGTGCATGCATGCATGCATGCCTGTCTGTACTAGGACATGAATTCAGGGCTTCGGTGCTATCTCTTAACTTTTTCATCCAAATCTAGCACTCTACTACAAGAGCCACAGCTCTACTGCCAGCTTTTTGCTGATAAGTGGAAATAAGACATAGACTTTTCTGCCAGTTTGGCTTTGAACATGATCCTCAGATCTTTGCCTCCTGAGTAGCTAGAATTATAAGAATGAGCTGCTGACACCCAGCTTAAGTACTTATTATTTATGACCTACACATTAACATGGAAAAATATGCCAACTTGTATATTTATGTCTTATTATTGTGTTATATTTAAGATAGGTGCATGTGCTTTTTTTTTAAATATATTTTTTATTGTAATTAATAGAAGGGTTACATGATATTTGCCAGATAAATGGTGCATTAATTCCCACACATTGATACCCTTTCACATGTCATGGTCCCCATTTCCCTTCCCCCCGCATGTGCTTTTTTTAAAAAACTGTACTATACAATTTCAGTCTGTAGCCTCATTTAATCCTCTGTCATTTCTGTTTCTAGTTGTATGTATGGTAGTCTTAATTGTGTATGCTTTGTCTTGTGCCTTTGTGAATTCTGATGAGCTAATCAATATAATAATCAACTTAATGATATGATGAGAAAATACAGGATGAACTTCAAACAAATGGCTAACAGACGAGTGTCTACAAACCCACCTATGTGTAAACCAGGTTATTCCTAGCCAGTGTAGGAAGTGGTGAGTACACAGTACAGAAAAGTTTCTCTCACCTCTGTGGTTCCTGGGTACCACGGGGCATTCACTGAAGACAGCAGTGTCGATATGAATGGTACAAGGGGTTACTTACTAGGAGAAGTTTGAAAAATATATACTTGAGAGTCTCAGGTGACCTCTAATGGCCCTTCAGGAAGATAGAAATAATCATACACAGCTGACCCAAGCATTCAGCTTCTTGAAATGAGAACACTTGCATCCAAAAGGCAACTCAGGCTATGCATAGGTTGTACACTCCTCTAATCCTCAGCATGAGTGAGCCTGGACTGGAGGATGGAGAGTTCCAGGCCACCTGGGTTACATACTGAGACTGTCTCAAAATGAAACAAGAACAACAGAAGAAGAAGCAACTCGAGGTTTAGAGGCTTCTAGGAGAGACCAGACATTCTTTTTTTCATATATTTTTATTGTAATTAATAGAAGGGTTACATCATATTCACCAGATAGAAGGTGCATTACTTCACAAACATTGATACCTTTTTTCATGTCTTGGTCCCCATTTCCGTCCCCTGACCCCTGACCCTCATCTTGTTTTCCTCCCTTCCCTATCCTATTTTAAATAACCAAATAAGCATATATACAATATATCAGATAACAAGGTGAAATACTGTAACAATATGAGATAACCAAGGGACAGCAAAAGAGATGAGAGATAACATAGTATATTAAAGACAACACTCACTCATTATATGGCTTTTGTTTCTATATCCTGGAGGTCCTTTCATTTAGCATCATACTATATGGCCTTATGTATCTAGGTTTTGTTCTATTGTAAATCTCTGCTAGGAGAGCCCGAGATTTCTACTCATTATGACAAATGAGGGAAACCATTGAGCCTATGTTCCTTTGAGTCTGGCTTACTTCACTTAATATGAAGACCAGACATTCTTATTGGGTGGACTTCAATCCCCTAGATCTTTTACTGGGCCTCACTCCTTTTTTCTACCATCCTCCTGCTCATTTTGGGCAGGAGCCTTGATGGCAGCAGCCAAGCTCCCCAAGATAACCATGGCGCTATCACTATGAGGCCGCTGAGGGTATTTTTGCAAGTTCTGCTCTTTACCCAGATAAAAGTTTTCTATCCAAGATAGCATCTACAATATATTTTTTAATGAGTAACTTCATTTAGAAGTATCTGTGTTTATTTCAGGTATTCATCGGCGGAAATCAGGAAACAGTCTACTCTCCCAGCAAACCTTGGGCAGTACCACCGGCAGAGCATGAGTACTTCCGGCTTCCCCTCTCTTCAGCTAGTAAGTAGGAATTGCAGATTTGCTGTGTGAAAGTCAAGTGCACAAGCACTCGCCCCATGCATGTGCCTTCATTCCCTGACTAGCCTCTGGTTTTGTGGCCTCCTAGCATTCTCTATCCCCCGCCCCCCAGTTCATTAATACCTGCTTTTGACATCAGACAATATTGCACTGACCCTCTGTAAACAGGGCTCAGGGTGTGAATAGGGCTTCTAGGACTGGGGTTCTACACTAAGAAGGCTTTCAGGCTCCTCAGTCTCTCCCAAATTATAGTTCACATTAAGGCAGAGCATTAGCCTGGAAATATATCACCATTTGTAGCCTACATTTGTTGACAAATTCTGTCCCCAAATCTGAAAACCCCAAGTGAGAGATCTTTGTCTGATAAAATCATTTCCTTGGGAGTACATTTCACATACAAAAGAGTTACCCATGTCAAGGTAGAAGTTAATACCCCTTTTAGGGGTATCATTCAGTGACTTAGAACAATTTAACCTTTACTCAATCATGATAGGGAATATTTTCCCCTTTCTAGTCCCTGTTCTGTCTTAATCCTGAATCCCTACACTCTAACCCCAGGAAGCAATCATTGTGGTTTTTTTGGTTGTTTGTTTGTCTGTGGGTCATGGGGCTTGAATTTTTTTTTTCTTATAATTTGACCCTGTGTGGAACTGCACACAATTGGAATGAATGCCGTGTGTTCAAACTTTTCTTTTTGAAGTCACACTCTTGATTTGATGGTGCAGATCGCATACATTAACACCAGCTCTTCAATGCACATTCGCAGTTGTCTGATTTGAAGGCTAGAATCCCATCGTGTGTCAGGTGAGGCAAATCAGCCTTAAGTGACAGTTTATCAAGGCAGGAGTAAGTGGGGGCATTTCCTTTGTAAGAGCCCCGGCCTTCTCCACATTCACTTCCTCAACCTCACAGAGCACAGCGGCACTTTTGGGTACAGTCTAGCGATTATCTTGAAGAGGTTAGGTTGGTTTTTGTTTCTACTTATGACTTCAAAACCACTTCTGCTCTTAGAGATGTTGTAACCTTTTCCTCTGTTTCCTGTGACGGCCATCTTGTCTCCTGTAGTGTGCATGCTTGAGTCACTGTGTGTTCCTTAAGGTATGTTTTACTGATGTGATTTGTGGTTATTTCAGAAAGGTAATTTATATGCTGTGACACTTAACAAAATAGTAATACTTAAAAGTATGTGGCACCTTTTACTGGGAGAGGAACTCGGGATGACATATTTCTAAAGCATCTGTTTATGACTCCAGTGGCTTGCTAGCCCACCCTTTCTACTTGAACTTGCCCTGTGTACTTTAAAACTGCAGGCTACAATTAAACACACACACACACACACACACACACACACACACACACACTCACACACTCACACCAAATGCTTCATGATCACATTGTCAAATAGATTAAGTAAATTTTAAACCATAGTAAATTATAGTAAATGCTTCTTGGCTTAATTTGATGGTAATGTATATTTATATAAAAGTTTGATTCAATTTCTGACTCGGGGTATTTTCCAAAAATGCAAAATTTAGCTGAAAAGTGACTTTAAAATTTTAAACAATGAGGGGGAGTTCTGGTGCTTTGCTGTTTCTGTAAATTAAGTCGATAGCTTTCTATAGCTCTCTTGAGATACAATGTGGACATCTCTATTAAGAGACTTTAAATAAGATTGTTTCTTCACCAGCTTTTACTTTCATGCTGCACCATTAACATGTTAGCTTTTTTTTAGGAGAAATTCCTTTTAAATGTAAAGTTGCAAAAGGAAAATGTACTTAATATTTGCAAATATTTTCTTTCGTAGTTGGTTGCCTCTTCTGGAAGTGCTTTTGGCTTTATTTTTCTTTATCGGTCATGAGGCTTGAACTTAGGGCCTGGGCTCTGTCCTTGAACTTCTTTTACTCAAGGTTTTAGTGCTGTACTACTTGGGCCACAATGCCATTTCTGGCTTTTTTTCTCTTTATGTTGTATTGAGGAATGGAACCCAGGGCTTCGTGCATGCTTGCTATACATGCAGGCTAGGCAAGCACTCTACCACTAAGCCACATTCCCAGCCCAAGTTATTTTTTTGTTGGTATTGTACATTTGGTTTTCTCAGGAATTTTTTGATGGATTACTTTAGTAGCTGCAAAGTTGGGTTAGTAAGTGTCCCAGCTGCCCATATTGTAAGAGAAAGCTTAAAGGAAGTAACAAAAATCTTAAAACTGTGTCACCCTCATGTGTTCTACCTGTGACATTGAATCCGTGTTCTAATTGCACATATATACAGTTTAAAATCTATTATTCTAGCTGAGCACTGGTTGCTAGCTACCTAGCTGCTCATGAGCCTGAGATCTGAGGATTGTGGCTCAATCTAGGTGGGAAATTTCATGAGATTTCTAATTAATTTCAAAAATAAAATAAAATAGAGCTCAGGAATAAGTCCCAGGCCCTAAGTTCAAGCCCCAGGACCAACACACACACACACACACACACAAATACATCATTCCTGGCTTTTCCAGTTGACTTTTCTGAATCTATTTTCCCAGTTCTCTCGCTTCTGCACGGTCTGTCGTCCATCTTTCTTCTGTCGGTAGCACAAGAAACATGAAGATGTCTGAGTATCTCAAACATCTCTTGCTCTTTCTCACTTTCTGTATGTGTTTGAATGAATGATCTGTTTAGAAAAAACCCATCTCCCTCATACATTCTGTTCTAGTGTGACAGTGTGATAATGTGGTGGCTGTGCTTCCCCTGAAGCCATTTTCTCAAATAAGGTTCCTCAGAGGAACTGTACATAGGAAGATAATAGAATATTTAGCAAGATGCGTGGATAGCAAGGCAGAGCAGTGATCACGATCAAAGACTCTCCACTTGACAAAGCTTTAGAAAAAAATTTCTTAAAGGAGAAGCTGCAGAGTGTTCGTTGTATTATTTTGGCCAATTGAGAAAATAAAGGCCAAGCAGAAATTCTTGTATTTAATCACTTCTACAACCTAATGCATTCGTACAAATGGGTGTTTGATTTAAAAAAAATATTTATAGCTGTGAGCCAGTGGCTCATGCCTATGATCTTAACTACTTAGAAGGCTGAGATCTGAGAATCATGATTCAAGGGACTTTCCTGGGAAGGAAAGTCCATGAAATTCTTATCTCCAGTTAGCACCAGGAAAACAGAAGTGGTGCTGTGGCTCAAAGTGATAGAGCACTAGCCTTGAGTGAAAAAGCTCAGGAATAGTGCCTGGGCCCTGAGTTCAAGCCCCATGACTGACAAGAAAAAAATATTCAGTTCAAGTTATTTAAAATTCAGTCATTTGCAAATTTATTATTGTCACTGTTGTTTTGGAGTTGGAAAGGCCTGAGTGAAGGATAATTTCCACTTATTAGCTGTAGAACTTGGGATACATTATTTAACCTCTGAAGATTCCTGTGTTGTTTTTTTTTTTGCAAAAATGTCAACTAGCCAGGCACACACCTGTAATCCTAGCTACTCAGGAGGCTGAAATCTGAGAATTGAGGTTCAAAGCCAGCCCGGGCACTAAAGTCAGTGAGACTCTTATCTCCAATTAACTACTAGAAAACAATAAGTGGCAGTGTGGCTCCAGGGATAGGGCAGTAGCCTTGAGCTGAAGAGCTCAGGGACAGTGTCCAGGACCAGAGTTCAAGCCCCACGACCGAGATAAAGAAAAGTCAACTAATGGCATCCTTGTTCAGGTCCAGATAGAGTTATTTAATGTATCCTGTGCAAATAGTGGTTAATGTGATGGAGTCTTCCTGGGAAATTGAGAGGTTTCCGATTGGGTAGGTCTCTCAAGGCCTCTACCTGGAAAGGAGTTAAGTAGGAGATGATGTAAATTCTGAAAGACTTAAGGATTTATTTGGGAGGTCACATAATACACACCATCCTGGCTCTAAATGTGGTATTGTTCAGAGATCAAGGAGTCCACAGTGTGGTTGGAGGCAAAGACTGGGTGGAAGAGACAGGGCCGACTAAGAGAGGAGCCCTGGTTGCTCATTTGAATCACCCAGATTCTAATCATACAGAAGTTTAATTAGAACTCCAGGGGATGGGAGCCAAGCTGCAGCATTTTTACTTCCATGTGTGTCTCAGGCTGAGAATCATCTCAAAATTCTCAGGTAGAAATAAACAGACCAAATCAGGAAAAAGAAAAGAAGAAAGGTAAAATTTGCTTCTTTTAGTCTGTGTGCTGGGAGCTGCAGAGGAGGTAGAAGCAAGCCCTTGCTAATCCTACAGACACATCCTGTATGGTCCTAGTAGCTTCTATCGCATATTTGATAAGTGAGAGGGAGGGGATGTGCTTGATTTTGCCTTTCCTTGTACATTTTATTGGGCTTTTTTCTTCATTTTTTGCTGTTCTTGGGGCTTGAACAATGGGCCTGGGCACTGTCCCTGAGCTTTTTTTTGTTCTATCACTTTAGCCTCACCGTCTCTTGTGGCTTTTTGGAGTAGTTTATTGGAGATAAGTGTCTCATGGACTTTCTTTCTAAGGCTGGCTTTGAACCGTGATCCTCAGATCTCAGCCTCCTGAATAGCTAGGATTATAGTCATGAGCCACCAGTGCTTATCTTCCCCCCACCCCTTTTCCTGTTTTGCCAGTTCTAGGGCTTGAAGTCAGGACCTGGGTATTGTCCCTGGGCTTCTTTTGCTGAAAGCTAGCACGCTATGACTCTACCACTTGCACCATACTACCACTTCCAGCCTTTTCTGTTTATGTGTTATTGAGTAATTGAACCCAGGGCTTCATGCATGTAAACGCTCTACCACTAGGCCACATACCCAGCCCTCTTTTCTTTTAACTTGATTTACATGTGTAATTTCATGTCATCGAAAAAAATAAAACGTTATTTTCAACTCTAATTGTACATATGAGCTATGAGGCTGGTGTGCACATATATTTCCAAACTAGATAAAATACTGTAAAATTGCTTTAAGTTTTCATCTGAAGAGCATCCATCATTGACATCTAGACATGATGGTAGCTCTGCCTGAGTCCTTTTCATACTTTATTTCCAGAGCCCTTTGTGACCAAGGTCAGCGGGGAAGGGAGTTCTGGCAGTTCAGTGTTCTCGGGTGTAGACTCACACACTGGCTCTGGTCTGTTAGGTTGCTACAGCCAGTTGGAACAAATTGACCATTGGCTTTCCCATACCAGCCATCTATGTAGATAGACAACTGTATATTCCACAGGTCTGTTCGACTGAAACTGGGAAATGCTACACATATCTTAGGAATATGGAGATTCGAAAAGACAGTAAAATATAAAAGAAAAGAAAGCTTTGGAATCTATGGTCTGAAGCAGTAGGTGTTAAGAACTTTAAGCTACATTTTTTGCAGAAGGAAGTATAGCTATGACGGAGATTGAGAAAAGTTTTGAAATGACATGGAATGAACCAGCTAGGCTGTAATGGCTGAATGAAGGAAAGGATGTAAAAAGCCACATCCTGGAAATGTACCAAAATGCCATGGTTACCTACTGTGTTTGTGTATCAAACACTTACATTCAAAAGAAGCCTCATACTTAAGGCTCATGCATTTTTGCTAGGTGAATAGGTATTTGTGCTTTTACAGCTAGGGATAACTGGTGAGTTGCTTGATAAATATGGCCCCCTCTTCTCTTCTGATTTTACTATTCATTTATGATTCACCTTTCAAGGAACTGGAGTGTGCTAATGGTTTTCCCTCACTGCACTGGAGGCAACTGGTGGGAGCAGAGATGTCTGTGGAGTTGACACACAGTCTTGATGAGAGAGAAAAGGAAAGCATGACAGATTCTCTGCATGAGGAGCAGGCATCTCGTTGTGATTCTGAAATAGAGGGATCTACCCTGTCTTGGCAAATACAGACTGAGGCCCATGATGCCATGTTAGTGTCTTCAGAGGTATCAGTGGGCACCTGCCATTGTTAAAAACAACAGAATGTTGTTTCATTTAGATCAGATACCAAAGAGCATGTCTTCACATAGCGAAACAGGCATAGGCAGATAGGTGAGTGCAGATGGTGACAGAAGCAGAAGGGGCAGGCGTTTTCCTGGGCTGGCCTCCAATTTACCAGGCTCTGCCCCCTGAATAGTTGAATCGTAGGGCATGTACCACCACAGCTGACCCCTGTGACTCTCTAAGGCTAACCCTAAAACTGACAGATGCAGGAGTGAAAATCCTTTAGTTCTGCCAGGGGCCATTTGGATATTTATAGGATCATTCTTGGGTGTGTCACTGTGGGGACTTGGGCTGTAGGCATCCCATGAGGAGAGTATATGTCTGTTACATAGCAAATGATTCCTAGGCCTTGTACAGCTTGCAGGCTGGATGCTCCCTATCCTAGATTAGAGACCTTAATAATCAAAGCAGCACCTGAATTTGTGTTGGAATGCGCCCACATAGAAGATATGCATACGACCCAAAGTTGCTGCAGCCTCCCTCTCTCCTCTAGCCCTTGCAAGAGAAAAATTCTGGAAGTCCACCCTGTCTGGTATTTAAGGGAATGTTGTTTGGCCCAGTCAAGTTGACAACATGTAGGTAAAGCCTGCTTATGTGAGAGGAAAGAGAGAGACAGACAGACAGACAGACACAGAGAGATTGCTTCAAACCATTCTCCAGATTTTGTGGGTTTTTTTTTTTTTTTTTTTTTTTTGCCAGTCCTGGGCTTGAGCTCAGGGCCTGAGCACTGTCCTTGGACTTTCTCAAGGCTAGAGCTCTACCACTTGAGCCTCAGCACCACTTCCGGCTTTTTTCTATATATGTGGTACCGAGGAATCGAACCTGGGTCTTCATGCATGCTAGGCAAGCACTTTAACCACTAGGCCAAACTCCCGGCCCCATTCTCCAGATTTTAGTCTAATGAGCTGATAGAATTACAGGCATGAGCCCTGACATTCAGCTTTTTGTCAATATATTCCTCAAAGAGGGTGTTATTTATATGTGAAAAGATCAAAATTCTCATCTCATGGTTGACTAACACAAAGCTCCATGAGGACACTTTACTAGACCTCCCTTGACTGCACTTAGAAGATGTTGGCAAATAATTGCTGGGCTGTCCTTTGCTTTTAGTCTTTGAGCAACTGGTTCTGTAGATAAGAGGTGCTGTTAGAACCTGGTTCTTCTCACTAATGTGTAGCCTCAGATTCCAGGAACATGACAAGTATTACACTTTGGCTGAAACCAAACTTTTTTTCCCTGATCGTTGTACACAAATATCCTTTTTTTCTTGAAGAGACTATTTACATGCAACTCATATTCCCTTATTTTAAACTGGGCTTCAGTATAATTCTTAAGTGCATATTTCCAGTGTTTCTACTTGAGAAATTGACATTCTTCATAACTCATTTACGTTTATCATTTACTTATTATGTTTTTGAGCCAATAATCTCATGAGACATTCACAACAGAATTCATGGGGATTGTTGAAGACATTTTTGATCTACTTTTCAGTTACTGTTGCCTTGTGTTTTGTTTTGTTTTGTTTTGTTTGTTTGCCAGTCCTGGGCTTGGGCTCAGGGCCTGAGCACTGTCCTTGGACTTTCTCAAGGCTAGAACACTACCACATGAGCCTCAGCACCACTTCTCGCCTTTTTCTATGTATGTGGTACCTAGGAACCGAACCTGGGTCTTCGTGCATGGTAGGCAAGCACTTTACCAGTAGGCCAAACTCCCGGCCCCTGCCTTGTGTTTTAATTGCCCTAAAAAATACCTCAAAATTTCTTGAAAGGCCTATAAAAGAGAAGAATAAAAAGAAAAGAAAGTAATAAAAGAAAAGAATAAAATAATTTAAGTGTTTAAGAACATGGCTGTGAAATTTGAAGTCCAAATAGGCTATTTTCTAGGCATGTAATCCTGGGCAAATTATGAAATCTGTGGGCCTTTGATCTGTGAAATGAAATTAGTTAAGAATGTCTATTTGTAAGGGTTCTAGAAAGGTTTCAGAAAGGGTGAATGATACAATGTCTACAATGTCCATAGAAGATGTAGCAAATACTCTGTAATAGTTACTTTTGTGACTAAGGACTTTATAGTAAGAAGACTGGGATAAAACTGTAGTTCTCATCACAGTTTCTTATAAATTTCCATGTAAACTTGCCAATGCACGGTATTTGGGCAGGGTTGGGGCATATACCTTTGGGTCAGTCTTCTGTAGGCGTCCATGACAGGTTTAAATGCTCCATGCATAGAGAATGCTCATTGATCTGTAGGAAAGGATTCAGCATCCTTTTGCAAATTCCGTCTGTATCTTGCTCCTGCAGAAAGTCATCTGTGACTCCTTTGGCCCTGCAGAGCCCTGGTGCTTCATCCCGAGCGAGCTCTGTGAGGCACCACCATTCCTTCAGAATGGTGAAACCAAGGGAAACGTCTCTCACCTTTCTCATACCACCCGGAATGAACGGGTGGTGGGGGGGTACTTTGTCCTCTGCTTCTGGAATCCCCCCTTTGTACTTCTCCTCTGTCCCCGTTGTAATTGCCTGTATTCAGGCACTTAGAAGAATCCACGCAGGAAGCAGGGCATAGAGAGCTTATGCACAGGTTCATCACTCCCTCCCCACACTCATTGTTCATCTATCTATTCCTATCAGGATCAGTTAGGCTGATCAGGGAATAGGCAAGCTCTATTGCCATTATCTAATCTCAAAGTGCTGTGGCCTCCTCACCAGCATTTTTGTTCTTTTCCTACTTGAAGCCCTTACTGATATGGGGGTGAGGCAATGAAAAACTAACTATTGGTTAGCACATCCTTCATTTACAAATGCCTTCTCTCACAGTCCGGCAGCACAGTCAAGAGTTTAGGGTTTTTGCTCAGTTTGTCCTTAGGGCTGGTGGTATAGGCCATTCATAACTGCCGGCTGTAAGTAAATATCTCATAGAGCCTCAGAGTATGTGTGGTGTGTGTGTGCATGTGTGCGTGTCAAACTCAAGTACCTGGGGCTTGAACTCAGGGCCTCGTTCTTTCACTTGGCTTTTTTGGTCATGACTGGTAGCATGTCTTGCTTTTGCTGGCTAAATAGAAATAAGATCTCTGAGATGCATCTGCCATTTTAGCCTCCTGAGTAGCTAGGATTACAGTTAGGGTTTAGCTGCCAGTGTCTGGCTATTATTATTATTATTATTATTATTGTTCTGCTACAACAACAACAACAAAAACTACCACTAATATTATTACCCAGATCTATTTAACCTAAGGGACTCCTTTGCTTCTTAGGGAATTATTTCTACATCTTTGGATTTCACGATAAAAAAAAGGATGTTTGCTTTACTTGGGCGTTGACAAAGTGTTGCCCACTTAATATTACCTTCTTAAAGAACTATATTGTTTCAATTACATATTCTTGTGTCCTTTCTGTATTCCTTCCTGCTTGCTCCAAGAAAAGATAAAATGAACCAAGAGAGCATGCTTGCACAGTAAGTTTAGCCATACAAGCAGTCAGCAGATGGCCCTGAATTAAATCCCTTAGCTGCAGTCCAGTGAAAATTTCTTCCAGCCCAGCAGTGCTTCTAAGTCACTGTGGGTTCTGAGTGTCTCAAGTGTTGGCTTCTCCAGTGCAGAGAATAACTCAGGCCAAAGGAAACACTGAAGCTGCACCCACACTCCAGAGCAGTGTTGAATTTGCCTGAATTTCTGGAAAATTGCCCTCATCCCCTACTTTGCTGTGTTAGGGTAAACAAAACATGGCCTCAGAGAGCTTTTGCAGGAGAAATTACAAAAATGCCACAAAGCCCGGTGATCTCATCTTGGATCTCCTAAGGATTCCTCATCAAGCTGCAATTAAAGCAGCAAAGATTCTGCCTTGGGGTATGATTTTAATTACTGATCATGTTACGGCTTGACTTTTTGTGGCTGCATCTCTTGCCTTCCCTCCATCACTCTGTCTGAGTTTGACAGCTTCTCCAGAGTCGCTTTGCCGTAGGCTAGGAATGAGACACTCAGTGGAAGGAGAGGGCTAGGCAGACACTTCTGATCGCTCCTTGCGTGCGCGCCCCACCAAGTGGCACACACTGACGTCTTGACGTCTCCCTCACCCTCCAGCCTCCGTTTTATGACCCCGTGGAGCCGGTGGACTTGGAAGGGCTTCTGATGACACACCTGAGCAGCCTAGAGGTGGAACTGGCCCAGGAGCTGGGAGACTTCACCGATGATGAGTTGGACGTTGCATTCACGCCCAAGGATTGTCGGACCTTGCAGCCCTCTCTGCCTGAGGAAGGGTAAAGCATTCTCTTACCTTATCTCTGCCATTGTGACTACTGGGACTGTTATTGGGAAGGGGGAGGTACCCTCATGCTAAACACCTTTTAAAAGGGAACCCTAAAATGACTCAATCCATTACAATAACATAATACATACTACTGCTGTCTGCCTGTGGATAACATTTTATTTGTTTTCTGTGATGCTGGATTTCAAGCCAGTTCAGGAGATGCAGTGGGCATAGAGGGAACCCACTATTGGTTGGTTGGTTGGTTTGTTTATGCCAATCTTGGGGCTTGAACTCAGGACCTAGGCATTGTCCCTGAATTTTCTTGCTGAAGGCTAGTTCTCTACACTTGAGCCACAGCAACCATATCTGGATTTCTGGTAGTTAATTGGAAATTTAAGTGTCTCAGGGACTTCCTTGCCTAATCTGGCTTTGAACCTAAATCCTCAAAGCTCAGCCTCCTGAGTAGGTAGGGTTATAGGCATGAATCACTAGTCCCAGAGGGAACACATTCTTTTAAGGCAGATGAAATTAAGCATGCAGCCAGACTGTCCCAGGTACCAGTTTGATGACTTTGAGTGAGTCACATGACTTCAGGAAGTCTCATTGTGAAAAATGTTGCTCTGTTTGTAAAATAACACAGCACACACACACACACACACACACAACCCAAGAGGTTTCATAATAATCACTGAAGTATCGCCATTCAGAAGCATTTCCATTATTTCTATAAAGGAAACTAGATCAAGTTAGAAACAAGCTCCTGAGAATTTCCTTTTATCCAGGAGTTGAGCAGAGGGGAAGCCCATAGACCATAAAACCAAAAGCAAAACCAAAAACAAAGCCTCTATCCTTGTTACCCAGATATGCCAAGCTCTAGTGTAGACTTGATTTCCTCATAGTTTAAGGAGATGGTGGTGATCTTAGTCCCTTAGCTCTCTTGCCCAGTCACCTGATAGCAAAGCTGGCCATTGTGTTGTCACCCTCGAGAACTTTCTTCCCTGTCTGTGACTGTAATGTAGGTAACACCCAAAATTTTCACCATTGGTAGACAACCATTTCATTTACTGTTTTAGGTACAATTTATCCCCTTCAAATATGGCCAGTCTCCTACAGAAGGAAAAAAAAAGATCTCACCCCATACAGTTGTCATAAATTTAGAGAAAGGGTTAGTTTTTTGAAATTCGATGAAGAGGTAATTTCCCCCCTAAGATTGGTTTCCGGGGAGTTTGATTATGTCTCGGTGCTAAAATTTAGAGCTAGGTCATCAACTGTCTGACTTTGATGCCAAAGCTTTCTTATGAGCAAAGGTGGAGGGGTAGGGGGTGGGGGGAGGCAGCCTCATTACCATAACTACAAGTACTCACACCTGGGCCTCTTGCTGAGCTAGGGCAGTGTTCCAAGCCTGTGTCCTGTTGGTGAGGCCCCACTGGATGTAGAAATTAGAGCACAATTCTCACCATGCTATTCTGCAAAATAAAAATAATAGTAATGCCTGCCTTCCAGGGCTAATGAGGAATGAACTGAATGAACACATGGCAAGTGGCTCTGTTATAACCTATTAGTAAATATACATAGATGCTCATCCAATCACGAAGTAATCATACGTCTCTAAATGAGACATGCATGGTACTATTTCAGTCACCTGCTGAGGCATGGGAAGTTTGAATGATTGTCACAGAGCTGGTAAAGGATAAAGCTGGGACTTGGGTGGTCTGGGATTCAAGATTAGATGTCTAACCATCACAGTATTTGAGTTCATACATGTAGCAGGTCCATAGATGGATTCTGTTCTTATTCCCTCTGAGTTAGCTTTCCTTTACTAGAACAAATACCTGAGGAGGAAAGAGAATGGCTGCTGGGTACTGGTGGCTCAGGCCTGTAATCCTAGCCACTCAGGAGGCCGAATGGATTGAGGTTTGAAACCAGCTCTGGCTAAAAAGTTGATGAGACTTTTATCTCCAATTAACCACCAAAATGTCAAAAGTCAAACTATGGCTCAAGTGGTAGAGTGCCAACCTTGAGCAAAAAAAAAAAAGCTTAGGCCATAGTACTAGCACAAAGATGGGGGTGGGAGGGAGTGGAGGAAAGAGGAGAAGAGAGAGAAAAGAGGAGAGGAGAGAGAAAAAGAAGAGAGGATGGGAATATATACACACATATATGAGAGAGAGAGAGATTCAGCTACAATCACACCAATAATCCTGAATAATTGAGGAGGTTAAAATTGGGAAGTTCATAACTTGAGGCCCACCTAGGAAACATCTCAACTATTTTTGAAAAGCTGAGCAAAGTGATACACCCCTACTATACCAGGTATGTAAGAAATATTAATGGAAGGTATTATCATATCATTTCATCTCTAATATATTAATGCCCTTTTAAACACAGCAGAAAACCTTGCTACTGCTCTTACTTCTGATGTCAAACCTAGAAACCCATAAAGAGTATATTTCTTAGGGTGAATTGTGTATGTGTGTGTGCCAGTCCTGGCACTTGAACTCTGGGCCTGGGCACCGGCTGTCCCTGAAATCCTTTTACTCAATACTAGCGTTCTACCATAGGAGTCAGAGCTCCACTTCTAGATTTTCATTTTTCTTTTTTGTGTCTTTCCTTTTTTTCTTTCTTTCTTTTTTTTGATAGTTTAGTGGAGATAAGGATCTAACAGACTTTTCCTACCTAGGCTGGCTTCGAACTGAGACCCTCAGACCCTGTCCTCTTGAGTGAGTAGCTGGGATTACAGGTGTGAATTTTTAAGCAAGTATTAACATCACTCCTGAGAATTAGTGACCAGTAACCAGAGCCAAGTCTGCAGTCCTTCAGTCATTCAATTATACCAAGATAGCTAGGTTTCTTAGTTTTCTAAAAGGAGAACACACATGTTCTAACAAAGTTATACATGCACAGACATTACCTCTGCTAGACATGAATATTTGTGCTTTTTCTTTGGGGTTGGTATTTAATTACAGCTAGTTCTGCCCATCGTGGTGTCTTTCCTGCCTTCTGGGATTAGGTATCACTTAACAATTTTCTATAATAAACCCCACAAAACATAAAGTACTAACATGTTTGTCTTGTCAAAGAAGAATTATTTGTCACCTCAGGAATTCTTCAGATCCTGACTGTAAAGAGCAAAGAGCATCCTTGCATTGGATTTGAAATCCTAAGGCATGCCCCATTGCCTTGGCTTGGTGCTAACACGTTTTTTTTGTCTCCTTTCTCATCTAATTAGGGTTGAACTGGACCCTCACGTCAGGGACTGTATTCAGACGTATACTCGGGAATGGCTGGTTGTCAACCGGAAGTAAGTTGCTTTCCTCCTTCACCCTTTTCTATGCAAATGTCATTTGTATATCATTAGACTTCTTGTGGGTTGGTTTTTTTTCCACATTGATGTAGTTTGGGGACAGTTTTAGACTTACAGAAAAATGGAGTAGGAAGTACTAAGCTATCTGTCTTATTTATTGTCTTCCTGTCTCCATTTCCCCCACTCCACCTTCCCAGCTGCTTCCTGTGTTAACTTCTTGCTGCTTTAATGGTGCAATTGTTGTGATGGGTAGACCTATGTTAATACAGTAGTATTATTTAAAGCCTGTCATTTATATCCATGTTCTGTTTGTTTGTGGTGGTACAGGGGGTGGAAGCCAGGGCACTTGTATGTTAGGCATGCATTGAACTGTATCTGCAGGTTTCCTGTTCATTTTCTGAGCATTTTTTTTTCTTTTCTTTTTTTTTTCCCCTGCCAGTTCTGGGGCTTGAAATAGTCTGGGTTCTGTCCCTTAGCTTTTTCATTCATGGCTAGTGTTTCTCTGAGTTGAGCCATATCTCCACTTCTGTCTTTTTGCTGATTAATTGGAGACAGTGGACTCTTAGACTTTTCTGCCTAGGCTGCCTTCAAACTTTGACCCTCAATACCACAAGATTTCAGTCTCTGGTTAGCTAAGATCATACGCCAGGCCACTATATTTTATATGTAACTCATTTTTTTTTAAATAAAGAGCTTTTCTTGTTTTATTCTGTTGAATTACTAGTGAGTTGAAACTTGGTCTCAGATTCAAAGGTGTCATTAAAATTAGTGACCCAGAAATGAATTATGGATTAATCCTCCCTTTAAAAGACCTGTAGTCATAACTACTCGGGAGGCTGAGATCTGTGGATTGCAGTTCAAAGTTACCCAGGCACACCAATCTATGAGACTCTCATCTCCAATTAACCACCAGAAAACTGGAAGTGGTGCTGGGGCTCAAAGCAGTAGAGCACTAGCCTTGAGCTGAAGAGCTCAGGGACAGTACCCAGGCCCAAAGTTCAAATCCCATGACTGACCAAAATAGATAAATAAAAGGACCTTTCTAAGCTAGGTGCCAGTGGCTCATGCCTGTAATCCTCACTGCTCAGGAAGCTAAGATCTAAGGATTCTGATTCAAAGCCACCCCGAGGCAGGACAGTCCATGAGACTCTGATTTCCAACTGAAAAAGCCAGAAGTGGAGCTGTGACTCAAGTGGTAGAGCACTAGCTTTGAGTTAAAAAAAAAGCTCAGGAACAGCACCCCAGGCCCTGAGTTCAATCCCCAGAACCTTTCTTTCTTGTATTTGTGAGATTGTTTTATCCATAGTCTCTGTAGTGTTGACTTGTTAGAGCACATGTGAACACTGAGATTTTCAACTTGTCTAGGATACAAGCATGTGGAGGGGGTGTGTGCATGTGTGTGCATGCATGTGTGTACACTGTGCATATGCGTGCTGAGAATCAGGATGGGAGCTGATTTCTAACTAGGACCCATACACTAGGGACACACCAGAGAATCTTTGGCAAGACATACAATGTGGAAGTTCGGAAGCCTCTTCTTTTCATAGCAAAGTTACTGCTCTCTAGGGTAAATAAATGATGAGACTGGAACCTGGGTTTTGTCCAGCTCCTGAAAATGTGTCATTGAATTTTGTGCTGATTTTGGGGGGCATTGATGTCAGTATATATAGTATTTTCATTAACTGGGAGGGTAGAGAAAGCATCACTTAGTAAAAGTAAGAGGAAGTTAGGTGCCAGTTTGTCTTTTGTCTTAATATAATTAGAAGACAACTTACTAGGCATCCATGTAAGATCATGCTTTATGGGTAATAGGCAGATGATTTCAGAACAAGCTGTTCTCAAGCTTTTAAATGTCATACTTAGAGGTCTACTTTGGATATTAATGTTCTGAAAATGTCTGAGAAGGAATGATAAATAGAAAAGTCCACTTTACTAAATTTGGTTTTTAGATTTATTTTCTATTTTGAGATGGTATTTTCATTGCTCAGGGCAATTCATTATCCTTGGAATATTAAAGAAGAAAAAGGACTCTTTTTTGAATGCTCAGCTGTAGAAATTCTAGAAATGATAGGGACATAAAATCAAATAATTTAATTTTACAGTATTTAACAAGCCACTTTGCATGGTTCCATTTGCATGACATAAATGGTGAAGTTACAGAAACAGAAAACAGGTAAATGGATTCCAGTGGTTTTCTAGTGGTTCTGGGTTTGGAGAAATTAGTTTGCTGCAGAACTTGGGAGAATTTAGAGTGCTTCTAGAGCCATGCTATGTCTTCATTACAGTATGATAGTGGCAGTTACATAACCATATGCATTTGTCAAAATCACACAACTATATTCCAAAATGGATGCATTATAATTACACTTGAAAAGCAGTGGATAGAAATCTAGGACAATGCCTGGCACAAAGAAATAACTAATTAAACCAAGGTCTATTATGATGTTATTGCTTATTATAAAACTTTATAGAAGGGCACTTTCTGTGGACTAGAGATACAGGATTCAAATTCTGGCTCTACTACTCACTAGCTATATGACACAAGGTGAACTTATTTCTTTGTGCCTTCATTTCCCCAGTAGGGACATGAGAATTAAAATAGCCTCCTGATTATAAGGGCTAG
Organism: Megascapheus bottae; assembly: GCF_031878675.1. Taxonomy (NCBI): domain Eukaryota; kingdom Metazoa; phylum Chordata; class Mammalia; order Rodentia; family Geomyidae; genus Megascapheus; species Megascapheus bottae. The sequence goes on from NC_143511.1 coordinate 25,764,629, forward strand.
ATGTATGTGCCAGTCCTACAAACAACAACAATAATGTCTACATCGTAAGTTTTGTTGTATATAATAAATAAGTTGATTTATGTAAAGAAGATTTCTTGGTATAAGGTAATAATTTGCTGACTCCTGGTTATTAATGATATTATTAAAGAATGTATACAATATGACTCTGTTCTTGCTTATCTGACAAATAATTTTAATTAGGCAAATTAATAAAAATATATGCAAAGGAAATCATATAAAGAGGATCACTCAAAGTTCTTTTTCTAATTTGATAATCTAAAATAGATTTTACTCTGTATATTCATGGAATAAAGGTAAGATTTGGGACAGCATAAGGTTTGTATGTAGTTAAAATCCAATCTAACCAAAATATTCCTTCTAACTGAAGTAAATACATAGTGGTACATAGTAATAATCCAATAACTCAACATTGACTACTCATGATGGTTTTTAAACATCAGAAAAGTAATTTACATTAGCATGTCAGGTGAATTAACAAGGACGCTATTCCACACATACTGGCCGTAGAGGTGACTGGGCCGACTGGAGATGCCTTCACTTTCCGTGCTAACAGAAGCCCCTTTGCCTTCTATGTCTTCCCTCTGTCATTTGAAACTGCACATCCAAGGACTGATTTAGGAAGCTCTTTTAGTTCTCAGTTACTTCCTTGCTAATATTACCTTTTTCCATAACACCTGAAGACAGACATTTATGGCCCCCTTCTGTGGTAATGGCTTTGAATCCCACTTTGGGACCGAGGAGTGAAGTAATAGCCACTTTTTCCCTCCCACTCCTCTCATTCATAGGCCATTTGCCATTCAAGATCGGCCATTGAGATGCTTAAATCAGATAAATAGGATAGAAGAAAGTTATGTGGTTTTTTTTAAGTGTATAGGAAAGGATTTATATCACATAGAAATGTAAAAGACATTGCCTCTTGGAGAAAAATATGTTCTTATGTGAAATGTTTGGGTCATTTAGTCTAAAAGATTCCTTGAACAGATAGCCATTCTATCTTTCAGGTCTCTGGCATCAAGTTTGGGGCCTTTCCTCTAAAAAAATAAAATTTTTTTGAGGAGCCAGGTACTGGTGGCTCACACCTGTAATCCTAACTACTCAGGAAGTTAAAATCTTAGGATCATGGTTCAAAGCCAGCCTAAGCAGAAAAGGCCATGACATTCTTACCTCCATTTAACCACAAGGAAATCAGAAGTGGAGCCATGGCTCAAGTAGTTGAGTGCTAGCCTTGAGCAAAAAAGTTTACAAATAGCACCTAGGCCCCGAGTTCAAGCCTCACAGCCAACAACAACAACAAAAATGTTTTTATTCTCTTGGTTTTTGAAAATGACTAGCATGGCACCATCTTTACTCATTTATCTTACCCAATGTCTATGTATCTTGATGATTTTGTGTGGATTAATGTTTCCTAGCCTCCTTTGAGTGATATTAAGTATTTTAAACGTTATCTTATCTAAATGGAATCAAGGGATGATTAACTCCAGAACGTTGTTGATGTCTTAGTGATAAGTCAAATTCTTAAGTAATTAAACTTGTTTACATGCTGTTTATTATTACAGCATTATTTGCAATGTCAGTGAAATATTTCCCAAGTGTTATGGGCAGCATCATAAAAACCTTCAGATTGTCTTTCACCCTGGGTGATAAAAGTGGTTCTGAAAGAAGGTCAAACTCAAGGAGAGTAGAGATACCAAGGAATGGGGTAGCATCTGTTTTATTACTCCATATTTTACTCCCAGTGAACTGGTAAACAATTAAAATTCAAACACATCAGTGCATATAATATATAATTCAGTTACTCCCAAAACACCATAAAAATGTCTCCCTGATCGATAATAGCTTCTTATGACATGCATTTGTTGTGCTGCCTGTCAAAGTGCTTAGCTATTTGCTTTCTTAAAGTATGGAAAGCAAGCCAGGCTCATCAGCATACATGGTAACAAAGAACAAGCCACCTGTAGACCTCCCCGCCTTGTTCTACACCACAGGAGTAGAGTTCTCACAGGTTCACATCCACAATGGCCTAAGTCAAAGGCTAGGGGGTTTTTCATTCATTAAGCCATTCCTGACCTGGCCAGTAATAATGTGTTATTTCCAAGACACGTTGTATGCATTTCTCTCAGACACTTTTCTCAAAGTGTCTGTTGAATTCTTTTTCCTTTTTGCTGGTCCTCAGGCTTGAACTCAAGGTCTATGTGTTGTCCCTGAAACTTTCTTTCACTCAAGGCTAGTGCTCTACCACTTGAGCCACAGCGCCACTTCCAGCTTTTTCAGAGTAGGTAATTGGAGATAGTACCATAGCAAAAAAAAAAAAAAAGTATGCTTGGAAACATGAAATTCAACATATCTGTGAAATAAGATGCTCTAGACTTACAGTGTCTCCATTGGTATAACATCTAACGATACTGTTGTTGATGGGATAATAATGGCTGACTTTTATGATCCTGGTGTACAAGAGTCTTCACTGAGATTTCCTAGATGCCATGTGAATTGCAAGGGCAGTCCTTTATGGAAAGCCTGGAAAGAAATTTATTAAGGATAAGATTTCAAATTATTTCTACTCTTGGCCTGACCTACAGAGTGTTCTGGAAAGTAAATGCCTAAAGTTGTCTCACTTTCCCATTCGAGAAGCAAGCAGGGAGGAATAGTGAATCCTCCTACTACTCAAGCCTTGGTCCTCAGACTCCATTCTACCTTCACAAATTTCCAAGAATGTCCCTCCCTCCCTCCCTCCCTTCCTTCTTTCCTTCCTTCCTTCATCTTGAACTCAGGGCTTATGTGCTGTTCCTGAGCTATTTTGACCAAGGCCTTGAGCTACTTGAGCCACAGCTCCACTTCTAGCTTTTTGGTGGTTAAAGATCAGAGTCTCATGATCTTGCCTGCTTGGAAACAATGGCTTGGAACTATGATCTTTAGATCTTAGTCTCCTGAATAGCTAAGGTAACAGGCATGAGCTACTGGTGCCAACTAAGAATGTCTGGGAACAGACATGTTAGGATTCTTGAGTAGTCGGTGGGATCACAGGTGTATGTACCACTGCATCTAGATTTTTCTGTTGAAATGGGGGTCTTGTGAAAAAAAATCTTTTTTTTTTTTTTGGCCAGGTCTGTGACCCTCCCAAAGTGACTACGATAACAGAGGACAAAAGTTCTTTAGCCCAGCCCTCCTTGATTTTTATTCCTGTGGCCCCGAGTAGGGGGGGAGTTCCCTTGCAAAGAATCCTGTGATCATGAGTGTTTAAAGTGGCCCCTTGAGGTCAGCCCAGAAACAGCAGTTTCCTCATTAACAAAGCACACCCACACACATGTATATATGTACACATGCACATGGCTACTACCTGAACTTACATGGGTGTGAATAACTTTCAAGAAAGTAGCAGATTTATGAAATCCCAGGTCAGGCTTACTCTCAAAGAACTCTTATCAGGAGAAAATAAATTTCAATAACTTTATAATTTGATATTTACATGTTCATTTTATATTTATATTCCATTTATTTGTTTACTTAATAATTTATAATTTTATAATACTTTGTCAGTCGTGGAACTTGAACTCTGGGCCTGGGAATTGTCCCTGAGCTCTTCAGCTCAAGGCTACTGCCCTACCCCTTGAGCACAGTGCCACTTCTGGTTTTCTAGTGGCTAATTGGAGATAAGAGCTTTTGTGCCTGGGCTGGCCTTGAACCTCGATCCCCAGATCTCAGCCTCCTGAGTAGCTGGGACGACAGGCATGAGCCATCACTCCCAGCTTCCATGTATGTTTTTGAACCATGTCAAATTATATTTTCATCTTTGTTTTGTGTTGCTGGTGTTTAAGAATCCTGAGCCAGGAATTGTTTAGGAAATGTTTCTATATTTTTTTCATAGATGTTCAGTCTTCTTCATTCAGAGACTATCAAATTCGTTTCCTTTTTTTTCCCACTTGCTAAATTTCTCAACCATATCAATACAGGATGAGCCAGTCCAAATGTGGGGGTAGGGAAACTGAAGACGGCCACTTATAGGAATCCTAACTTGGCATACTTCCCCAAAGTGATCTGGCCTGTCTCCTAGGCTATATCCTGCCTTCTTTGGTTCTTATTGTCTTCAGAGTCAGGTTCAAGGAGAGAGTCCCTTCTCCCTGCTGAAGTCATCAGGACAGCATCTTCTTTCCATAACTAGTACAGTGAATTAAACTTAAGTACCTGCTAGTGAAGCCACTCCCTCCTCCCTCCTGCTCCTGAAGAATTATGAACTCTGCCTTTAGACCACTGCTAATAGTTCTGCTCTATTTCTTGGCTTATCTATCTGCCATTTGAACTGCTTAATAAATTCTAGCTCTGCACATTCATTTACTGAGAGGCTCGGTGGTTGATCTAATAGTGCAGAAACCAAACAAAGTACTGTACATTGGTATACTTGGTAGCATATTTCCCCCCCCAAATACATATATACATATTTAAGCTTTTATTAACATAGATTATTACATCATATTTCAAATGTCATGTTTAACAAGTATTCAAGAAGGCAATCTCTGTATACAATCACTGGCACATAGATTTTAGAACATAATTAAAATTAAGCTGAGGGTTTGTATGTCATATATATTAATATATGTAATAAAACATTATGTAAAATATATTTTTAAACGGGAAATATGAAGGAGTGGTTTCTTTAGCGATGACTTGCTAGCTTGTATGCGTTACCTTTTTCATGATGGTCTCCCTTACCCTGTCATAGTGGCAATCGTTATTTTAATCCCTTCACATAGCTATATATTACTCAAAATGCCATTTTAATGAAGTTGGTGAAGTTATGAATCTCAATAAATAAATCATTTCTCTCTTTTTCTTAACCACATTCTGTCGTTTTATTACTGTTGCTGTTCAGTATGGCCACATGATTTTCTCTATTTTTAATCTTCAAATGGTCTCTGATGCATGTACACATTGCTGGATTCATTCAAGCTTCTCACAGTTGGGTCATAGTTTAGCTTTCCACTCAGGGCCAGCTGAAGTGACCGCACCTCTGTCAGTGGCCATGGCATTTTCCCAGGCCATTCATGCCTTTAATAATGAGCCAGCCAGGAGGCAAGTTTGTATCTCATTACAACAGGGCCTTGGATTAAGGCTGGGTGCGTCATTAGATGCGAGCAACTCCAATTGCTCCTCTCTCTGAAAGCCCTTTCTTCTCTGTACACTTAGACCTCAACTTTTATTTTTAATCTAACAGTATTGCCTCTTTCTCTCTTCCCCTCTTCTCTCTCCTAATGAAATAACATCTACAATAAAAAAAAGAAACCAAGGAAATGCAGACATTTGTGGCTTTCAAAAGACCGGATCTCGAAAAGATTTTCATAAGACGCTTCAGAAACAGACGTTTGAGTCAGAAACCTTGGAGGGCAATGAACCGGCTGATCAGGTATTTCCTACCAACAGATGTGGTTGCCAGGTTACCAGCTGCTCTGCCCAGCACATGCTGTCAATTAAAAAAAAATACTAGAATAAAAGTAAGACTCATAGACTATTTGACTACTCTACCATCTGTGTCAATGATACATATATATTTTTTAAATTTGTTTGTAGCTATAAAGATGGTATTCAAATGAAAATCAAGAAGCTCATTAGGTAAAATAGATCAAAGAAGAGGGCTCGTTATGGGGAAGCCCATCCTAAAATGCCTTGGAATCATCCATCCCTAACGCAATTCCTATAGAGAGTCCTGACATCCTCAAGCAGACTGCTGTGTGATTAAAAGCTTCACACTGGAGTCAGATTGCCTGGAATCCCTTTCTCATTTCTCACATACCCTGTATCCTTAGGCAGGATTATTGAACTATCCCTCTGGGCTTCAGCCCAGCTTCCATTTCCTCCCCCTGGAGAACCACAATGATATTACTAACTCATGAGGATAATGGAATATTGAGTTCACATATGGAAAGAGAGAACAAATGCTAATTTAGAATCAATGCCCAGTAAACTGTGGCTACTATTGTTACCATTATTATATTATTATAAAGTAATTATTCTTCAATGCTATATAAACCTATGTTCACAGCAGCATTATTATTTATAGCATCCAAAGAGTGGAAGAGAGACTCAGTTGGCTTTGAATAGATGGATGGATGAACAAGATCTGGTTAGTAGGGGCTCAAGAAGGATGGGATTATTTTGTGATGGATAAAGAGTTTCAATTGTATGTGACAAAAAGAATTGTGGAAAATGGATAACTGTGATGGTTTCACTACAATATGCTATATTAATCTTACTGGAAAGCAGTTAATAAACTTTGTTAGTCACATATTACCATAATTAATTTTTTTACACATCGGTGTTCTAGTCCATTGTATAGATAAGCTAAATTGAAAAGAAATCCATTCAAATTGACATGACGTCTTCTAAACTAATACAGTTTTCAACTTTCTGATGTCTTCATAACAAAGGCATCTCCTGCTACTGATATGAGTGGAGATCTTAAAATAATACCTATTCAAACACCAGAGTCTCTAAAGCCAAGCCAACTATCTCATATGAAGCAGCCATCCATTCTGTACAGTTCCCTGGGGGATGCAATACTCAGTGGGAGACTGGTTTTCTCCATGGTCATTCTTTTTTTTTTTAACTAAATTCAATTTTCACTATATATGATGAACAAGTAAATTGAGCCTTGTTTTAGTCAAGCAGAAGCCATGATAGATATTTTACCAGAAGGAATTTAACATTAGAAATGAATGCAATGGGGTTTAAAGGACCGAACTGAAATGAAAGAAGTGGGTTTTTACAAAATGCGTCACTGCAAGAAACAGCAATAGTCATGTGTGGCTGGACCTGGGGCAGTGGTTCTCCCATTTGAGCTCCATCAGAATCCTCAGAAAGGCTGTTCAGACACAGGCTGCTCCACTGAGTTTCTGAATGGGAGTTCTGGAGTGGTGATGATGATTTGCATGTCTCATTAGCATTTCCAACCTGACACTGATGCTGATGATTTGACATACCAGTTGAGGACTGTGTGTCTAGGAAAAAGCTAGACGCTCAGAAGCGGGGCCAACCGGGCAAGAACTTAAATCTCTGAGTAGGGGACACCACCCAGCTGGTGATATAGTCCAGACTCAGAGCTCTGGGGACACCCAGGTAATGTTAGTATCCCGAAGGCGCTGAGATGATGATTTACTGTAGAAGTGGTGTGAAGGCTAGAACCGCTGGTGTGACAGCTGGGAACGCCAAGATGAGAGGAACTAGGAGCAAATAGTAAGACTTATACTCTACTCCAGCCAACCAGTTCACCCCACACATAACTTCCTGCTTTCAGATGGGAGAGAGCAGATTTTAAGGACAGACCTACCAGGAAGTTAAGACAAATCTCTGGTTTGTTCAGAAAGCCCCTGAAGACCTGAGATTCTATAATCCCAAGTCAAGACATCTCAGAATCTAGCATCCATGCCTTCTCTCTTGTTTTGTCCCACAGAGAGACCCCTGTAGTTTAAAAGCACTGTGCGATGTGTCTGGGAAAGGTCCCCTCACTGCCTATGGCTTCGACCTCCGAAGCCTACAGCCTGACCCACGCCTAGAAAACCTGCTGCAGGTTGTGAGCTCCGAGGACTTTGAGAAGCAGAACGAGGAGGCTAGAAGGACCAATCGGCAGGCAGAGCTCTTTGCCCTGTACCCACCTGTGGATGAGGTAGGTACCAGTGAAGACACAGACTACAGCTCAATGGCAGGCACTTTGTTATGTGATTTCTGAGGGTTTTTCTTTTTTATCCTTGCATTTGGGGTATGTCATAGAAGAGCCAATTACTGGTAATTATGCAGCCCAAATTCTCTAAGAGGACAGTTGTCTAGGATTTTCATATCTGCTTACCAAGTACATTCACTGGGATTAGCTCATTTAATCCCCTAAACATTTCAGATATCTTGTTGACAGGCAGTCAAGCCATACAGATAGTCAAATTATTTTGCAACTATATTTTGCAACTAATACATTGCTATTTGTAGTATTTAAATTCAGCCTTTAGTTTTTTTCTTAAGTTTTTTGTTTATTTATTGTGCTGGTTTCTTGGGAATTGAACTCAGAGCTTTATACTCTTGCTTTGCTTTTTCACTCAAGGATAACACTCTACCACTTTGAGCCATAATTGTAGTTTCAACATTTCACTGATAAATTGGAGGGAAGAATCTTGAGGATTTGTCTACCAAGGCTGGCTTTGAACCACGATCCTCAGATCTCAGTCTCCTGAGTAACTACCTGCACCTTGCTTAAGATTTATTTTTAATGCTACCAAAGAATAGCTAAGGAGACTTATTTTGAAAATATTCCAGACTAAAATGAGCACAGTGGCTCATGCTTGTAATCCTAGAACCTTACAAGGCCAAGATTGGAAGAGTTGGAATTGTAGACCATCACAGGGATTAAAACCTCACAAGACTCCATCTCAGTGGAAGAAGCTGAGTATGATAGCATACATCTGTCATCCACACGATGTCAGAAACAATAAAAATAGGATTGTGCACCTAGACAAAAAGTGAGACCCTTGCTCGACATATCTAGTGTGAAAATAAGCTGGATGCATGGCTCAGTAATAGAGTCCCTGTCTCAACCTCAGTATTACAAAATAAATAAAGGATACTATTCCAGGCCTACAAAAGAAATCAGATCATCACAACTGAGGGTGGAATTTTGTGATTGTTTTGCAAAGTTTCGAAGCCCATCCAGAATGTTGTAATAACTCAGAACTTGTCCGTGACCACTTGTTTGAGTATTTAAATGGGATGAGAGAGGGATGCCCATCATTCAAGATTTAGCCCTGTGTATGTTCCTTGACTTTTTTGGGGGTGGGGAGGGGTTCCTGGCTCTGTCCCTGGGCTTCTTTTGCTCAAGACTAGTGCTCAACCACTTAACCCACAGCTCCATTTTAGGCTTTTTTTTTTTAAATAGTTCATTGGAGATAAGAGTCTCAGAGACTTTTCTTGCCCAGGCTGGCTTGAACCATGATCCTGAGATCTTAGCTTACTGAGTAGCTAGGATTATAAGTGTGAGCCACTGGCACCTGGCTTATTTTTACTTTCTAACCATGGTGTTTTTCTTCCATATTTATTCTATTTGAAGTTTTATCAGAAGCCTCAGATCCTCTTCTGAGAAGTGGAAATATGGCTCAAGTGGTAGAGCACTAGCTTTGAGTAAAACAAAACAACAAATTAGAAGACAAAGCCCTGAGCTCAAGCCTCCATTCTGGCATACATATATAAAACCCTCTTCTGAATGGATCAGATTCCAACTGAAGGCCTCACTTCTGTATGGAATCTTAAAAAAGTAAAATACTTCATAGAAACAGAGAGCCTCCTTACCAAGAGGCAGCAGAGTTGGAGAGAGATATTGACCAAAATAATTTGAGTGAGATGGAAGAATTAAGATTTAATGACAAGATATCTAAACGGTTACCACAGTTAATGTACTTTATTTTTAAGTTGTCAAAAGAATAGACGTTAACATTTCTCCCTCCAAAATGATGAGGTAATAGATATATAATTAGCTTCACTTAATATTCATTCAGTGTACACATAAATCCAAACATCACATTGTACCCCCTAAATATATGCAGTCATTGTCAACAGGAAGTATATTAGATAGGAATAATATGAGCAATATTATCATGTTTACCTTTCAAATTAGAAAGTATTAATCAGAGAGACTAATTTGTTCATGATTCAACAAGTAATTTATTAAACCTATGACCCTCACATGTGAATTCCACCTTTTCTGTCTGCTTGTTTGTATGCCCCCAGAGACTACTTAGTATATGAGCACACTTAACTGAAAAAGAAAAATGATGCTTGAAAAAAATGTGTCACATCTTTGCAATCTTTTTTCCATTTCCATGCGTAATATTCAAACTTATTGCAAGATTTCTGAGGAAATATTAGAGCTGGCTGATGGACCCTCTCTTCTTCATTCCTTTTCTGCCATTTAAAGGATGGAGATGTTAATGGCATAAATGACTTTAGCTCAAGTGACATCAGAAAAGACAAAAATTCCAGGCTAGAGAACAGGACCCGGAAGACATTAGCTCATCTAAGTCTGTATGGCATTAAACAGGACAATGTTTACTCTGAATTGATTGAAAGAATAAACCATATGTTGCTTTGGAAGGAACTTAGTTTCATTGTCTTTGAGACAATGCAGGGACTCTCACAATTATAACTGTAAAAGTTATAATGGAGCAGAAGTCTTTGGGCTTGCTTTGTGGGGTGGAAAGGAATGCTTTATAATTAGTGTAGGGAAACTTGTAAATTGGTATGTCTAAAATTCTGGAGGGTTCTACCTGGGCCCTTTTATATGTAGAAGTTGTTCTCACAGAAATTGCAATTGTACTTGTAATTTGTACTTTTTCCCAAAGAAACTCCTGTGGAAAAGAAATGCATCTCTGTAAACTCTGAAAGCATTTTTAAAATGACTTTTTTCATGAGTTTGTTTTATATTATTTTATTTCCCTGCAAAGAAAGTTAGAAGAGTATTTAGATGAAGCAAAAGAGAGCAGGGAGGAAGCCAACAATAGGTCCAGAACTTTGGAATGCTCTCTGTAGACCTCACATCCCCGTCTGCATTTCCTTCCTTCCTCTCTCAGTCTCTTTGTCTTAAAAGCTTGAATTTCTGAAAGGACAAAACATTTGCTGTGAATGAAAACCTTGAAGTTAGGGTGCTGGATGACAAACTTGTGAAAGTGGAATATAATTTCTGCCATTCGACATAAAGCAGTCTGGTACCAGTGGATCACCTCTTAATCCTAGCTCCTCAGGAAGCTGAGATTTGAGGAGCATGAATTAGAAACTAAACCTGGTGGAAATCCCATAAGACTCTGATCTCCTAATTATCCATCAGAAAGTGGAGCTGTGGCTCAACTAGTAGAGTGCTAGCCTTGAGCAATAAAGCTAAGCAACAGTGCCCAAGCCCTGAGTTCAAGATCCAGGACCAACACGAAAGAAAGAAAAGAAAAATTGTATTGACTTATGCTGAGGAGGGCTGGCTCCCTCTAGAAATCTTCCCAGAAACCCACTGACTTCTTAACATTGTGATTGATGGCAGGAGGATGCTGTGGAAATCCGCCCAGTACCAGAATGTCCTAAAGAACATCTGGGAAACCGGATATTGGTGAAGTTGTTGTCCCTGAAGTAAGTATCAGCAAATGCACCAATGTGTATGTCATCCTTTCAACACGGACTGCCCAGACCATCGGACCATCAAAGATGCAGTGTGGGAGGCTTGTCCTATAACAGAAGAGCTATGAGACAAATTTAGCCAGACCAGGATTCTATTCCTACCAAGCCTTTGATAGTTTTTAACTCACATAGGTGCCTTCTAACGTCAAGCAGACAGGTCAGATAACTGAATGAAATGGCCTACCTTAAGAAAATAAAGCTGGGTGCGGTGGCTCGAGCCTATAATCCCAGCTACTCAGGAGGCTGAGATCTAAGGATTGAGGTTCAAAGCCAGCCCGGGCACTAAAGACGATGAGACTCTCATCTCCAGTGAACCACTAGAAAACCGCAAGTGGTGCTGTGGCTCCAGGAGTAGGACAGTAGCCTTGAGCTAAAGAGCTCAGGGACAGGGCCAGGCCCGGAGTCCAAGCCCCACAACTAACTAACTAATCAGGTGTGGCTGCTCACACTTATAATCATCCTAGCTACTCAGGAGGCAGAAATTGGAAGGATCATGATTGGAGGCCAGTTGGGATTAAATAAAAGTTAGTGAGACCCAATCTCAAGCAATAAGAAGGTGGGCATGGTGGCATATATCTATCATCCTGGCTACATGGCAAGCATAAATAGGATCACAGGCTAGGCCAAACTGGATATAAAGCCTAGTATTTCTGAAAAAAAAGGAGAAAATTACAGTAAAGTGGAATGTAGCTCAGTGCTAGGGCACTTGCCTTGCCTGTGCCAAGAACCTGGCTTCAATTTCCTGCAGGAGGAAAGGTGTGAGCAATAAGACAGTGAAGCCAGTGGTGGAATTGCCTTATTGCTTTCCAGCCCTGTGGCCAGTCAAGTCATATTGGTAGTTTGAAACTGGCTCTGTTGAAAGTATAACATACAACAGATGCTATAAGTTAGCCCCCTTTCTACTGTGGAGTCCTGTTCGTTAGACTTTTGCCAACACAAATGAAGCACAGTAATGGATACAACCGAAAATATGCAGACTCAGAGCTGGCACAGCTGTCTATCACCATGGTGATGGACCTTGTTTGGGATGGGTTGCTCTTGGGAAGAAAGGTGTCACTAAGGAAGCACCACTACGACCTACAACAACTCTCGCCACTTAAATTGGCTCATTTTTGTCAATTGTCTTGACTGTTTCCTGGAAAAGCTGGAATTGCGTGTGTGGGTTTTTTTTTTTCTGTCTAAGCTTCTTATTTCTTAAATGTTTCTCTTTTTCAGCTGCATTATTCTTGCATTTTTATTAGCAGTGCATTTATTGTTCAAGGGAGGTTTGTTGTGACATTTCCATTCCTGCATACTATGCATCCCAGTGAATTCATCCCCTTCCCTCCTTCAGCCTTCTTCCTCCTCCCTATTTCTCTTTCTCCCTCCCTCCCCGCCTTTCTTCTCAGAACAATGTGAATAGCTTTTGTTGTTGTTTCATATAAGTACATAAAGAACTTCCACTCTACTGGACCCCATCACCCTCTTTGTTGGCTTTCTCCTACTGTGTTTCCCACCCCTCCCTAACCTGTGTTATTTTCCTGCCATTCATTTTTGTGTGTGCATATTAATTGCTCAAAATATTTTTCTCATGGTCCCAAACCAGCACACAATCCAAACAAACTGTGTAGTAGTCTGTTTTGCACTTAAAGATATTACTTCTCACACCTGTTTTTGAAAGCTTTTCTATCCCAAGTGGAATGTGAAAAGGCACAGGGTTACACACACACACACACATGCGCGCGCTTTCTGCTTGTGTATTGAATATTATGTGTATTATAAGACAGACAGAATTTTTTTTTTGCCAGTCCTGAGTTTGAGCTAAGGATTTGAGCACTGTCCTTGGACTTTCTCAAGGTGGAGCTCTACCACTTATGCCTCAGCACCACTTCCAGCTTTTTTCTATGTATGTGGTACTGAGGAATTGAACCTGGGTCTTCGTTCATGCTAGGCAAGCACTCTACCACTAGGCCAAACTCCCGGCTTCAAGACAGAAATTTTTTATAATAGCTTCCAGTTAGCCTTTTTGTTTACTTTCTTTTTAAAAAAAAGTTATTGTTGGGGTAATGTATAGAGGGGTGACAGTTATATTTGCAAGGTGGTAGGTATATTCTCACACATTGATACCCCTTTTCATGTTTTTGTCCCCATTTCCTTCCCCGCAACCCCTCCCAATTATCTTATTTCCCCCCTTCCATTTCCTATTTCAAATAAGACAGAAATTGAAAATGTAAAACGTGAAGTCAGTACACCTTAAAATTAGTATTTTTTACATGGCGCTGATGGCTCATGCTTGTAATCTTAGCTACTCAGGAGGCTGAGATTTGATGATCATAGTTGGAAGCCAGCCTACGCAGGAAAATCTGTAGGGTTCTTATCTCCAGTTAACAACTGGAAAACTGAAAGCTGTGCTGTGGCTCGAAAATAGTAGAGTGCTGGCTGGGCTGGCTTTGAATCATGATGCTCAGATCTCAGCCTCCTGAGTAGCTAGGATTACATGCCTGAGCCACTGGCACCCAGCTTTAGAGGGCATCGGTTATCAATGCAGCATCTGGAATAATGACAGACAATGGGGCACTAAGTCTTGCATTCAGTCCAAATAATCCTCTAAAAAGTCCTCTATTGAGACAGAGTCCTTCCTAGTTTGGCCTAATTTGCATAGATTGCATTCATTGGTGTTTCCAATGGGTGGGGTCTGAGGAGATGAATTGTAAAACTGAGCATCTTGGGAGATAGTCATCTGTAATTCATAAGCTCTTCTACCATGGGACGAGACTGCACTTGGGGCTGTCTTTTCTTCAAGCCCATCATTTTTAGAAGAATGCACAGTTAAGGCTAATATGAGTGGTTTATTAATTCTTTTCATTTTCCTCTTTGATGCTGGGGATTGAACCCAGGGACTGACACATGCTAAGCAAATGCTCCAACATTTAGTGAAGCCTCTAGCCCCGTGGGACTCCTCTTCACTAGTTTTCATGAGGCCACTGCTCCTCAGTGATCAACCTCTCTCTGAAGGATCAGACTTGGCTCCACATCATAACCCCAGTCCTCTTCTGAATACCCCACTACAGATCCAAGGAAAAACAATCACACACTTCTTTGTTTTACCATCTGAAAAAATAAAATCTCATCCCTTAAAATTCACTACCAGAGCTTCTTACCTCAGCAGTAAAACATCATCAAGCCTGTTGTCTAAGCAAGACTCTGTCCTCTTAAACATGGTGACTTAGATGGTAAGAAATAGTATTCAGGCTGAGAGAAGATCAGTGGCAGAAGAGTTACTTGTTTAACATTTGGGGGCCCTTATTTTGTCATTGTTGTTGTTACTGAGTCAGGGCCTAGGTTCCATCCCTGAGCTTTTTTATTCAAGGCTAGTACTCTACCACTTTGATTCAAAGCTCTACAGAAAAGTTCTCTTCTCAGGCTTCAAACCAAAGCCCTCAGATCTCAGCCTTCTGAGTAACTAGGATCACAAGCATGAGCCACCAATGCCTGGTTCAGGGTCCTCAATTTAACCCTCAGTATTACCAAGAACGATACTACTTGGATCAAACCAAAGGTTTGATTCAATCTCTCAGTCAGTGCCACCAACAAACATTTTTGAGGAAAATGAAGCACCCACCATGACCTCAAATGCTTAGGAATTTTCCATGATCCTCCCATATTTTTCCATTAATATCTCAACATGACTTTTATGCATGGAGCTAATCCAAGTATTTCTGGAAACTGCTTATGTTTTTAACAAGTTTATATATCCAGACATTCAAAAATATCTAGCTATTGATATCTCTCTCTCTCTGTCTCTCTCTCTGTGTCTCTCTCGCTTTTTCCCTCTGACAGATTTGAGATTGAAATTGAGCCTCTGTTTGCCAGCATCGCCCTGTATGATGTTAAAGAAAGGAAAAAGGTAAGAAAAGAACAAGTAACACATTCTGGAGGCACATACATTGTTTGTGACTTTCTGGGCTCATGCTGTAAGTCTGACTTACATACAGCAGAAAAAAAGCACATGTTTGAAAGTAAATGATCTTTGATGGTTTTTGATGGCTCCAGATGTACTACCTTGAAGAGTGATGATTTTGAAGGACTGATACAGGATTGTTAGCCATTTATAGTCTTTGAAGAATCTTTAAAGGAAAGGCTCCCTTGGAGATGTCAGGCTGGCTGGGATAGAGAGAGGAAAGAAATTAGCATTTGAAGTTACATATAAAATAAAAGAACAAAAATCAGCCTCTCACAATCTTGGATACACACAGAATGCTTCTCCACTGGACCCTGTCATAGGTCCATTGAAAATGGCAGGCACTTGTGGAGGAAATTCTACATCTTTTACTGGAAAGAAGACCTCACCTACTTACAAAGTGTTTTCCATGGAAAAGAATAAAGCAGCTTACCATTTCTCTGTGAGGGTTTTGATGTTCAGTCATTTTGAAGAACAATGCAAAAACTAGGGGAGGATGCTCTTGAACCAATACACATATTGAACAAATAATAAGCTGCAACATTTGTATGAGGGCAGATTAACTATTGAAACAAATAAGCTCCCAAATCCGCTGGCTTAAAAACAGTACTTCTCATATTTGCATGTGCAGTACTGTCACCTAGAACACTTGATCCTAGAATACTTGAGCCTTGCAATAAGAGTTGCAAGGCCCTGTCTTGCTCTCTAACTTGGTAAGTCGGGATGGAGCTTGAGAACCTTTAATTTCTAACAAGTTTCTTGATGATGCTAAAGCTGCTAGCCAGGGAACCACATGTTCAAATTTCTGGCTTAAGGAGCAGCAAGTGTCTTTACAGTGGAGATGTATAAGGGATGTGTGCCAGGTCAGCAGAGCCTCCAGTCCACTCTGTCATTCAGGAACCCAGCCTGGAAGTGGCTCCTCCATCTTCAATGTGTGCTGTCCCCAAATCACTCTGGGAATTACCACTGCTGTTCCATACAAGGGAAAAGATGGGCAGAGGAGGCCTAGACTTGAATACTGCTTACCATTCACTGGAGAGAACCTAGTCCAATCATTACTCCTAACTGCAAAGGAGGCTGGTAAATGTAGTCTCTGCCAGAGCAATCATTTCTCATTAAAACTCTCTTAAAAAAAGAACAGCCCTGGGCACCAGTGGCTCATATCTGTAATCCTGTCTACCTATAATCCTAGCTAGTGAGAGTTAAGGATCATGGGTTGAACTGGTCTGGGTAGGAAAGTCCATAAGACTCTCATCTCTAATTAATCATCAGAAAGCTTTTACCACCTGGCTCCAGTAACAGTATATCCTTGAGCCAAAAAGCTCAGGGATCCTGAGTTCAAGGCTAGCACTCTACCACTTTGATTCAAAGCTCCACAGAAAAGTTGTCAGGAATTGTTCTGCTCAGTCTGGCCTCAGACCAAAGCCCCCAGGTGTGTTGTCACGGGAAGAAGGAAGGAAGGGGATGGAATAGAAGGAAAAAAGAAAAAGAAAAGAAAGAAGGAGAAAGAAGGTGAGGGAGGGAAGAAGAGCAAGAGGAATGAAGGCAGATAAAGGAGAAAATAAGAAAAAAAAGAAAGGAAAAGGGGAAAAACCAATAACGGCTCATACATCATGCTAAAACAGCCAAGGATCATAGCACGCCTTACATCAAAGTGCTTAGTGGATGCTCACTATCCATAGATACTTCAGTTACAACTGACAGTTAAACCCAAACTGCTGAGCATCCACGCAAGACTTACATGAAGGCTACTTCCTCTCCCTGATAACCCAGGTAGAATGAATCAGTAACAGTATACCCCAGCTCACCCTGGGTCTTCCAGCCTCTATATTGTCGACCTGTGCAGCGGAACTCTGGGTATTCTGTCCCTGGCACACGTCATCCTCTGCCCTGCCTGTGAGAGTCGGAACCACCTGGCTCCAGTGGCTCTTCCATGAAAATCATTCCCAATCATGCTAATGATCCTTTGCCTTCTAGAACTTTCATAATACTTCTGTGAACAAGGTGACTTCTGTTTTGCTTTGACTGTAGTTAGTGATGTGTTGGCCTTCTCTCATTCTTGATTTTAAACGAGTTGAGGGCAGAGAAAGTGTCGTGTTCTTTTGAATGATACTTTAAGAACACCACTGAAACTCAGAAAACAGGAATGACTTCCTAGGATCTTAAGTGTTTCAAGAAATCTCCCTAAAAGGGACCCAAAATATGTAGAAATTGTGGCAAAATATCAGACTTCCTAGCAACCAGGAGTCACACACTGCATTCATGGTTGTAATCATATCTTCAGTGAAATGTTGGTGTGGGTTTTGTACTGTTTGAGTATGCTTAGCAGAAGAAGACAGCCAGTTGAACTGATTTTCCATTTACTGCTCATTTACAGATCTCAGAAAATTTTCACTGTGACCTGAACTCTGACCAGCTGAAAGGATTTCTGCGAGCTCATACACCTTCCGTGGACCCATCAAGTCAAGCAAGATCTGCAGTCTTCTCCATCACCTACCCATCCCCAGACATCTACCTGGTAGTCAAGGTAGTTATGCCCAGTCTTGTACGTTCTAGTGTTTCCATTGTCATGTTACTCCCATAAAGCTGTGGGCTAAAAGAAAGGTCAGAATGTGTCCCCCTGTCCTCTGAAAGATTAGAACTAAAAAGAGGCATTTTGGATCCTACAGTCTCAGCTTTGAATCCTGTCTTTGAATGAAGTAGTTATCAGGTTAGTTAATACATAAACTTTCTCTTTTTAATTTTTTTATTGTTGGGGTGGTGTACAGAGGAGGAGTTACAATTACATTTGTCAGGTAGAGGGTACATTACTTCTTGAACATTGTTACCCCTTCCCATGTTTTTCCTCCCACCACCCCTCCCACTCATCTTGTTTTCTTCCCTTCACTTCTCTTTTTCAAATGAACAAATGAACGTATATACAATATACATATATACAATATACGTTCAGATAGAGTAACAACATGAGATAAACCTTAAGGAGAAAAGAAGAGAAAAGAAATATCTTTACATAGTACAGTAAGAACAACAATCACAAGGATAAACCTCTTGTTTCCATATCCTGGAGTTCATTTCACTTAGCCTTATCCTATATGGACATGTGTACATAGCTTTTGAGCCATTATGATCCTCTGTTAGGAGAATCCTAAATGTATACTAATTGTTTGTTTTAATTGTTGGGATAATGTATAGCGGGGTTACAGTTACATTCATCAGGTAGTGGGTACATTACTTCTTGAACCTTGATATCCCTTCTCATGTCTTTGTTCCCCTTCTCCCCTTCCTCCTCCCAGTCATCTTATTTTCCCCCTTCCATTCCCTATTTCAAATTAAAAATAAGTGTATATATTGTATATCAGGTAACAAAGTCAGATACAGTAACCACATGAGATTAACCATAAGGGGGAAAAAAAGAAAAGAAATAACTTCACATAGTACATTAAGAACAACAGTCACAAACATAAACCTCTTTTTTCAATAAACTCAAATCCCAATCTAGTTATCCTGTATTTGAATTCATGATTCTCTCTTAGCCTGGGAAACGAATAAAACCAACGCTGGTATATGAAGCTAAATTTCATTTCATACTCTACTGCTAATTTACTTTAGCTAATTCACAGTAATCTGCCAATGGTAATTGATTCCTACTGATTCCCATCACTATGTCCTTAAAGTTTTTGAACCCATTCATGTATTCATTTGACGGTAACATACATACTCTAAGTTGTCTGGACATGATATAAAATGTTTAATCTCTATAGAAGGGCAATCCTGACTTGCTGCCTGTTGTTGGGGCTCAAAGCTAGGACCTTACACATGCAAGGCAGGTGCTTTACCACTGAGCTCCACCCCCTGCCCTGCTTATTATCACTCAAGGCCTCCCTTATTGTTTTCCTCTTAAATCGATAGTAAGTAGTATTGTAATATTTCCCACATCCACATAGATGTCTGACTCGTAGTTTTATCCCAGGCTGAAGACCAAGATCTTAACTGTATTTTAGATAGTCACCTAGGTCAGATAGCACATGTGGGGATTCTTTAAGGCTTAAAGGTTTAGTTTAGGATTCTGTGAGATAGCTGAAAAGATTTATTTGACAAGTGAGGAATGAAAGTGAGCATAGGAGGGAATCTTAAGCTTTTAAAGCCTGTTTCAAAATAAACAAGCGAAGTGTTGAACAGAGCAGACAGCAGCTTCTTGCCCTTCAGAGTTCCAGGTGAGTCTAATGTATTCCTTTGTGACGTCTCCCATGCTGATAGAGACTCATGTGTTCCATCACACACACTTTCACCCAGCAGCCCTAAAGAAGGGCTTCGTGGTGGGTGCGCGTAACATCCTGTAGTCCTTTCCTCCAAGGGCCCAATGCAGTGAAGGGGACAGTAACTCCAGATCTGGTCTCTAGGCGTTCCTGCTTCCAGATCCTCGGGATCCCTCCCATGGATTTCCCATAAAGCCCTGGGCTTCCCATTCCCTGCTTTGGGATTCTAACGGAAAGTTACCTTCATCTCTGCTTAAAGTTCATTTGTAGACTATGATTTTATCCATTGCTGTCATGAGAAAATAAGCTTCCGTCCAACTCGTTTTACAAACTTCTGATTAAGAGCTTTGGATTAAGAGACTAAGGACCCCATGTCCTACTCTCCCCAGCAGCTGCCACAACAACATGTTTTGGAGACTGATGAATAAAAGAGTGAATGAATGAATGAGTGCTGGGAAACAAGTATACTAGTTCGTTTCTAGCTGAGGAAGTATGTATCTGTGTTTGTCTCTCAGTGTGCCAGCCTTCCTTTTAGGCTATGACCAAGAGATGAACTTGAAATGCCTTTTGGGAAAAGAGGGACTTCCTCCAATAGGTGTTCAATTAGCCTGTGCCATGACATTAGACGCCCTTCGCACAGAAGCAGATCTGACTGAATACGTTGTGCTTAACAGTGTGGATGAAGAATGTGTCTGTGGGATATGTTGACCCAATTTCTCACCCATCTCAGCTCATACTACTGACACTGCATACAACTGCTTTTCTCAAAGCAATTGCTTTTCTCTGATCAAAGAAAACTTTGAGCAGAGAATTAGAAATTTCTCATTTCCCTTATTCTTTCTCTTAAATACAATTCCCATTTCATATCACTTGGCCACTAAGTCCTTACCTGAGGCAAACTGGAGCCAATGTTGACAGCAATATCTAATCTTCACTCATCATGTGGCCAGTGAGAAAATGGGAAGTTGCACCGCTTGTTGCTTTAGGAAATCCAGAAAAGCAACCTTAATAGGAAATGCAAGGGGAGGGGGTATAATCATAAATAATTTACCCTGTTCATTTATTCATTTTGCAAAAGGTTTTAGTTCCCAGCCTGACTTTTACAGAGACTATATCTCCTTTCTACTTTGTAAGCAATAATAAAATGAGCTTCCTACATCTATACCCCGAGTTTTTGTTTATAAAACAACTTTTATTGCTTTTATTATTATGGATAAATACACATTTATTGTTTAAAAATAGGAACTACCTATTGATAACAGGAAGAGAATTTTTTACAATCACATATAATCCCACCATGCAAAGATAACTACCATTAACATTTTGCTGTGTATCTACTATCATCCATTAAATATACCTTTATGATTTTTTTCCTACAAAAGCTCTATAATATTCTTTATACTATTTTTAATCAGAAAATATTGTGATTGTCCAGTGCCATCAAATTTTGTCATAAATATAATTGTAAACAGTGACATAGATTCTATTTTATGTGGCTGTAATTCACTTGCTCTGTTTTAATATTATTTTTATTGCTAGATCGAAAAAGTCCTGCAACAGGGAGAGATTGCAGACTGTGCGGAGCCCTATATGGTGATCAGAGAAAGTGAAGGTGGAAAGGTAGGAGCTTTGAGTACTACATAATGGTGAAATATTAGGATAAGTAGACATTTTCAGGGGTGCTGTTGAGGTTTAGCATGTATTGTATCCCATATGAAACACTACTAAATTGTGTTTAAATAAAACAGGAAAGAGAAACCAGTTATCAGTGATGGTGCTTGCAGAAAAAATGAATTACTGAACTTACTAATGATTATAGCTATTAATGAATGACTGTTGCAACAAATTTGTATGCAACAAATTTCGTTGCCTGAGAGGACTTCTGAGACCCATACCACTAAACAGGGCCAAAGCCTTCCTCACTGTGATGGAGCCTAAGCCATAAAGAGAACATCTTTTCCCAACACCCATTTGCAAAAGCTCCCCAGCAATGTCTAGATCCTAGCCTTTGGGGAATAAGATATCCTTAAGCAGACTCATACACTTGAAATAAAATTGTTCTCAACAAACTTGGTCTGAATTTTTAAATGTCTTGCAATTGTTAGTAAATAAGTATAATAAATTTAATCTATAGTTTATAGATATTTTTTGGAGTTTTCAAAGCAGACTTAGGTAAAACATATTCTCTTAGAATTCTGGTAGTTCATGTCCTAATTTTTTTTGCCCAGTTTCTCTCAAGAGAGTAAAAATCATGTAACTAGGCCTAAAAGAATCCTTTAGAAATTCACTGGTATACAGTATCCGAGCTCTCTTGGCTCATGCTACTGAGGAGGCTGAGATCTGAGTATCATGTTTTGAAGTCAACCCTGGCTAGGAATGTCTGTGAGACCCTCATCAGCAATTAACTGCCAGAATACCAGACATGTTGCTGTGGCTCACAGGGGCAGAATGCTAGCCTTAAGCAAAAGAACTCAGGGATAACTCCCTGAGCTCAAGCCCCATGACCAACAGCCAAAAATTCATCAGTATAATAAGCCTTTCACCTTTTAACAGAAGATCTAGTTGACTAATTTCTCTAATCTCTCCCTTACACAAACTCTGTTTTCTTACTTAGAGACTCCTAGTCTGAGCCAGTCATTGTTCTGCTAGTTTCTTTTCCTTGATGGGTTTGGTCTTTGGGGATGCTCTCCGGTAAGTTAGGGGCTGTGGCTTCATGCTAATACTATGTTGTTTCAGCTCCTCTTTTTCCATTTCCCTCTAGAGTAAAGAAAAGATTGAAAAACTGAAAATTCAAGCTGAAGCCTTCTGCCAGCGTCTGGGGAAATACCGGATGCCCTTTGCCTGGGCTCCTATTAGCTTAGCAAACTTCTTTAACCTTTCCACCCTTGACCGAGAGGGAACTGAAGTGGAGCCTGTGACTGGTAAGATTTTCATCTGCATCCAGAAGCAGAGGGCTCCCCAGTGGACCCACTCGCAGGTCATTCAGGAGAACTTGGGAGTGTAGGAGATGTGGATATGGGAAAGAGGAAGGAGGGATAAACAGAATAGAACTTACCAAGGCTGAATTGTTTGTTTGATTGGATAGAGATTTTCCCTAGTTATCATGAACAGTCATGAATTTAAATATTCTTGTTGTCAGAATGTTAGATGAAATGTTAACATTCTGAAAGTTAATTTTCAAACTCTGGAGTTGGTGGCACATGCCTATAATTCCAGCTAGTCAGGAATTGAAGGTCAAAGCCAGCTGTGGTAGGAAAGTCCCTGAGACTTTTATCTCCAGTTAATCACACACACAGCTGGAAGTAGAACTGTGACTCAGGTGGGTAGAACATGTACAAGCCCGACTTCAAGCCCTATTACCAACACACACACACACACACACACACACTCACACACACACACACGCAGAGCTGTTTTTTGGTTTTGTTCTGTTTTTTGTTGATCAGGCTTGAAGTCTGGGCCTGGGTGCTGTCCCTGAGCTCTTTGGCTCAAGGCTAGCGCTCTACCACTTGAGCGACAGTGCCACCATCTTTAGTAGTCAAAACATAAAGTTATTGCGAGGCTCATATCTGTAATCCTAACTATTCACAAGGCTGTATGGAAGCCAACTTGGGAGAGCAGCTGGTGAGAGTCTTATCTCCAATTAATCATTAGAAAACCTGAGGTGACACTGTGAGCCAAGTGGCAGAAGTGAACGCTAGCCTTGAGCACGAGCCTTGAGTGAAAAAGCTCAGGCACAGCTCCCAGGCGCTAAGTTCAAGCCCCATGACTGATAAAACAAAATTCTCAAAAGTACCAAGAAAAGGTAATGAACATCTATAACACAACAGCTGTGAAGGAAAGGTTTTGAAAAGCAAAACTCAGGTCTCAGGAAAATATCCATTCTTTTTAAAGTTTATTTTGCCAAGGCAATAAAAATAAGAATGGATGCCCAAAGGATATCTATTTATTGTCCCAAATTATTTCCCATATTTATTTTTTATTTATTGTCATTCACCCCCTCTTCTTGATGTGACCAGTTAAGTTCCTGCATGGTTAAGATGTGAAGCTCCTGAATGTAGAAAATTCAAGTAGCTCCAATCTCACTACTGGGGGCAGTGCTTCTGTTTTCCTAAGTGCCTCTGTACTCAGCAAATGTTTGTTTCCCTTTTCCATTTCTCCTGCATTCCTTAGCACTGCCACTTTTTAAAATTAGCATAGACTAACTGTGTAAGGAAATACTTCATTGTAATATTTCCATGACTGTATACAGTATATTCCAATTAAGCCCTGCTGTCATTCCCCTAACTCCATTCCCCTTTCCTGATACAATTTTAGCCAATTTCTTTGTTTTGTTTTTATGATGGTTGACTATCGACTTACACCATTTTCTTTCACTCTCATTAGCCCAAACCCCTCTGGCTTGTCCCTATCCCCAACAGATCCTGTTTCTCTTCTCTTCACCCTACCCTTACCTCTAGCTCTACCATGTCTGAAATGTTTGCCTCTCTCAGGAGAAGAGAGGAAAAGGAGTTGCTATTGCTCTATCTGTGTTTGCTATTATCGTTGTGTAACTGCTAGTGGATCATGAATGCCATTTTTCTTCATTTTGACTCACCACAGTCGTTTTAGTGCCAATTTCTGGGCATAGCTTTATTGGAAAGCTTTATATGGGGGAGTTGGGCAGGTCCCATAAGTGAGATAGTTCAGGCATAAGGCTTGGCTAAGACCCTAGTAAACTCTCAGCCTAGGATAAATTAACCTGACCACAGAGGCTCATTTTAAAAAGCAACCACAGTTCCAACTTGGCTTTGAGATAAGAAGCAGGGAGAAGATAACCATCTAAAACAGGTTATAACCATAAGAATTCTAGATAATTTGACTCTTCCTAACAGAAACCTGGCTTCTCTGTATTAAAGCCACAAAAGTTCTACCTAAGTCCCTAAAAGGGACTCAAAACAATTAAGTAGAGGTCCAGGATCCTGGGCCTTCCTGGACCCCAGTAGAAAGGTCAGTCCCATCTCCTGGTCCATTCAATAAAGCCAAGGGAAGCTAGATGCTGAATATATACCAGCTGACCCCTGTGTACTTACGGTGAGATCCCAGATGCCTTCATGGCTGTTTTAAGTACATACCTCTCCCAGTGGAATGCAAATGTAGAAATAAAACCAAAGCAAACACTGTGCTCACTAAATAAAGCTTATCAGGAGACCCTGATCTGGCTTCGGTCCTAGACTTTTACTGGTAGCATCTGGCCTGCCCTGGTCTCCAGAGAGAGGACCTACAGCTGCTATGAACCTTTCTGCTCTGCAGGACTCAACAGAAGGACCTAGAAAAGGCAGGGGCCCATTGGAGGAAAGATGCCTCTCAGATCAAAGATGGCCCCATTCAGCAACTTTAAACATACCTTAGATATGGTTAAATCAATAACTGCTGTGGAAAAGTCAGGCACGAATGGCTCATACCTGTAATTCAAGCTACTCAGGAGGCTGAGATATAAGGATCATGGTTTGAAGCCAGCCATGGCAGAAAAGTCCATGAGACTTTTATGTCTGACTAACCACCAGAAGTGAAGCTGAGGCTCAAATTGGTAAAGTTCTAACCTTGAGCAAAAGAGCTCTGGGACAGTGCCCAGGCCTTGAGTTCAAGCTCCAGGCCTGGCATAAATAAATACATACATTTATAAATAACTGCTATGTGTTTGAACAGAAAGTACAGACTAGAAAGGCAATTGTTTCTCTTAAAGGAAGAAGCTCTGGGGGTGAGCGGAGGTCTTTGTCCCAATCTAGAAGACTGTCTGAACGAGCGCTGTCCTTGGAGGAAAATGGAGTTGGATCTAACTTCAAAGCCACCACCATGACCATTAACAGCTTTTTCAAGCAGGTATCTGTATCACAGAGAGTCTAGCTTTGTGCCTGGATGCTGGAGCCCCATAGCGGGATTTTATTGTGGTGGGGGGATAGAAGCTAATTCACCTCACCGAACTTCAGCATCCATGACAGAGCCGATACTGGTATTGCTTCAAGTGACTGTTGGGAAGTTGGATAACATGGGACATATAAAGTTTTTGTCCGAGTGCTCAGGACATGATAGGCGCTTACTGAGGCGCTAGGCACATGAGGGATGGGTTTGTCCCATTATTACAAAGTATCAGTTGATTATAGCAGTGGATCCTGTCAATAAGGCTGTGAAAAGAATCTGACCAAGATGTCCTTTCCCTACTGAGACAAGTCCTTTCCCCAGCAGCTGCTGTACTGTGTCAGCATGCCAGGACTCTGCTACCCATAGGGGATGGCCATTCCAAATGGCATTCTTTGCCTGCTCAGTATTAAGATTATTTTAAATTTTACTTCCTAACCTGAGCACTAGTGGCTCATGCTCTAAAAGATGGTGATTTCAAGCCAGCCCAGGTGGGAAAGGCTGTGAGACTTTGTTCACAATTAACCAGCAAAATGCCAGGCTGGAGATGTAGCAAATGCAGTATGTACACATACAAAAAACAAAAACAACTCCCTAGAGTTCTCAAATGTTCAGATACAAGTCTGTATATAAGTTCCATCTCCTAATTTTGGTGTAATTCCTGTTAGAACTTAAAGGTAAAAGTCTTAGAAATCTCTGAGCCTGAATTCAGCAGGCAACAGTATGTGTGTATGTCTCCTTACACTAACCCACCTTGTTCTTCCCACAGGAGGGAGATCGTCTTAGTGATGAAGACTTATTCAAGTTCTTAGCTGACTACAAGAGATCTTCATCCTTACAGAGAAAAGTCAAATCAATCCCAGGTATAGATAGTTTGTCTTTATTCTCTTGAGCTGTGCCCCAACCATTTGCAATTAGACATTCTTGGTCTAAGGTTATAGCTGGTTTTTGTTTTGTTTCTGTTTTTTTGTAAATCACTTCCAAGTATGATATGGGTTTTTGTCATCAAAGTTAAGAATCTAAAGTGGTCTGCTTAATGGAATTTGACAAGCCAATTAATACTTCATAATTTTCTTTAAGGATTGATTCTACAAATGTACTTTAAGTCTAGTTTTTCAGATAATCAGATACTTGTTGGAATAGAGAAGCCTTCTCTTATTAAATAAAATATATAAAAAGATAGTGAATGGGGCAGGGCCTGGTAGTACTTGCATGTAATCCCAGCTACTTGAAAAAAGAGGCAAAAAAGTCATGGCCTAAGCCAGCCTAGAGGAAAAGCATGAAACCCTATCTGAAAAAAAATATATTGAAGGACCAGGGACATGAGTTAAGTGATAAAACACTTGCCTAACCCTCAGTTACCCCAGAGAAACAGACAGCAAGAGCGAGAGTGAGAGGGGGGGATTGGTACAAGATAGACACCTTCCATATCCTAGCACAATGACTCACTGCATTTCTGCAGTACCTTAGAAAAATAGGGTTTGAATGCACCGTTTTTACTTCCAGTGATGCACAAAACTTTACTATGTGTCTTGTTATTGTTATAGTTTTGTTTATGATGTTGGTATTGAGGCTTAAACTCTGGCCTTGTACACTTGCTTGGCTTGCCGGCACACAGCTGGTATTCTAGCACTGGAGCCATACTTCCAACCCTGCTTTTCTCTGGTTCATTAGAAATGAAGCCTCAAAAAATTTTTTTCAGCCCAAGCTGGCTTCAAATCATGATCCTCCTGATCTCTGTCTCCTGTGTTGCTAGGGTTACCAGAGCCACCAGCAACAACCCACTCTGTTTTATATTATATTCTGGAAGGAATTTAAAAGATCTTCTCATTCATTTCTTACTAAATTAGCAATGGTAACTTCTGTTATTTATTTTTATAGAAACCAGACCTCAAAGGATTATTGTGACAGAAGATTTTCTCATAAGCTGGAAACACAAACACTTGTGCACTTGTATATTATATGCTTATTAGCATGTCCCTAATGGCAGGACTTCCTTCCTTCCTTCCTTCCTTCCTTCCTTCCTTCCTTCCTTCCTTCCTTCCTTCCTTCCTTCCTTCCTTTGCCAGTCCTGGGGCTTGAACTCAGGGCCTGAGCACTGTCCTTTCTCAAGGCTAGAACCCTACCACAGCACCACTTCCAGCTTTTTGCTTCTATGTATTTGGTACCAAGGAATCGAACCCGGGTCTTTGCGCATGCTAGACAAGTACTCTACCATTAGGCCACTCCTGGCAACACTTTCTTTGCTGAACCCTCTGTGTGGTTGCCTGTAGGTTTGCTCAAGCTGGAAATATCTCCTGCTCCAGAGGTTATCAGCTGCTGCCTGACTCCTGAAATGTTGCCTGTGAAGCCCTTTCCCGAAAATCGGACTCGACCACACAAAGAAATTTTGGAATTTCCCATCCGAGAAGTGTATGTTCCTCATACTGTGTACAGGTAAGGAGCGCAGGCTGTTCAAGGGTGCACAGTCCATGTTTGGTCTGGAGAGTGCATCCATCATTCTGCAGCCTCTCTTGGTTCTTCTAAAACTTGAGGGGAAATGAAATGTGACATTGTATAGCTATCAATAACTTGGAGATCTCACTAAAGAGATCGTTTATGGTTTTATCTGATCCTCCTTCTCTCCCTCCTTCCTCCCCTCCTTCCTCCCTCCCCTCTCCTTTCTCTCCTCTTCCTTCCTTCCCTTTCTCCCCTCCCCCCTCCTTCCCTCCCTCCCTCCCTCTCTCTCTTTCCTCCTCTCTCCCTCTCTCTCTTTCCTCACAGAGTTTCCTGCTGGTGCTGGCTTTGAACCACAATTTTCAGATCTCTACCTCTTGAGTAGCTAGGATTATAGGCATGAGCCACCAGCACCCAGATTCTGGTTCTGTTTTACAAGAAAGAGTTTCTTCTATCAATGTAATTTAGATTATAGTGGATATACCCTTACTGGTAATTAATAAGTTCTTGTTTTCTTTTCTTTTTTTTGTCAGTTGTGAGGCTTGAACTCAGGGCCTGGTCACTGTGAGTCTTTGCACACAAGGCTAGCACTCTTACCAGTTTGAATCACAAGCTCACTTGTAGTTTTCTGGTGGTTAATTGGAGGTGGCGCCTCATGGACTTTCCTCCTAGTCTGGCTCTGAAGCATAATCCTCAGATTTCAGGTAGGATCCTGATAGTTAGGGTCACAGTTGTGAGCCACCAGCACCCAGAAAGCTCAGGGTTTCTTCTGTGCAGAGAGACCTGGAATGAAAAGAGTCACATGACTGCAGTGTTCTAACTTGTTCAGAAGACAGATGTTCAGCTCAAAACCAGCTCTATCCAGAGCAAACCTACACAGCAGGACAGGAACATTCCATGTGTTTGTTGCCCAATCAGTAGCTACTGACCTAATAAGTCTTTCTGTGCCAGACATTTGAAATATGGCTAGTGTATTGTTTCATTTTCATTCACGATGCTGAAGTAGCAGCTTATGGCTGTGGTTTGACATACACATGTACACATACATGCACACACGTGCACACAAATTTTCTGCAGTGATTGAATTCTTTGTTCTATCTTCACTTAAAGTTTGCATCCAGAAGCCAGACCCCAGTAGCTTATGCCTGTTAACTCCATCTATTTAGGGGGCTGAGATCTGAGGATCACAGTTTAAAGCTAGCCTGGGCAGAGAAAGATCTATGAAGCTCTTATCTCCAATTACCCACCAAAATGCCAGAAGTGTATGTGTGGCTCAAGTGGTAGAGTGCCAGCCTTGGGTGAAAAAGCTAAGGGAGAGTACTGAGGACCTGGAATGAAACCCTAGTATTGGTGTGTGCGTGCACACACACACACACACACACACACGCACGCACAGAGCAAAAGGCAAAGAGCTTTAGAACTCTCTTAACTCACATTCCAGATGTCAGACATTCAATTCCCCCATTTCCCAAAGGAGGATGAGGGTGTGAACATGTTTGCTTTGAAAGGCTGTTTGTATCCATTTAGAAATTTTACCCTGCAATTTGTGCGAGGTGGGAGGGGGGGTCGGAATGCCTTGTGGCCTGGAATAAACTTGTACCAAATGAATTCTGTAGTTTTTCATCTTCCCTTCCGCATTTAATCACCCACAGAAGTCATTTATAACTCTTTCTACTCCTTACTGCAACCATTATCCCTTCATTACAGCAGAATGGGGTTTGGAACACACTATGCCCTGCATGATTAGGAGATATTGGAGTGCTGGGAAGAGCGAGTCTAGGCCAGTTGCTATGGCCCAAACTTGGTATCATGAAAAACAGGACCCCCCCCCCCCCCCGCCCCAGATTCAGAGGGTACCCTGTACAGAAAGGTCAAGGGTAACTGGAAGCCAGGTCTTTACTTTTGGAAATGGTAAGTAGTAGCCTTCTGTTGGCTGCCATATTTTATAGCATGTTTAAGAGAACAGAGGGAGAGAATTAACTTGGTTCAGAATCTCACCACATGAAAACCTCAAGGAATTTGTAGAGCATGTGTCTAAACCTCTTGTGCTGCAGTTGAGGGTGTGGTGTTTCTTTGCTAGCTCTCTTGATGCTTTAGAGTGGTTGGTTTGGTGATCTTGAGTCAAGACTAGATTAACTCTCCCCTCTCCTATGCCTTTATCTTAACTAGAAATGGAAAGGATCTATTAAGATCTGAATGCAGCCAGTGTGGTAATTTAACCAAATGTACTGTGGGAGATCTCACCCCCTCATTTCTGTCAGTTCTCTCTTCCTTTTAATCCCTTTATCTCCTCAAAACCTGCAACCTCATGGCTCTCTCACCTCCTCCCACATAAACGAAGGCCCCTTTCAAGCAAAGACCTCTAAATTCATTCACTCACAAACAGGACTTAGTCTTAATCATTCCCAGGAGTATTTTCTGGTTGGTAAGGACCAAGGTTCCTGATTCTTTGGTTTTTGTTTTGATGCCAGTTCTGGGGCTTGAACTCAAGGCCTGGGCACTGTCCCAGACTTTCCTTTGCTCAAGGTTAGCATTTCTACTTGTGAAGCCACAGCTCCACTTCCAGCTTTTTGTGTGTGTGCTTAATTGCAGCTAAAAATCTCACAAACTCACAAAGCCCGGTTGGCTTTGAACTGTCTGTGTTCCTCGGATCTCAGCCTCCCGAATAGTTAGGATTACAAGGGTGAGCCACCAGTACCTGGTTCCTGTTTCTTTGAGAAAAGACTTCCCTTGACTTTCCTGAAGAACTCTAGACATGTTAATGGTACAAGTTTAGCAGCTAGGGCCCAGTGATGCTGTGGTTCTAGTGGCAACTGCTGCTTGGCATCTGTGAGTGACATCTAGTCAAACTGAGGGAATGGACATCAATTAGGCTTTTCTTTATCAGTGTGAGTAGCACTCCAAGGACAGTAGCTTCTGATTAATTGATCAGCTTCACTTCCTCTACCTCTTCAGGTGTTTCCTTTCTTTACCTTGTCTTTCAGTGGGTCAAGGAGTTTTGTGCCAGAAAGGACACTGTTGAAGTCACATCCTATGCCTCTACTTTGTAAAGCTGTTGTTAAAATGTTTTTTTAAAGCTCTAGATCAGTTTCTTTTATTATAATATCAGAGTCTCCATTACAAAATCAGACTCTGTTAATAGAGCTGCTCAAGCCTTTCAAGGATTAGATGTTTATGAGCTCCTTGGAACCGTCCGT
Organism: Megascapheus bottae; assembly: GCF_031878675.1. Classification (NCBI taxonomy): domain Eukaryota; kingdom Metazoa; phylum Chordata; class Mammalia; order Rodentia; family Geomyidae; genus Megascapheus; species Megascapheus bottae. Next base: position 25,795,561 of record NC_143511.1, read on the forward strand.
GGATCCACGCTGCAAAGCCCCGCAGTGACAGAGCCTTTCAAATCAGGGCTTGGATCTTGTACTGTGCCACCTCCAGCTTCCGTAGTTGAAAGCCCAAAAGTAGATTCCTGTGAGTGGAGACAGACCCCAGGGAAGGGGCTTTCAGCCATCACCAGCACACGTGCAGCATTTCTGAAATGGGAGACAGCTGGAGAAATGTGGTTGCTACAGAGGATTATTCAAATCTGAGCTTGGCATTCCTGTTTCTATGTCCAGATTACTTTCTTTCTTTGAATACTGGTTGTTTGCTTAGAAACACGTTTGAGCCAACGCCTGGATGACTTTTCATGTGATCCAACAGCTGGTGGTTGAACTGCCAGCTGCCTTCTGGGAGCAAAAAGAACACCATGTGATTTAGGGTCAAGGCCATCAAGGGCATCTTATGCTGGGACTGCCACGGGTGTGTATGCAGAGATCACAGGCGCAGAGATTGTAATGAGCTTGTTAAGTTCTGTGCCATCCCTTTAACGAGTGATGCTGTTCAAGAAAGTCATGTTAAGTGCACTTTCATCTCTCACCGTAGCCCTTGAGAGCCTCCTAGGTCTTGTTTATCCAATTACCAGCCTCTCGGTGAAGGACTATGCTTGCTGAGATGCGTTGCAGTTGGAACATGATGTCTTTGATGCATAATTAGCTGTTCTCAAGCCTCCTCCTATTCAGAATGTCTTCAGGAGAAAAGCCTGAGCTGGCCTAACAGAAGGGGCCTCCTGCAGGGCAGTGGAATTTTAAGGAAGACCAGGCGGTGACAGAGAAAGAATGACAGACTTCATCTTGAGTGAAATCAAAGGCTGTGATTTAGTAAATAGAATTTATTTATCTATTAGCTCATACTGGGGTTTTAACTCAAAGCCTCAAACTTGCTAGGTAAGTTGAGGCCTACTTTAGTCAGTCACAACCTTGGCTCTTTTTTGTAAATATACATACATACATACATACATACATACATACATACATACATACATACATACGTATTGGTGCATGTATATTTTTTCTTTTTAAATATCTTCTTGCTTTTTGCCTAGGACAGACTGGACTGAAGTTTTCCTATCCATACTTCTTGCATAACTGGTTTCACAGATATGTACAACCATGTCCAGCTTATTATGGGTTGAGATAGGAGAACCATTCCCCACCACCCCGCAACTTTGTGCCTGGGCAGGTCTCAAATGTGAATTTTCCCAATCTAAGATTTTTTAAAAAGTAACTAGGATTACAGGTGGAGCCGCCCTGTCTGGCTGAGTGAAGTTTCTGAAGAAAAGAATGAACTTGGCCCTGATGAAATGGTTAGGAATGGAATGGAGGCATGAGAAGTATCCTCTATTGGGACTTAATTTTGTTTTTAAAAATGGCTTCCTAGTTTAAGCCCACTTAGTTCTGTATTTGGAATGAATCTTCTTCATGCTGGGGGGAAAAGTAGGTGTGGCCAGTCTCCAGAGTCCGATCTTACCTGGAGATCTCCATTCAACTGCTCTTCTTTAATAACCGAACTTTCCCCTTCCATCATTCAGCCACTGGAGGGCATAATTCTCTCATTTTCTGGAATCAGCCAATTCACTTTTTCATTAGATGTATTGCAATAATTATTATATGTATAGATTTATTATAATATGACACACATGTTTAATCTTTCATAAAACCAAGAAAAAGTAAAAAAGGACCCCATTATCTCAAAAGATTTCTGTTACCATCTTCAGCAGAGGATTTTATTCTCACCTCTACCTGTCAGTTTGTGCCTCCTTTTTTTGGGCATCCTTTTTTTTTACCTTCTGAAGTGGGAGAGGGACAAGGAAATATATCCCTTTCTCAGAGTATGAGAGCTCATGCCAACTTACACATCCATTATCCTACCTGGCCTACAAAATTTTAAGAAGCACGGGAAGAATTGACCTGTACTCCACAGGTGAGGCAGTAGGATGAAAGGTATAAGACAGTTCTGTGTATGCTACATCACAGTTCACTGGCTGCCATGTTCCTTAGCGAATGCACCACACCGTAGGATAGGCCTCCCTACCCCCAAATAACTGCGCTAACGAAGAATCTGCTTTCAGGCAAAGGGTACAACAAATGTCATTTGTTTTTCTTAGCATGTTCTTTGCAGGGTACTGGGCAGGCCAGGTAGAGGCGTGTCCTTTGTTCCCAGGGGTTGGGAGCTGAGGTAGATGAGGGAAAAGAAACGAAGGAGAAATGTCCAAATCCAGGCAGATCGGGGCTTGTGCTTTATTAGGGTGATGAATCTGGTTGCCTAGACTAGAAGGAGTGTCCAAGCTTTCGTCTTTTTTTTTCCCTTTTTTCATGTAGACTTTTGTTTTTGTTGTTGCTGAGATGGGACCTTCTGAATTCCATGGCTCCAGCAATCACAGCCTCTGTAGGACCTGGGGCTACAGACATGTGCCTTCCCACCAATTGCATTTCTTATAATTTCTCTCCGGCACTTCATCTTCTGCATGTACAGTGCCTGAGCCTTGTGTCACCCTGTTAATAATAAACTTCCACCTGGCTTGGGCTCATTGGATTACTAACTATGCAAGCAGAGCCTTCCCTCCTAAGAGAGAACATCATTGTGATTTTCATCTGTTAAAGAACGGAGCACTTATTCCAAAACATATCATTTAGCTTTCTTGTCAATAAGAAGTCAGGTGATCCTTAGGTAAAGCCTGGAGGAGAAGCCACTTCCATTCTTGAGTCATTTTGCTGGCCTATAAAACAGGATGCTGGGTTCTGTCTTCTCCTGGTCTCCTGCAGCTGTCCAGGCAGAGCCCTGAGCACTTGTGGATTGTGGGTAGATGCAAGGCTGGGCAGTCGTTCTGTGGGAGCTGTGTGGATGGTGCTGTGTGGGGCTGGGGCCACAAACAATGGTGAGACCAACCTGGCTGACTATCCAGTCCACATACTCCTGCTGTCTTCCCAAGATTTATCCCATCCCTCTCATCCCGCTACTTCAAAGTATCCTTCTACATTCTGGCTCATGATTCCTTGAAGCAAGACAAGAAGGAGAGGTTGCCTGGTGTCTTCCAATTCATGTGGAGAGGAAGAAACTGAGTGATACAGAATTTAGAAAAGATTCTTCCAGAAGCACATTACATCACAGAGGACAAGACAAAGTACTTGTTACAATCTTACATTTGAAATAGAAATAACCAAAGTGAAATAGAAATAACCAAAGTGAAATAGAAATAACCAAAATGCCAGTGTAGGAAAGTGGACAGGTTGAGTGATTACAAACAACCAGGTCCTGTAAGAGCCATGAGAAAATTTTTTGAAGCATGGGGGAGGAGGCAAAGGGCCTTAAATTGGTTGGGGTACATTGTGTGCAGAGATGGAGGTAACATAATGGAACCTTTATATACTAACAAAAATATTTTGAAAAAGGTCTTTTTCAGTGATAGCAGACTTTTCATGTAGCAAAACAAAAATGCTGGCTTTTTTATCAGATGACTGCAACTGATGAGAAAGAAAGAGCTAGCCTTCTCATTCTTCTCCACGAACTTATTTCTTAAGGGAAAACCTTCTCTAGAATAATCTATCTATGAGCATAGACCTGGACAATCACTTGAGAACTTGGTTAAAAAAAACTCTAGACCTGTTTTTGTTTTGCTGTGTTATGCTGTTGTGTATTTCTGAGATAGAGTTATGCCACCCAGACTGGCCTAGAACTTTATCTCCTCTTTGCTACAGCCTCTCAAGTGTAGGATTGTTCGCATGAATACTGTTCCCAGCCTAAGATCTAGATCTTGATCATTGATCTTCATCTTTTCTTCTTCCCAGAAATCTTCTCTACGTCTACCCACAGAGGCTGAACTTCGCTAACAAGCTAGCATCAGCCAGGAACATTACAATCAAAATCCAGTTCATGTGTGGAGAAGACCCAAGCCATGCTATGCCGGTAAAGAGGGAGTTGGCATTTGCCTCCAACCAGAGCGGGCTGTGCATTTCTTACTAATTCACACAGGCAAAATTCAGAGCTCACCAGTGAACAGAATATCCAGAATATCTTTCCTCACTACCTCCTCTGGTCTTGGGAATCATGCCCAGAGCTTTGTGCAGGCCTGGAAAATACTCTACCAACCAAACTACATCCCATTTTAAAGATACCAGTGTTCCATGCCAGGGCAATGCTATTTCAACGCATTCTAGATCCTGATAGCCTGATCCGGTGTCCCTCTGAAATGGAGAAACCATAGCAATATGAATTGAAAGTCTTTCTCTTTCAACTTATTCTATAGTAAACTATGAACCTTGGAAACGAATACAGGACATTTTAGAGATCAAAAAAATGTCCTAAAGTCTCACCACAGTTTCCCTGGGCAGTAGTATTCCATGGAGTAAAGAGATGGTTTCAACAGGTCCACCGCATTGGCTGTGTTTCTTCCTTATGTGTGTGTTGCACACACCTGCCTAAACCTTACACCCTATCAACTGATAAAAGACAAAGCCCTGCCTAATAAAGCAGCACACACCAGCTCAACACATGGTGAGAATGGAGCTGCACCCTGAGGGAGAATGCAGATGAAAACCTAAGATGTAGTCTTCACGAAGAAAGCCAAAATGCCAGAACTTGGTCCTCTTTAACAGTGTGCTTCTATGAGCCGCGTGCTTAGCTATTACTGTTTTCCAGAAGTCATAGAGCTGAGTTAACATTCCTTTTCTACTGGGTCTGGTATGCATGGCAGACGTATAACCCTTGCCTAGCAGGCATGAGGCCCTGGGTTCCATCCCTAGCACTGGAAAAAGAAAAGTAAAGAAAGAAGTGGTTTTTCTACCAATATGACTTTCCCTCAGTTGTTTCCATCCCTCAAATAGCTACTGGCTTTTTTTTGGGGGGGGGGGGTTCAGCTTTCTTTTTTTATTTGGTTTAGGGTTTTTAGTGCCAGTATTGAGGCTGGAACTGTCCCTGAGCTTTTCCGCTCAAGGCTGGCACTCTACCACTTGAGCCATCGCTCCACTTCTGGTTTGTTTGTAGTTAATGGAGATGAGAGTCTCACAGACTTTTTCTGACTGGGTTGGCTTTGAACTGCGATCTCCAGATCTCAGACTTCTGAATAGCTAGGATTACAAACTAAGCACCAGCACACAACTACTTAAAAAAAAAAAAAAAAACCTTCCTCCTAATGCTCTCCTACCTGTGTAATTCAAATGTCCTCTTGTGGCAAGTGGGGAAGGGTGAAGGAAGGGTGCTTAGAAAGGAACGTGAGGCATCCAGGGCTCCCATAAGTCATCACCACTGTGGGCAGTCAGGTGTAAATGTCCAGACGCTGTGCATAGCCAAGATTCGCGTCAAGAGGAGTGCAGGAATTCCAGCCAGTCCTCCCAGTGTGCACTGGGAGCTGAATTACTGCATCTAGAAGGAAGAATGGAGTCCACTTGTGCCTTTAGGGACTGCCTCCTGCTTCAGACCCAACATGTGGATCTGATTCCCTGACGTGGCAGAGGCCATGCCTTTGCAGGGCAGAGACCCTGTGTCAGAGGTCACTCACTGAGGGCAAAAGGATGTGGCTGTCCCATCGGGGGCTCAGTGGGCAGTGAGGCAGAGGGTGGACAGCCCTGGTTTTCCAAGGTCACTTGTGGTCACTATGAGTGACTTGGAATCTCGGCTGACACTTTATAAGCCCACGTGGTAATAGAGCATTGTGCAGCCCAAGACTTAATTAATAGACCGGGGCTCACTAGGTGTCCAGAATCTGTTTGCGAGATGCGTGGGACTCGCTGTGAATTTGCTGTTTTCTGTGATGGTGAACAGGTTATCTTTGGGAAGTCTACAGGACCTGAATTTGTGCGGGAAGTGTACACAGCCATCACCTACCACAACAAGTACGTATAGTTTCCCTTGCTCACCAGAGGCCCGGGCGAGCTCAGTCTCTTCTGCTTCTCCTAACCTTCCTGAATGATGTTTCTCAACATGGCTTATAACTCAGGGATGAAGGGTGAGGGAGAATGTATGCCTATTCCGTAATTCTATCTTATTAATGTATAATTTTCATTGTCCCTAAGCCTACAAGAAAATAGCATCTGGCACAATTTTAACTTGCTGAAAGTTTCCATTGCACCCCAATAACAGAGAGACGGTGTAGTGTGAAGTAAGGAAACCAGTCTTCTAACTTGCTTTCAGATACCAGAGGGGCCGGAAGGAAACCCAATTCTCCTTGGCTCTGTCCTCATTTCTGGAGCTCACTGCTCACCTGCCTCAGTTGATCTCTAAGTTAACCAAAGAAAAAAAATTGAAAAACACATAATTGTAGGGCTGGGGTTTGGCTTAGTGGTAAAGTGCTTGCCTACCATGCACGAATACTCAGGATCGATTCCTCGGTACCACATGCATAGAAAAAAGCCAGGAGTGGTGCTGAGGCTCAAATGGTAGAGCTCTAGCCTTGAGAAAGTCCAAGGACAGTGCTCAGGCCCTGAGCTCAAGCCCAGGACTGGCAAAAAAAAACCCCAAACAACAACAAAAAAAACTTATAATTGTGCCATGACTTGAGTCATTAAGTGTTTAAGCCATTGTTTACCTTTCACAGCTAGAAGAGAAATCCTATACAATGTTAGATCCTGCCCTGGAAACTGGGTTTGTTCAGGTCCTTCATTTCAGTACTGGCCAGATGTGACCTGGTTAATGGGACAATGTGCAGAAAGCTTTATTAGCAAACCACCTGAACTTGGTAATCCACCCAAACCTGCCTGTATGCTGCCTACACCAGCCTTGTTTCTCCAGTCCTTCTCTGAGTATAGCTACACACCAGTTCCTGTTCTGGGAGATGAAAAGGGGGGTTAAAATAAGATACTGATTTGCATCCCTTCTTCAGATTGTTGAATTTTTTTTTTCCCATTGTGAGGAGGAATTCATTTTCCCTGGCAGAGCCAGCAACCAGTCAAGGGTAACCAGTATTTGTGTTAGCTCTCAGCAAAATAATGTGAAATGAAAAGCCCCATGAAAAGAACAGAGGGGCTAAGGAGTTACCATTCAGAGTCCCAAGTCACCAGCAGACACTGTGTAATCCTATGCTTTTTGAAACAGGTCTCCGGACTTTTATGAGGAAGTGAAAATTAAGCTTCCCGCTAAGCTCACAGGAAGTCACCACCTCCTGTTCACCTTTTATCACATCAGCTGCCAGCCAAAGCAGGGACCCTCGGTGGAAAGCCTTGTAGGATATTCTGTGAGTAGCCGTCAACCCACCCGCTCACACTGCCACCAGGAGCCTGAGAGGCAAACAAGGCCATCTTGGTCCCTGGCTGATGACCTGTCAGAAGTAGCAAAATGTACAGAGGCCAAATAATAGCCCAAAGCAGAAATGACTTCATTTACCAAACTAAAAAACTAAAAAAATTCGCAAATACAATGAAAGGGGAGGTAGATATTGAAAGAATCTATATTTACATTGCAATTATTTCCAAATTTAATATATCTGTTCCATATAAGGAATGAGTTATTTTCCCTCAGGAGGAAGTGGAGGAACAGGAAGGGATTGTTTCTTTTTGAATTAAAAAAAATTTTTTTCAAGTCTTTACTGGGGCTTGAAATAGATCTTGCTAGATCTTTTAGCTTAAGCACTCTACCACTTGAGATATACCTCCACTTCAGGCTTTTTGCTGGTTAACTGGATCTGAGGCTCACACGCTTTTCTGCCCAGAAAGGTCTGGGTAGGATCACAGCTTTGAACCATGATTCCCCAAGACTTCAGCTTCTTTGAATAGCTAAGATTACAGGTATAAGCCACCAGCACCCAGCAAAAAAAATTTGTTCAAAAACTTAAAAAGTAAAATGAATAATGATGTTCTAACACACACACACACACACACACACACACACACATACATACACACACATTGGTTATAGAGGGGAAAAATGCTATTTTTGGCTCTGAAAACACAAGTTGTTGATATTACCATCTTAGGAACTCAAAGAGAATTTAAGATGCAAAGAACTGGGTAGATAGGACTGCCAAAAAGCAATGATTAGTCAAATAGCTAATCATTATTTAGTGGCATTTGATTGTTGTGAACTAGAGAAATTTCCAGCATTTTATGTTAAATACTATTTTTCTTCACACCATCTGTTTCAGTGGTTGCCAATCCTCTTGAATGAACGGCTTCAAACGGGGCCTTACTGTCTCCCTGTTGCCCTGGAAAAGCTGCCACCCAACTACTCCATGCACTCTGCTGAGGTAAGTGGTCAAGCACTTTCCTTCCAGTCATGGTCCTGGGTCACCTTTCCATTTCCATTCCTTTAATGTGACCAAGAAGGGTACTCACGGTGCCATCTTCTGTGGTCACCTCCCAGCAGCTGGTGTTCTGATAGGAAGGGAAACAAAATCAACTGAGGAAGAAATCTTATCCCAATCAGAATGTTCCATAGATGCATGCAACCGTGGCATCTGATGGCATACAGGAGGTAAAGCTGGATACTGGTGGGTCACGCCTGTAGTCTAGCCACTCAGGAGGCTGAGATCTGAGGATCACAATTCAAAGCCAGCCAGGGCAGGAAAGACCGTGATACTCCTTATCACCAATAAACCACCAGAAAACCAGAAATAGAGTTGTGGCGCAAAGTGGTAGAGTACCAGCCTTAAGCACAAAAGGTCTAGGACAGTTCCCAGGCCCTGAGTTCAAGACTCGTGACCAACAAAATAGAAGAGGAGGCAAGTACAGGGTCCTTCTGAAAGATCTGCCAGCCAGCATCCTGTGGTTTCTTCTGTAGCTCAGGGATCACAGCCTAGGTGGAAACTAGAGCTTTTATTCCTCAAAGGCCCTATGTCACCCCAGCAGTGCCCATCTGAACATATGGGTCTCCTCCTCTTGGCCCTCAGGCTTCTTTTCCATGCTTCTCAGCATGGTGGAGTTTTTATCCATGAGATACTTCTTTGAAGCAAATCATATCATGTCATTCCTAAATATTTTAATACATGCCTTGAAGTGAGGCTGTTTTTAACCATCACAATATCATTGCCATTGCCAGTTCTCTGTAGGCACGTGCAGCCTACTTCAGACAGGTCTGAAGTCGGGACTGGTCCACACCCAGAAGTGAGTCAGTGGGAAATATGTTCTAGGGTTGGGGCCAGACAAACACTGGGTTGCCTAACAAACACTGGGTTGAAACTCCACATTGTAAAATGAATCAGTTGAAGTAAAATATGCACTGGATCTTAAAGCGTCAATATTGAAAAAAATGTGAAATATCTCATTAATCATTTTGATATTGATGATGTATAAAAATGGTTGACAATATTAGGTTAAATGAAATATATCATCATAATTACTTTCACATGCTCTTCTTGATGATGATTCTTATTAGTAGTAGTAATAGTAGCACTGCTGGTGCTTGAACACAAGGCCTGGACATTGTTCTACTTCTGACTCTCTGTATGTGTGTATTTGGAGGTATAAGTCTCACAGACTTTTCCTGCCTGGGCTGGCTTCAAATCATGATCTTCAGACCTCAGCCTTCTGAATAGATAAGATTACAGGAGAGACCCCCCAGCACTCAGCAACACTTTACTTTGTTTAATGTGGCTACTACACAGCTGAAAATTTGTATGGAAGATTTCCACTCTGGGGTCCTCAGAAGGCTGGTAAACATTGTAGGTGAAGCTCACCCAGACGAATGTCTTCACACCAGAGATTCTCCCTTCTTCCCAACATCATGGTTATGCCTCTGCTCTGATGTATTTTATTCCAGGCTGGGATCCAGGGCTGATGTTATAGGATCTTCTATTTCTCAAAAGAAATTAGAAAAGTGTAAACATTTCTGACTTTTGAATGCTGGCAACTAGTTTAAAGGGTTTCTAACCCTTTAAACAGAACTTGTCTCTGGGCTGGAACCTACCGATGCATACATTCTGCCTTTGCAAGCACAGCTTGCTTTCTTCCATTCAAAGGAGGCTTACACCTGTAACCGTAGGTACTCAGGAAGCTTGTAGAGCTCAGAATGGAGGTTCAGGGTCGGCCTAGGAAGGTAAGTTTGCTAGACTCTATCTGCAAAATGAGCAGCAAAAAGTAGGGCTGGCAACTTGACTCAATAATAAAAGCACCAATCTAGCAAGCATGAGGTCCTGAGTTCAACAAATTCCAGTACCACCCTCAAAAAAAAATTGAACTTAAACCCAGGGTTCCTGACACCATCTAGTTAAGGTTGGGGATGGGGGTCTGGTTTATCTTTGGAACTCTGAAGTTACTCAAATTCAGAAGAAGGGATTGGATTGCTAACCTTTGTATTTATTTTTTTTTCCTGTTTCATCACAGAAAGTCCCTTTGCAGAATCCCCCTATTAAGTGGGCTGAAGGTCATAAGGGGGTATTTAATGTTGAAGTGCAGGCTGTTTCTTCTGTTCACACCCAGGTAAGGAAGACATAGAAAATTCTGACTCAGACCCAGCAGACTAATAATGGGGAGTGCCATTGAGAGACCTGTCCAAGTGTAATTAATAAAGATGAATGAAGCCAAATGCTGGTGGCTCACCTGTAATCCCAGCTACTCAGGAGGCTGAGATTAGAGGATTATGGTTTGAAGCCAGCCTGGGCAGGAAAGTCCTTGAGAATTTTATGGCTCAAGTGGCACTAGCCTTGTACACGGAAAAGCTCAAGAATAGAACCCAGATCCTGAGTTTAAACCCCAAGACAAGCAAAACACACAAAATAAATATCTTTGTGGTGGGAAAAAAAACCCACTAATCTTTTGCTTTTCGTGAATAGTCTTATACTATTTGGGTTCCACAAGAATTGCATGTGTTCAGACCCCTTTCTGAGTAGCTAAATCAGGATTTTTCTTTGGGTGGTAATTATTGAGAAGAGCTATTTTGTGTACAGCAGTTGATTGCATGTGTGGTTTTGAACCTGTGATGTGAAACACAGGCTTAGGGGCTGCATGCACAGCAGGCTGCAGTGTGGTATTGATGCGTCTCTGTGTGGCAGAACACTGGCAGGATCTGCCCCACAATGCACTTCTGCCTCTTGCTTGTCAGGACAACCACCTGGAGAAGTTCTTTATCCTCTGCCACTCCCTGGAGAGTCAGATGACCTTCCCCATCCGGGTGCTGGACCAGAAGATCAGCGAGAGCACGCTGGAGCATGAGCTCAAGCTCAGCATTATCTGGCTGAACTCCTCGCGCCTGGAGCCGCTGGTGCTCTTCCTGCACCTGGTGTTGGACAAGCTCTTCCAGCTGTCTGTGCAGCCCATGGTCATTGCAGGCCAGACAGGTAAGGCCAGGCAGGGCCGGGAGGTCAGGCTGGGACAAGAAGTAACATCTCAGGTAATGTGAGCTTCCCTTGTACTGATACCTTCTTTTTGGGCGCCAATCCTGGGGCTTGAACTCAAAGCCTGGGCTCTGTCGCTGAGTTTTCCAGTTCAAGGTTAGCACTCTACCCCTTGAGCCACAGCGCCACATCTGGCTTTTTGATGGTTCATTGGAAGATGTGAGTCTAATGGGTTTTGCTCTCTTGGCTAAGGTCTTCGAATCGCCATCCTCAGATCTCAGCTTCATGAGTAGCTGAGATTACAGGTGTGAGCCACCAGTATTCGCAGCTCATACTGATCGTGTGATTTGATTCGAGGAGGTAGGGTTGAACCCAGGGGACTTGTGTGTGCAAGTGTTCTACCACTGAGCTACATACCCAGCCTTCTGTGCACTAATGGTGTGAGTTCAAGAGATGCAGAGTCTGTAGTTGGAGATGGAATAGTCAAAAAGACAGAAATAAAAAGAACATTAAAATAGTATCCTTAGTATTATTGCTGTTTTTCATAATTTTTAATGATTATAAGAAGTATGTCAAATATATGCACAAACTAACTACTATTCTGATAACTAATAAGTTTAATTTACCTCTAAGAGGTATTTGCTTTCTTGGCCAACAGAGTGGTTTGCTTTCTCATTTGCTTGCTCTTTTTTTTTTTTTTTTAACTCGCTTTGATGGTACTGAAGCGTAAATTCAGGACCACAGGCTTTGCTGGGCAGACATTCTACCACTTTACCACCTGAGCCACATTTCCAGTCCCTTTTTGCTTTAGTTATTTTTCAAATAAGATCTGATATATCAACCCCAGAGTAGCCTTGGATTGTGATTCTATTACCTATGCTTCTTGCATAGCTGAGATTTACAGGTACACCCCACCACACCTAGCTTGTTAGTTGAAATAGTCTTATAGCCAGGTATATTCAAGTTCATGCCTGTAATCCTAGCTGTTCAGGAGGCTGAGATCTGAGGATCAACATTTGAAGCCAGCCCTTGGCAGAAAATCCGTAAGAGTTTTATCTCCAATGAACTAGTAGAAAACGAAATGACAATGTGGCTCAAAATGGTAGAGTGCTACCCTTGATCAAAAGAGCTCAGGGGGGCCGGGAGTTTGGCCTAATGGTAGAGTGCTTGCCTAGCATGCACGAAGACCTGGGTTCAATTCCTTGGTACCATATACATAGAAAAAAAGCTGAAAGTGGTGCTGTGGCTCAAGTGGTAGAGCTCTAGCCTTGAGAAAACCCAAGGGCAGTACTCAAGGCTTGATCCCAAACCTGGGACTGGCTAAAAAAAAAAAGCTCAGGGATTTTGCCCAAGCCCTGGGTTCAAGCCCCATGACCGACTTTACATCTACCTCTTATCTCTATCTCTATCTATACCTATACCTATATCTATACCTATATCTATATCTATATCTATATGGAGAGAGAGACAGACAGACTCTTACTTTTTACCTGGGCTGGCCTCAAACTACAATCTTCTTGATTTCTGCCTCCCCATAAGCTAAGATTACAGGCCAAGGCACCTAACATGTCTCTAAAGTGTTTTCTTGACCATTGAAGTAGAGGCACTAGTTTCTAAGCATTTATTTGGAATCTGCTGTGGAAGGCACAATGTAGGGGACAAGAAATGATGAGTGGGCCTCTGGGAAATGAGTTTATAGCAGGAGAATGGTGTAATTCAGATTCTCTTAAGCACTGGGCAGTGTGGAGTGAGAGACCTCATGGAAGGGGTTGGGGTTTGTGCTGAGTGTGGAAGGTTGGTATGATTGGTGTGGTCAGTGTGATTTTGTGGACTGAAGCAAGGAAGGTATCCCAGAGGACAATGACACCATGAATAAAGTCACAAAGGGAGGAAAAGGTAGGCCTGCAGTAAGTTGAATTTGAGCAGAAACAGATACAAGGTTGAACCAGTAGGTTTGAGGGCTTGGAGAAGCAGAACAGGAGTCAGTCAATCACAAGGGTCCACTGTGGGGAATGACATACTGTACATGCATCATTAGTACTGGGATTTAAATTCAGGGCCTTGGATTTTCCAGGCAAGCACCCTACCACTTGAGCCATACCTCCATACCTGGTTTATGTTGGCCATTTTGGAGATAAAATCTCTAAGACCTTTCCACACTAGCTGGCCTCAAACTGTTATCCTCCTAATCTCAGCATCTCAAATAGGCAGGACTACAGGTGTGAACACCTAGCATGTGCATACACATTGTTACAATTATCAGTGTAAGAGTCTGTATAGTAGCTAGGTACTGGTGGCTCATGTTTGTAATCCCAGCTACTCAGGAGACTGAGATCCCGGGGACTGGAGTTCAAAGCCAACCCCGGGCAGAAAAGTCTGTGAGACTCTTATCTCCAATAAACTACTCAGAAAAAAAAAAAGCCAGAAGTGGCTCAAGTGGTAGAGCACTAGCCTTGAGCAAAAGAAGCTGAGGGACACCATCTAGGCTCTGAGTTCAAGCCACCAGTTCAAAGACCAATACAAAAACAAAAAGAGCCTGCACAGTACAACAGCTCATCTCTCGTCCTGTGCTGTCAAAACTGTATATCTTCTCTTTTGTTTCATTTTGGTTCTGTTCTGAGCTCAGAGTCTCAGACTCTTGCTGGGCTTTTTTTTCTCAAGGCTTAGTGCTCTACACTTGAGCCACACTCCACTTGCAGCTTTTTGCAAGTGAATTGGAAAGTAGAGTCTCATGGACTTTTCTCCCTAGGCTGTCTTCAAACTTCAGTTCTCAGATCTCAGCCTCAGGATGGCTAGGATTATAGGCGTGAGCCATCAATCCTGGCTTGTGGGTATCTTCTTAAGGTTGCAGATTGGAGGGCTATGGGTCCAAGACTACATTTCAGTTTCGTATGGATGCTAAAACATCAGCCCACAGACCCCAGTTTGTAACTCCAGATCTCAGGAGGCTGTGGAGAGGAGAGCTGTCTGGACGTGTCTTGATCATGAGACCTCCCTGCCCACTGGGAGGAGAAAGCTAAAGGAGAGGATGTAGAGATGCCTATAGTCAGGAGGACCAAGATAGCCGGAATGAACTCCATCTCACCTACTGAGGGGGCCATCTGTCCTCTGCTGAGCCAGCCTAGCTCAGGGGTAATCAGTGGTCAGGATTCGTGATCGCCAGCTTGGAGAGCGCCCCCTTCAGGTTCACATGTCTCTGCTGTTCTTCAGCCAATTTCTCCCAGTTTGCCTTCGAGTCTGTGGTAGCCATCGCGAACAGCCTGCACAACAGCAAGGACCTGAGCAAGGACCAGCACGGAAGGAATTGCCTGCTAGCCTCCTATGTGTACTACGTCTTCCGTCTCCCCGAGCTGCAGAGGGAGGTCCCCAAGTCAGGTAGGCCTGCTCAAGAAGAAAGACTTATATTGCCATGTCAGTCGAAAGAATATAAAACATAAGCACCAAAATGAAGTTTCTTCCCAGATGTTTCTTCCTTCCCATTTCCCTCTTTCTCTCTTGTTTTTACTTTAAGCGTGTACTGTGTCTGCTTACTCAATAATATGTATGATTCTTCTTTAAATAAGGAATAAGTGTTGCCAGTGCCTAGAATTCTTGGGCAATAATAATGGAGGAAAATCATAACTGTACTGTGGCAGTGATAGTGATGGTTCTTAAACTTTTCTTTAAGAAAAATGTTATTGTTATAAAAGTGATATAAGGAGGGATTATAGTTGCATCCGTCAGGTAAAGAGTACAATCCCATTCCTTTTTAGTGGTGGTGGTCATAGTCATGGGGCTTGAACCCAGACCCTGGGCACTGTCCCCAAGCTCTTTTGTTCTACCACTCTACCACTTTGCGCCACATCACCACTTCTGGTTTCCTGGTGATTAATTGGAGGTACAAGTCTCACAGACTTTGAACTATGATCCTCAGATCTCTCCTCTGAGTACTTAGGATTACAGGTGTGAGCCACCAGCACCTGGCTACATTTCTTTTTGAACAGTGTCACCCCTTTCCTTGAACTGTCCCAATTTTTCTCTCCCATCCCTACCCTACAAGTTGTATAGTTCATTTTCAGAGTAGTACCTAGTATCAGTAATGATTGAACTGGCACAGACTCTTCATTTAAAAAAATACCTTGTCCCATTTTCCCCAAAGTAAACTTCTGAAATCATCTATGAATGATTCTTCTTAATTACACACATAGTTATCAACCAGCACCACTATGCAGAGTGACATGAAAATTGGCACCAATGGGGCTCACAGAATTAGACCCCCAAATAGCAGGATTTTACATCCAGCTGGAATTTCAATGGACTTTTTTCAAGTCTGTGATACTCGGAGACAGATGCAGTTTATGTTTATCCTAAGATTGAGACATCTCTGGAGTTTTGTGTGAACTTCCTTCATGACCTATCAGGTTATCATCCATTTGACTGTTGAGCAATTAAAAATAGATTTCACGTTTCTAGATTTTGTGGAGAACTCAGCAGTTGTGACCATTCTGAAGTCTGCATCCCCAGAGACAGGAACAGGCTGGTGCCCAGGCTGGGTCTCCCCACAGCTCTTTGACTGCCTGGCACCATTGACCGCCACTTCTGAGACATGGCCCATGTCCCCAGCAGACCATAATCATGATATCCTCATTTCCATACCTCATCCACTCTGGTCTCAGTCCACAACCAGCTCTCCCTCTTCGGGTCTTTCTCACAGTCTCTCAGTGGCTCTGATCCCGTCTGTTGACTCATCTCTGTCTGATGGCATGCAGGTGGTACTGCCTCCCTTCCGGACCCTCACTATCACACGTATGGACGCACATCTGCTGCAGCTGTGAGCTCGAAGCTGCTGCAGGCCAGGGTGATGAGCTGTAGTAACCCAGACCTGACAGGGCCCCACTCAGCGGTGGATGAAGAAGTCAAAAGCATTATGTCTTCAAAGGTGGGGTTTGTATTCCATGACATCACAGTGACAAGTTGAAATCATCCACGGTAGAAATATCGATGGCTCTGAGTGAGCTGGAGCTGGTTTTAAACGGTTCGCATTCGTCCTATTCCTATTTAAGGCCCCGTGGAGTAATACCTTTGTTTGTCCAGGAAAGTGACCCATGGCTAGGACTGACAGCCTTTCCTCTAATAGATAAGCCTATTAATGATTCTTTTTTAGTGTATGGATGATGGGGCTTGAACTCTGGGCCTGGGCATTGTCCCCGAGCTCAAGGCTACCACCATACCCCTTGAATCACAGCCCCACTTCCCATTTTCTAGTGATTAATTGGAGATAAAAATCTTTAGTGCCCAGGCTGGCTTTGAGTAGCAATCCTCAGATCTCAGCCTCCTAAATTACATACCTTAGTAATCAGCCAGAAGTTCTTGGAAGCATAATGTGAAAATCAACTGGTAGCTGTGTAGACTGACCTAGAAATGTTCTTTCTCTCTTTCTCTCTTTCTTTCTTTTTCTTTTTGTAGCAAGAGTAGATAATTTCTTATCTGAAGGAATTTTTGACTTGTTACTTTAGGCAATTGGGTGCAGTACCACATTAAGCCTCTAAGGGGCACTGCTCCTTCACTTTTTTCATTCTCTCCCAAGTCAGAATGTTGAAGTGGGTACTCAATATTTAACCATAGGCTGACATGCACCAAACTATTAATGTTAACTGTCTCAAAAACAAGTGTAAATAAATGTGAATTTTCTCTGTTTTGTCCTATATTTATGTGTGACAGTTTACTTCTATAAACAGGAAAAAAAAAAGATAAGAAATCCATAAACAGTGTATTATAAAGTGGTTATTTCCAGACAACTGGCTAACTTTTCCAGAGTACTCATCTCAGTTGGATCGTGATTTATGTATTTCAGACGTCTGATCGCAGCCGGATGTCTTACTATGGTTCTGGAAATAACGATGTTCCAAGTTCAATGGCAACTCCAAGGCCAGCCAACAAAAAGGTACGGAGCAGGGTACAATGAGGATAATCCCACAAGGATTTCCCTGAGCCTGTGATTGAAAACGAATGCTCTCAAAATGTCTATTGTTCCTCCCTAGATAGTTTGGGTATGCACAAGGCATACATACAAACTCATAATTATCTCATTTGGGGGCCATTTAAGTTCTCATTCAACCAATGGCTCACCAACTTAACCATATGTTAGAATTACCTGGAAGACTACTTAAAACTGATGGCTGGACCCTATTCCCAAAGTGTATGGTTCAGTACATCTGAGCTGGGGCCCAAGAATGTGTTTTCCTGCCCTTGAGTCATGGGCATGGACCATGACTTTGAGTCATAGTCGTCAGGTCCTGAATAGCTAGAATTGTAGTTGTGAGCCAGCAACACCAAGCAAGAATATCATGTAATCCTAGCTTTGGGGGGAGGCAGAGATTAAAGGATCATGGTTCAGGACCAATCTGGGTATAAAAGTTTCTGAGATTCTGTTTTTCAACCAATGACTTAGGCATGCTGGCACATGCTTGCTCTGCCAGCTGTGGAAGGAGTTATAATGGGTAGACAAAGAAGAGTATCCTTGTCATTCCTAGCAACATGAGGAAGCACTAGTAAGAGGATTGCAGTGCAGACCAGCCTGGACATAAAATGAGACCTTACCTTTCAAGTAACTCACACAGAAAAGGACTGGAGTTATGCTTAAGTGGTATGGCTCAAGTAGTAGAGCATCTGCTTCACAAGTACAAGTCCTTGAGTTCAATCCCCAATTCTACTACCAAAAAAGCAAATATGCTGACTATATACAGTAAATCGCCCACCATTTTCAATAGCCAGCAAGACAGGAAACGTTAACCAAGAAGCTTTGTCCTCGAGGAAGGAAAGATGAAAAGCCCTCTGGGCCTTGCCCTGTACTCATTGCAGGCCCATTATATCATCTAGGAGGTACCAGGAGTTATGTACAAAAGGGAAAGGTGTTGTCAGATTTAGCACTAATTTGTCACCAACCCTAAACTTTAGCAGTCACAGCCTCTTTGCAGGGACTGGTTAAAGCACCACTTTCCTACTTAAAAAACAAAAACAAGGGGCCGGGAATTTGACCTAGTGCTTGCCTAGCAGGCACTAAGACCTGGGTTTGATTCCTCAGTACCACATACATAGAAAAAAAAAGATGGAAGTGGTGCTGAGGCTCTAGCCTTGAGAAAGTCCAAAGACAGTGCTTAGGCCCTGAGCTCAAGCCCAGGACTGGCAAAATACATGCATGCATGCATGCATGCATACATACATACATACATACATACATACATACATACATACATACATACAAAAACACTATGAGCCAAGTGCTGGTGGCTCATGCCTATAATCCTAGCTACATGAGAGTCTGAGAGTCTGAGATTCAAAGCCAACCCAGCAGGAAAATTTTTGAGACTTTTATCTCCATCTAACCACCTGAAAACTGGAAGTAAAGCTATGGCTCAAAGTGGTAGAGCACTGGCCTTGAGCACAAAGACATTCAGGGACAGCGCCCAGGCCCTAAGTTCAAGCCATAGGACTGGAAAAAGAAAAAGACAAAGAAAAAAACAAACCACTTTGTCTTCAGTCTCAATTCCTGAAGGCAGGTCCTGTTTGATTTTTACAACTGCCTTATTTTGACCTGAAATAACCCAATAACTATTTCACTTCAAGAGGAAGTTTAAATGCGTCCTTACTAGCTCATCAAACAGAGGTTTGCTGGCTGTTTTAAATAACTTCTGGAGCAAGGTGTTCTGGTAATAATGTTGCAGTAAGCAGCATAAAATTACTTTAAGAAGCCGCTTATCCTTGTCTAATCTCTTCCTGCTGTAAGACTCTGGTAGTCAGACTGACCTATTTCCAGAGGCTAACTTGGAAGCAAGCTTGTCTTTCCCATATGGGAAGATGGAGATGTGGTAAGTTACGTCACGTGCACTGCTGACCACCTGCTAGATTAAAACAACCCCACACCCATCCCAGATGGCACAGCCTCACCTAAGCTCAACAGCAAACAAATGTGCTCAAAATATGAAGATGACTGACATTTGACTAGCTAATAAAAAGGAAAGAAAAGAAATGCAACCAGTTGATAAACTGACCTGACTAGGAATAAAAGCAGTTTAAGAATATTACACCAATATCTTCTATTTGTATCCTTCAGATTTAACTAAGTAGATATCTAATTTTAATATCTCGACTTTTCATATCCTTGGGAATTCATAAAATTGGGCGATATGCTTATTGTATTCTCTGAGTGATTTAAAGGATTGACAAGCAATCATTGTTATAATCCATTTTTGTTTCAGATTGACTATGAAACTAACTTCCCCAGGGGCCAGGAATTTGGCCTAGTGGTAGAGTGCTTGGCTAGCATGCACAAAGATGTGGGTCTGATTCCTTGGTACCACATACATAGAAAAAGCCAGAAGTGTTGTTGTGGCTCAAGTGGTAGAGCTCTAGCCTTACAGTGCACAGGACCTGAGTTTAAGCCCCAGGACTGGCAAAAACACACAAAAAAAGAAAGACAATTAACTTCCACAATAAAAATGTAATACTTAAAGCCAGGTACTGATGGCTCACGTCTATAAACCTAACCACTCAGAACACTGAGATCTGAGGATTCACAGTTCAAAGCCAGCCTGGGAAGGAAAGTCTATGAGACTCTTACCTCCAATTAATCAGCAAAAGCCAGAAGTGGAACTGTGGCTTAAAGTGCAAAAACACTAGACTTGTACACAAAAGCTCAGGGACAGAGCACAAGCTGAGTTCAAGTCCTAGGACTGGAACACACACACCCTACACAGAGTATTTAAATCATTTTAATATAACTATTACCTATGCAATTTTTAAGTGAAGTTACCTGTGTTTATTGTAGATTTTATAAGTGTAAGATGAATGAAAGACACAGAAAATTCCTAGGCATTGTTTTTAATTAGCATGACCAATTATCTTGCTTTGCCAGAACTAAGGAGGTCCCTAAGATGTATTTTGGGGCTTTATGATAAAGCAATCATTTTATATCAAAATCCAAATGCTGAAACATGAATATCATAGCTATTTTTTTTACTTATGAATGGATTGTACTAGAAATCATCTAGAAATCCAAGTAACTATTCTATATTTATATTAAGTATATCACGCCTCACCATAAAGATGTCTGAGCACTCTCATCCTACTTAATTCACATTTCCACCTTGAATTCTAGAGAAAAGACAAAATCCCTATAATGAGCCATCTGGGAAATGTCAGTTGTGGCTCAGATGACTTTTTCAGGCACCCAAGATGCATTTTGAGACCAAAATAGTATAAAGCAAACTAAGGTGAATTGTTAGCTCTATATTTGGTCCTCAATGTCTTCTCCATCAACTATTATCAGGCTAGGGCCCATTGGCTCACACCTGTAATCCTAGCTACTCAGAAAGCTGAAATCTGAGGATCACAGTTCAAAGCCAGCCTGGGCAAGAACAGCTACGAAACTCTTATCTCCAACTAACCACAGAAAGACAGAGTGGAGTTGTGGCTCAATTAAAATGCTATCCTTGAGCATAAAAAACTCAGGAACAGTGCCCAGACTGAGTTCAAGCCGTAGGATCACACACACACACACACACACACACACACACACACACACACACACACACACACACAATATATTATCAAGAGCATTAACAAGTGTCCAGATAAATTAAAGGATAAGATGGTGAGAAGGAGACCCTCTTCCATAGAGCAGTCAGATGGTTTTATGGGACGAGCGATTTCCTAAGTATCTGCCCTAGGAACACAGAAATTTAGAAGTCGTGAGTCAAGTTGTGTAGAGACCACATTCCTAAACCCCTCTGATCACATTTCCCACATGAATCTATAGCAAGATTATGCAAATAAAAGTAGTCCAGTCCAGAAAGGAATTTAGATGCTCTCTGATAAGCAGTCTTGACAAAGCAGCTGTCAGCATGAGCATCACCAGAAACTTGGTAGAAATGCAAGCTCTTGAGCCCGATCCCAGACCCTCTGGCTCAGTGTCTGTGCTCTGGTGCCCAGCCATCTGTGCTTTATCAAGCTCTTCAAGGGGGATCCTGATACACATTCCAACTTGAGAACTATTGCTGTAACCAACCAATTTTCTGAATGAAAAAAAAAATCCAGAGGGCCAAAGGCAGGATGTACTACTGTGTATGGCTTGTATGCCCCATGCATGCCAGGCAACTCCTCTTACTACTACCAGTCCTGACTCCTGGCCTGGAGGCATT
Source organism: Megascapheus bottae (assembly GCF_031878675.1). Classification (NCBI taxonomy): domain Eukaryota; kingdom Metazoa; phylum Chordata; class Mammalia; order Rodentia; family Geomyidae; genus Megascapheus; species Megascapheus bottae. The sequence goes on from NC_143511.1 coordinate 25,816,955, forward strand.
TCAGAGAATGCAGTGTCACTCATGAACTGTGTCCGTACCTTCAAACCTAGCTCTCCTCCACAGTGCCACGCCAGCCTTCTTCCTACCAGAATGTTCCCATGCCTCAGGTTATTTTGACACCGATGCTGCCACTCACAGTGTCTGCGGCCGCGTCCTTCCGCTGGTAAAGTGGAGAAGGAAAGAAAGGAGGTTTGGTGGATCTGAGCCTTGCATCACAAGCTGGTTTCTGTGCTTGTCCTTCAGCATTTCCACGAGGAGCTCGCCCTGCAGATGGTGGTTAGCACTGGGATGGTACGAGAAACCGTCTTCAAGTACGCCTGGTTCTTCTTTGAGCTTCTGGTGAGCTCCTTGTGTGTTTGTATGTGTGCTCCACAGGGCAAGAAAAGCACTTGGTTGATAAGCGGCTGGACTTCACCATATCAGGGATGACCACCTTGTTCTCAGAGCTGCTCTCTGAACATCTGGTCCTATCCCTTGAAATCTAAATATCCCCCTCTCCTGTCTGCCTTCCACAGAACTTGATTCTACCTTGACAGATGACAAGCAATTATCACATTTCTCCTGTCCACCACCTTGCCAAGCCACCATCCTTTCTCTGGTGCCCCTTGCAACATTTTCCCCTTTTCCTGAATCCATTTTTGCCTTCGGCCCATCTGTCCTGCACAAGGAAGCTTGCACACTAAACAAATACATCACTCCTCTCTTTAAAACTCTGCAGTGATTGTCAATATACTGAGAATAAAGCACAAATCTTTCAATTGCTAAAAAGCCCTTGCAGTAGCTGGGCGCTGGTCGTTCACGCCCATAATCATAGCTACTGAGCTAGCAGGATTGTGGTTCAAAGCCAGCTCCAGCAGGAAAGTCTGTGGGACTCTTATTGCTACTCAACTATTAGAAAACCAGAAGTAGAGCTTTGGCTCAAGTGGTAGAGTACTAGCCTTGAGCAAAAGAGCTCAGGGACAACAACAACAAAAAAAGACTTTTTATGATTGTATCACTCCTTCCATATTTAACAGATCTTATCCTCCTAGCTAGCTAGGATCACACCAACTTTTTTAATTCTCTCCAAAACTGCTGAATAAAATCAGAAAGGAAGAAGCAATGTGCATTTTCCCTACTTTCCCCAGTGACCTCAAAGCTCGCCTATAATGCACAAGTCCACAGTACCCCTGCTCTGAGTACTACACAGAGCCAAGGTCTTGAGAATTTTGGTTCATTCAACACCAGAGTTATGCATCTTAAAAGCCCAGCTGGTCAAGGCAAGTGATGGCAGCTCACTACTTTTAGGGCAAGAGTATCAGCCCTAAGAAACAGAAACCAAATGCTCAAGCAAGGAATAGACTGGCCACAAAACTCAACTTCCTCCACTCCAAAGTCAACTCCAGTGCAAAGCTGCCATAGTTACTTCATTCCCAGACATCAGGAATACAGCCTTGCTAAACCGGGCAGTTCCCCATGGCGTCTTAGAACTCAGTTTCCCAGGCAAGTTTGCGTTCTCTGCAAGGTGCATCCTGGCACTTCACATAACCCCATTAATGGCTGGTACCTGGAAAGAAGGAAAGAGAATAACACCCCAAAGCACACTAAGCATCTTACTCTCTATGCCAGGAACATTTGGAAGCATTATCTTAGATAATCCTTGGACCACCCTGAGGCAGGGGTCTGTGTGACTAGAGTCAGAGAAGAGATCCACATGACCGGGGTGTGAACGTTACACAAACACTGCCCCTGGCACACTCACACTGTGACAAGGATTAATCTAGTAGAGGTACTAGATGCCAAACTTCTCCATTCTCCCCATTGACCCTCCCTCACCCCCCCCCACCCAAGCCTTTCATTGGCAAATTCCAATGGAGGCCAAAGGGAGGGCACGAGGTTTGTTGATATCAGCACAGACACCTTTGCAGCATTCAATGATAAAGAAGGACAAGAAACCATGAGAAAGCTGTAGTGGAAACAAATGGCAACTACCAGACCCCAGCCAGGACTGTTCAAAGAAATTGATCTCAGACTCAGTTCTCCATGAATTTTATAGATGTACCTAAAACTGGAAAGTTACTTAGAAGCAAGATAGAATCCCCTCCCTGAAGCTTGAAGAGAAAGAAATAACAGCCCACACTCTGGGCAGCTTAATACCCAAGTGATGATTTGATAGGTGTGATGATGGCCCAGGAGCTCATAAACAACTACTTTGTCTTGAGAACTGGCCAGCACAGCCTGGGGTGAATTTCACATGTGCTTATCAATAAGCCCCTTTCTTGTAACTTCTAGAAACCGCTGAGCCAGATCTTGGAGACCAGAGGTCCTGCATTGAGGGGTTTTTGAGAGGTACTCCTACTTTGAAGGCCAATATGGGAGAGAATATTTTCTCTGCCCTTACCCCAACCAACACATAATGGTCCAAACATCCATTTGTATGTCTGCTGACTACTCTTCTCTGCAGACTGGAGGACGCAGTAGCTGGCAGGCTGCTGAAAGTCTGAAAAAGAGGCCATTAGTCAAAAGTACAATTTTGTGAGAATTACTTATTTGGCTGTAAGATGGCCATACTAAAAAACACTTTGAATACCACCACAGTGAATTCTAAAAGCACAGCTGAGAGAGGAAAGTGGACTAGCCAGAAGAGAATCAGGAATGGAGTTAACTAAACAAAAAGATCTTATCTACCTCAGTCCCTGGTGAGGAGTACAACAAGAGAAAATACTTTTTATTAAACAAAAGTGGTGTCATGTCCCACCCCCATTCAGGTCCTCTCACTAAGTATGTGGGGATATGACCATCTCTATGAATAAACTGGGGAAACTGGGGTTTCTTATACCAAAGATCTTACATGATTTTAGCTTAGGTTTTCCCCAAGCTGGTGATGGTGATATCTGCAACATAAAACACATAAGGACTACTTTGCTGTATTTCTTATTTAGTCTTCTTTTCTTGTCATATATTTTTTATTGTAATTAATAGAAGGGTTACATGATATTTGCCAGATAGATGGTGCATTAATTCCCATACATTGATACCCTTTCACATGTCTTGGTCCCCATTTCCCTCCCCCCCACCCCCCCCCTCTAGTCTTCTTCTTATACTGTTTCCATGACAACAAAAAATGCCCATCCTGCCTTCTCTGAGAAACAAACGTTTTGTTGGTGGAGAAATCTGTTTTGGGTTTCCCAAATAGCCCTTGGAAATGCAGTGTCCATGCAGTGATCCAGCCTAGAACTTGGGGACCCATGTGGACAGTTCAACACACAGGGACATTTCTTTTTTTCAGTAACTCTGGCTTACACTAGACAAATTCATGAAAATACAGCTTAGGCCCCCAGCCATAAGATCTCCTGGATCTCCCCAGTGTATCCCAGCAATTTCCATCAAAGATAAGACTAGCTGGGTGCTGTGGCTCACGCCTGTAATCCTAGCTACTCAGGCTGAGATCTGAGGATTGTGGTTCAAAGCCAAGCCCAGTAGGAAAGCCCTTGAGACTCTTAGCTCCAATTAACCACTAGAAAACTGGAAGTGGCGCTGTGGCTCGAGGGACAGGGAAGTAGCCTTGAGCTTAGGAGCTAAGGAACAGTGCACAGGCCCAGAGTTCAAGCCCCACAATTGACAACAAAAAAGATAAGACTCAACTTCTGATCAAGCAAAGGAGGTTTTGTGTTTACTCATGAATCTCCTAGCCCCAGGAAGAAGTATAAAAAATAAATATGATCTGTATTTTAAATTATAGTAGGTATTTTGAGAGGCAGGGGCGGAAGGACTAGGAGTGAATTCCAGGCCAGTCTGGGCTATGTGGCTCCTCTGTGTCTCAAAGCCAAGGAATAGGTTCATAGCTCAATGGTAGTGTGCTTGTGTAGCATGCACAAGGCCCAAAGTTCAATCCCCAGTACAATAAACAACAATGTGGTAGGTACTGAGTTGATATTATACTACTCACCAATTGGTAGGTAGATGGATGGATGGATGGATGGATGGATGGATGGATGGATAGATCTGTAAAGAGATGTCTAGGTGTTCAGAGAAAGAAAGAGGGAGGTAGATAAACGGATAGACATAACTTAGATTTACAGAAGCAAAAAAAAATCACATTCATAAACCATAGATTTTTTTTCTGGAAAAGAGTCTACACTTTCTCTTTTTAACTTGGAACTCAAAGTAGGAGAGCCATTTCTCCCTCGTTTTCTTTGTTTTTTCTTTTTTCTATTTTTTTTTTCTTTTGTCTGTTGTGGGGCTTAAACTCAATGCCTGGGTATTATCCCTGAGCTTTTTCACTCCAAGATAGGTCTCTACCACTTTGAGCCACAGTTCCATTTCTGGTTTCCTGGTGGTTCATTGAAGATAAGAGTCCAATGGACTTTCCTGCTGGGCCTGGCTTCGAACCACAATCTGCATATCTCAGCCTCCTAAGTAGCTAGGATTACAGGCATGAGCCACCAGTACCTGTCATCTCCCCTGTTGTCTTTGTTAGCATTTCAGAAACAGAAAAATTCATGGGAAACACTTCCTTTATAACCCGGTGTTGTGTTCTGTGTCACCTGACACTTTTGTGGTTGTTGGAGCTAGTCAAAGCTCTGCCTCCTGGGATGGAGGTTGGAAGAGGAACAGAGTATCTTTTAACACTGGAGCTGGAGAATTGAGCTCATGGCTTTGTCAGCTGCAAGAAGGAAGCCCCCTGACTCGGGGTCAAGAAGAGGACATCCTTCCCACAGCGGCTGTCCTGGCAACCATTTGTGTATCTGAAGCATTTTGTAATCCTGATCCCGCCTGGGCAGCCCCAGCACCAATGAAGTGTCAGAGTCTATTGTAGGAAAGCCTTTCTTTAGCCTTTCTGTCCCCGTTTAGCACACTGTACAAAGCAGTCACCAGTCTCTATGTTGACACTTCCCCTGTTCCTCTGTAGGTGAAAAGCATGGCTGAGTATGTACATAACCTGGACAAGCGGGACAGTTCGAGGAAGACACGTTTCTCCGACCGCTTCCAGGATGACATAACCACCATTGTCAATGTGGTCACCTCGGAAATCGCAGCTCTTTTAGTGAAGCCTCAGAAGGTACATTTGTGTCTCTTGTCACTTCTAAAATCCTTTATTAATGTGTGCTGGTCCTGGGGTTTGAAATCAGGGTCTCGCACTGTCCCTAAGCTTTTGTGCTCAAGGCACTCTACCACCTGAGCCATGGTTCTACTATTGGCTTTGTTTGGTGTTTAACTAGAGAGAAGAGTCTCACAGACTTTCCTGCCTGAGTTGGCTTCACACTGTGATCCTTAGATCTCAGCCTTCTGAGTAGCTAGGATGACAGATGTGAGCCGCCACTGCCCAGCCAAAATAAGCATCATTTTAACCAGGAGGTATGTCCCACTAGACCTGGACTGGGGATTTATAAATAAATTGCAATGTGGTCTATTATGTAAATAATCCTATCAGAATAAATATGAAAGAAATTGTTCCTGCTCTCAAGGAATTATACCTTGAGGTCTTACAGAATAAATAGGAATGATACTTGCAAATATTACAAATTGATGGGCCTGGTTACAGAGTATATCCTAGAGCTCTTGGTACTGCTCTTGCATCTTTTCTGTAGAAAAGAAAATAAAAGTGTAAAGTATAAATAAAAAGTTAAAAGTAACTATGACCCTTCAGAGAACCTGGCTCATGATTAGCATCTTTATCATAGGATTTGTATGGTAGCCAGGATATAGGCATGATGGCTCATGCTTATACCCTAGCTACTGAAGAGACTAAGATCTGAGAATCACAGTTTAAAGCCAGTCCCAGGAGGAAAGTCCAGAGACTCTTATCTCTAGCTAATGAGCAAAGAGCCACATATGGAGATGTGGTTCAATTGGTAGAACTCTAGCCTTGTATGGAAAAAGCTACAGGACAGTGCCCAGGTACTGAGTTCAAGCCTCAATACTGACATCATTTTTTACAATAAGAAAATAACACCAAGAGCTCATGAGATTCTTTACTTAGTCATTTCTCTTGAGAGTCTTGGTTAAATCAGCATGGATCTCTCCCTGTTGACAGTCACAAAAACAGGCACAGCAAGGGTGACTAAAGATTTCAGGCCTGTGAACTCCCAGGGGATTGGGGAAGAACAGCCTGCCCCAGGGTCTCCCAGTCATGCTTTTTGTCAGACCTCCACCCAATCTCATGACTGTTCAGCTTGGCCTGAATTTCCGAGCTTAAAAGTTTCAAGTTAAACTGGACACCAGTGGCTCCCGCCTGTAATCCTAGTTAGCTACTCAGGAAGCTGAGATCTGAGGATGGAGGTTCAAAATCAGCTTGGGCACCAAAGTCTGTGAGACTGTTATCTCCAATTAACCACTAGAGCCAGAAGTGGTGCTGTGGTTCAGTGTGGCATAGTACTAGCCTTGAACTGAAGAGCTCAGGGACAGTGCCCAGGCTGAGTCGAAAACCCACAACTGACCAAAAAAAAAAAAAGAATTTTTTCAGATTATATATTCAGTAGTAACAAAGGAAACTGATGTATCTGAGGGAAAAAAACATGGAGAGATGACTTCTTCTGAGTCTGAAGTATCATAAAGTCCTTTTTTATTTGTTTGTTTTTTTGTTTGTTTTTATCTGTTTTCATCAGTCGTGGGACTTGAACTCTAGGCCTGGGCGTTGTCCTGAGCTCTTCAGCTCAAGGCTACCGCCCTACCCCTTGAGCCACAGCACCACTTCATAAAATCCCTTTTAAATATGAGTATGAATCTATAGCAGATAAATGTCTCACAGATCTTCCATCCTAAGCTGGCTTGAAACCCATAATCCTCAGGTCTCAGTCTCCTGAGTAACTAGGGTTATACACACAGTGAGAAGTAATTTGTAACAGAAACCAGCCCTGATTCATGCAGAAATGAATACACCTTACAAACCTCCTTTAGGATGGGAATGCTGCCTAATTTGGGAGAAGAGTGGAAATATTTAACCTAAAAATTGAGTCTTTCATCTTGATGGGATTTCTTCAATAATCGTTATAAATTAAAAATCTGTTTCTTTGAAGACAGTGAATATGTTTTCAGTTAGTTTGTCAAAGGTGGGGAATGAACTGGGCATAGTGATATACACTTCTAAATCCAGTAATCAGGAGGCTAAAGCAGGAGAAACACCAGTTCAACACAGCCTGGACTACATAAAGAAGTAAAAAATAATCATAAATTCAGAGTATGAAGTTCTATAGAATGATGTCAAACATACACATATAAATACAAATATGTGTATATATAAATACATACATACATGTATATGTGTATATACATATATATGTATATAATATGAAAGTTGGAAAAAGATGATTATTAGGGAAGCCAGAATATTAACAGTACATGAAGACCTGAAATTCATGGCATCCAAAAGGGCAATTATATTTTTCCACTTAAATCTATTATATCCAGTGTCACAGAGGGAATGGTGGCTGAATCCCAGGACCTGCCTCTTCTAGCATTCCCAACACCGGGGATCCTGGGCTTATACAAAAATCATCTGTATGTGTGTAATGTTTGTTTTTCAAGGAAAATGAACAGGCAGAGAAGATGAACATCAGCCTGGCTTTCTTCTTGTATGACCTTCTCTCCCTCATGGACCGTAGCTTTGTGTTCAACCTCATCAGACATTACTGCAACCAGGTGAGTGAGTACCATGGCGCTGTTCCTGGTCCCTGGGGTACTAGAATGTTGTCATACGATGGGCTTTGTGCAACCTTCTTCATGTCTCTGCCGAGGGCACCTCACACATAACCAGCATTGGTGGCTTGTGCCTGTCTATAATCTTAGCTACTCTAAAGGCTGAGATCTAAGGATTGCAATTCAAAGCCCACCTGGACAGGAAAGTCTATGAGACTCTTACCTTCAGTTAGCCACCAGAAAACTGTAAGTAGTGCTGTGGCTCAAAGTGGTGGAACACTACCATTGAGTGAAAAAGCTCGGGAACAGCGCCCAGGCCAGAAGTTCAAGCCTTTGACTGACAAAAAGAAAAAAAGAAGAAGAAAAAAAAAGCTTAAGGACATGGCTCCAGGCCCAGAGTTTGCCCCATAACTAGCACAAAAGAATAAAAAAAAAGGAAGAAAAAGAAAATGCCCCAGCACTAAGGTCATTCAGTGTTATTAATTGTACACAATCCTGTGTGAGGCTAGCTTCTCTGTCCTTTAACTTCTCATACATGAGTGGAGTTTTATAAAATGATATCACACTGAAGACATACCTCAAATTTATTTTCTGTGGGGATTGTTATAGTATTACAGATATGAAAAAGTTAGATCAGGGCCAAAATAATTTTAGGAACAGCTATTCAGTTAAAACATTGAGGGAAACTGTAATAAATGAAAAAAACTATTGAAGCAGGATGGGTAGTTCAGGCCTGCGACCCCAGCATCTGGAGAGGCTGCTTCAAGGCTTGGGAACGTGGGGCCCACCTGGGCTATGTAGTGAGCTGCTGTCTCAAGGGAAAGAGGAGAGAACGCAGAAAGGGGAATGGAAGGGAGAGAGGATGTTTTATGTGTGTCAGACTCAATGCCAGTCATGATACAAGACACCCTTCTTTCCTCTCTTCTTGCCTTTTCCCAGCTTTCAGCTAAGCTCAATAACCTCCCCACACTCATCTCCATGCGCCTGGAATTCCTCAGAATCCTCTGCAGCCACGAACATTACCTCAACCTCAACCTCTTCTTCATGAATGCTGACCCAACACCGGCCTCGCCCTGCCCCTCCATATCATCCCAGGTAACCAGCCATGAAGGAGTTCACTGCATCTGTTTTATTCTCTTAGCTTAGCCTAATGATGCAGCTCCTGTTGATGGTGATCTTATTAATTAGAAAAAAAAAGTGAAGTTTTCACATCCATGGATCCAGAGGTGTACAGGTAGGCTACCTTGAAATTCTACCAAGTTCACTAAGAATCTACAAGCGAAGTAGTTTAGTTCCTTGGTAGACTCAAGTAAGCATTAGATTATCTCCCTGGCAAGAGCCAACTATAAAAGAATCTCTTAAGCGCTAGCAAAATTAAGAAACAGAAAAATTGCAAAAAAAAAATCTTCCTTTCCCTGAGATTAACCAATTAAGACATTATGGAAATGCAGGATTTCAGATGAACTTGGGAAACACTTGATTAACCAGGTTTCTTGTCATAGTCTCTCTAGAGCATTTAACCTGTTCATGCAAATTTCAAATGCTTCTGGGATGGAGGAGAGGAAACGATATTTGTGTGACAGGCAGTGATTTGACTCTAGAAACCTTTTCCCCTTCCCCCCCCCCCACATTGATTTCTCAGGGGACTAATGTCATGTAGAAAACCCTTAAGGAAATGCTGTCTGATAGTCTCATTCCATTTGTGGGGACCAAATCAGCAGCTCAGCACAGCAAGCCATTGTTCTCAGTAATAATATTAGGTTTTAGTTCTATTGCCTGTTTCTTGATATTAAGGCATCTCTAATTGTGTTTGTAAAAGCAAGCAAATAAGGAAAGAAGGAAGGGAGGTGGGAAAAAAGGAAAAGAAGGAGGGATGGAAGGTAAGGAGAAAGTCAAGGAGGGAGGGAAATAAAGGGAAGCAAGAAGGGAAGGAAAGAAGGAAAGGGAAGAGAGAAATGAACGAGAGGAAGGAAAGAAGGAAGGAAATGAAAGAGAAAGGAGGTAAGTAAAGAAAAAGAGAGAAAGGAAGGGAAGATAGGGAGGAAGAGAAGAAGGAAGGAAGGAAGGAAGGAAGGAAGGAAGGAAGGGAAGAAAGAAAGAAAGAAAGAAGGGAGAGCAGTGGGAGGGCCTTCTGGAAGACCTGGCAGACACCACCTTGCCTAATTCAGCTCCAGGCCAATCAAATTCAGACATGGACCACAGGCTGTCTTCAGAAGGCCTGTAAAGAGGCCACAGCCATGGTCACAGCACTGTATCCCAGCATTTTACTTACTTATTTTCCATTTTATTAGCATATGCTAATTGTACAAAGGGGTTTCACTGTGATGTATCTATTTTGTTAGGATTTTATCCTCCACTATTGATAGAGAAAGATATACTGATCATTTTTCTTTTTTTTTTTAACTAGTGCTAAGAATTGAACCCAGGGCCTCAAGTATGTAAAACAAGCACTCTGTCACAGAACTGTATCGCCTGCCTGATTTTTCAACAGAGCTTTATTTCCATCATTTCTGATTAGCATTTGGAGATCTGTAGAATGGGAAAACAAAATATCCATTCTGCACCTCCATTTCCTACTGTGTCACATGAGGTCCAAGCAGGACCCATTGACTTGTAGAACTCTTAGTAGGCCTGGCTGGAGCAAGGCTTGCCTGAGGTATGGTGATTGCCGTTCTTCACACTCACACACGCTGCGGTGTTCTCTGTAGAACTCCAGCTCCTGTTCCAGCTTCCAGGACCCAAAGATAGCCAGCCTGTTCGACCTGACTCCTGAGTTCCGACAGCAGCACTTCCTCACCGGGCTCCTCTTGACCGAGCTGGCTGCTGCGCTGGATGCTGAAGGAGAGGGGTAGGGATCTGCTGTTTCCGTGATACATGGGGCCAAAGGGAAACATGTTCCTTAATAAGGTTTGCAGTTCCGTCTCCTATGCTTCAAAAACAACAACGACAACAACTCTCCTGTTCACCAGATTACAAGAACAGAAGTGCGGGTCTCGAGAAATTGGCCCCTAAAGTTTAGATGTAGAATGGCATGAGAAAGAGAGAGGAACCATAAAGTGACTTCTTTTTTTGTTTGTTTGTTTCTCATTCTGTAAGGGTAGAGTTTTGAACCCAGGACCTCGGGCATGCTGAGCAAGCACACTATGTTTGAGCTATACCCCCCTGACCCAAAGTGACATCTTCTGGTCACTTATTTATTGAGTAGTTTAACCAAGAATGCTTTGATCATTGAAGTCCCGAGGAACAAAGTGATGTGAGGTGCTAAAAACTAAAGCCAGGCCTTCGTATGTGATAAATATACACTTGCCTACTTACTTATAGCCCCCATTTTAACAAAGGTAAGCACACACAGAAGCAATGGCAAAATGCTTCTGTATCCATGAAGTAGGTGACCTCTGATGGGGATACATTAGGCTTCATATGGACAGGCTTTCCCAGATGAAGAGTACTCAGGAAACTTCCTATCTTTGCTCCAGCTGAACACCCAGAGACAGGTCAGCCACTAGCAGTTATGTGTTTCTCAACTTCAACTCCCATCTTCTCTCCACTCGAGCTCATCTCCTTCTCATTTTCTCAGTACAGCTTTCCTCTCAATGAAATATATTTCCTAAACAACAAAAACTACCCCCAACATATACCAGATTAAGATGCAAAAAAGAAACTTGGAACACAAAGGAGATTGCCTTCCTATTTATAAACTTGCTTTCTTAATTGGGAACTCCAAGTGATTTTTTGAGAGCAATCTTTTGTGTTTACTTTATCTTGAGTTTTTAGGGGTTTTTTGGCCATTTGCCCTCCATTGGGAAACAACTCCGGCAATCTGTTTTTTTAATTCCTTGTAACATTGTTGCAGAGCTATAACTTACAGTAAGGCAGAGTGCTTTCAGATATCACTGAGGTGTTATTATATTTAATCAGGTAGCTACATCCTTCAAATGCACACAGAGGCCCTTTGCGCAGCTTCCAACTCCCCTCCCCCCCACCTAGAGAGCAACTAATTAACAGTTTGACTCTTTGGGCTACAAAGTAATAGCTGATTGCTGAGTTTACTCTTTCTCACTCTCCTAGAAAGTCATTAAAACCGGTCAGGACTTTACCATGGTGGCTAAAACCTCAGGAACTGCCTCTTGGTCAGGCTTCCTCATTCCCTACCACCCCTCCCCCCGCACCCCTCTGGGGCTCTTGGAATCCATTGTCTCTGTGCTTGCACCGTGCTATAGTTCTAAGGAGAACTACTGCAAGCTGGGGCTCCCTGGATCCTATACACATCATTAAATTGTTGTTTCTCAGGCATGTGGAAATTTCCTAGCATCCCTGTGGAAGGCTAGAAAACTGCAATGCATCACTGAAACATAAACCAGTTCCAGTAGGATAAGAAGACAGGAGGAAGCACACCTTTGAAATGTAGCCTGCATGGGTTGGGAATGTGGCTTAGTGGTAGAGTGCTTGCTTAGCTCGCATGAAGCCCGAGACTCAATTCCTCAGTACCACATACACAGAAAAAGGCAAAAGTAGTGTTGTGGTTTAAGTGGTAGAGTATTACCACTTGAGCAAAACTCAAGAAACTCAGGGATAGTGCCCAGGCCCTAAGCTCTGAGACAAGCCCCACATCTGACCAAAAAAAAAAAAAAATTGTAGGTTAAGACTGGAGTTTTACTTCATATATTTTATTGAGATTGATGACCAAGCATAGTGGGTTCTCATTTTCCAACAGTGTAAAAATAAATGTCAAGAAGATTTTTACATCGTGGCAAATTAGGACTTATTCCAGGAATGAAAAATAATTTAGCATTGAAATCAGATAGATATGGCATACCATACTGATAGAATAAAGGACAAAAATCCACATTGTCATTTGATAGCTACAGAAAATGCATGTGATGAAATCTAAAACTCCCTGTCAGGCTTAAATACCATTTACAAATAAAAGAGAACTTTCTCAGCCTGATTAAAGGTCTATTGGAAAACTCACCATAGAAAACTAACAACTTATTAGTGAAACACCAAATGCTTTTCCTCTAAGGCCAGGAATAAGACCAAAATGTCAGCCTTTGTCATTTCTAATCAATAAAGTACTAGAACAAGAGCAAAAGAACAAGAATCAAGAAGAGACATTTATATTGAGTTGGAATGCAAAACTTCATACATAAGATAATCTTGTTTATTTAAAAATACAGAAATGAGTAAGAAAACTGAACTAATGAATTTGTCAAGATTGCAAGATATAAGATTAATAATCAAGTCAATTATATTTTTATACACTTATGACAAACCTAAAAGTGAAATTAAGGAAGCAATTCCTTAGTTGGGTGCTCATGGCTCATACCTATAATTCTAGCTACTTGAGGAGGCTCAGGACAGAATAGTGGTTCAAAGCCAGCCTTGGAAGAATAGTGAAATTCCATTCAACTGAGACATTGTGGGCCTGGCAGCACATGCCTAACATCCCAGCTAGGATGGGAATCCTAAAATAGGAAGATCCTGGTCCAGGAATATATGTGGCAGAACCAAGACTATCTCAAAAATAAGGAATGCAAAAATCACAGCTGGAGGCGTGGCTCAGCAGTAGCGCCTCCTGCCACTCCTGCTCCTCCTCCTGCTGTTCTGCTCAGAGCACAAAGCCCAGAGTTCATCATATTTTTAAGAAGGAGAAGGCATGGGAGAAAGAGGGAAGGGAAGGGGATCATGGAAAAGATGAAGCATTTAGATAGGGCTGGTGCAGAAATCAAATGATACAGCTACTGTTTAAAAAAGAAAAGAAAAAAGCTGAGCATGGTGGCTCACACCTGTAATCCTAGCTACTCAGGAGGCTGAGATCTGAAGATCAAGGTTCAAAGCCAGCTGGGCACAAGAGGACCCGAGACTCTTATCTCCAATTAACCTCTAGAAAATGGGAAGTGGGGCTCGGCTCAAGGGTAGAGCGGTAGCCTTCAGCTGAAGAGCTCAGGGACAGCGCCCAGGCCAAGTTCAAGCCCCATGACCCACAAAAAAAAAGAAAAAAGAAAAAACGGGCTGGGAGTGTGGCCTAATGGGAGTGTACTCACCTAGCATGTATGAAGCTCTGGGTTCAATTCCCCAGAACCACATACACAGAAAAAGCACATACACAGAAGTGGCATTGTGGCTCAAGTGGCAGAACACTAATCGAACAAGAAATGTCCAAGAACAGTGCCCTAAGTTCAAGCCCCAGGACTGGGGGGTGGGGAGGAAGCAACAACATGTTAGTTTCTTTATAAGTTGAAAGTAAGCCAAGTGCTGGTAGCTCATGCCTATAATTGTAGCTCCTCAGGAAGCAGAGATCTGAGGATCCCAGTTCAAAGCTAGCCCCAGCAGAAAGGGCCATGGGACTCTTCAGTAAACTATTCAGGGAAATGGAAAAGTGGTCCTTGTGGTTCAAGTAGTAGAGTGCTAGCCTTGAACAAAAAGAAGCTCAGGGATAGCATGCAGGCCCTGAGTTCAAGCCCCAGCACTGGCAAAAAGAAAAGTTGAACATAGAGTTACTCTACAATCTTGTGATTCTGTGTTGAAATGTACACCCAAATCATCAAAAATCATACTTATTTCTGCATATATTTGAATATTTATAAGCATTCAAACTCATAATAGCCCCAAACTGGAAAAACTCCAAATATTCATCAGTTTATGAACAGATAAATAAAATGAGGTTGTTTATAGGATGAAATATTGAGTAACAAAGGAATAAAGTGTTCATGTTACATGATAAACTTGAAAATATGCCATAAGCAATAGATTCATGACAGTTTCTGGATTCCAGAACTTACATTCTACTTTAATTCTTCATATTGCCAATTGCTTGTCCAAGAGCATTGGTCACTGTTTTTTCTTTTTTTTCTTTTCTTTTTTTTTTGGGGGGGGCAGGTTATGGGGCTTGAACTCTGGGCCTGGGCTCTTCAGCTCAAGACTACCACCCTACCCTTGAGCCACAGCCCCACTTCCTGTTTCCTAGAGATCAATTAGAGGTAAGAGTCTCCCAGCTTTGTAGTGCTGGGGCTGGCTTTGAACCACGATCCTCATATCTCAGCCTCCTGAGTAGCTGGGAGTACAGGCATGAGCCACTGCACTCAGCTCAGTTTAATTTAAGAGCATGTTACGCCATCTCACTTCCCCGTAACCTCTAGCTCTCTGTGTCGCACCCTTAGGATCAACAAGGTGCAGAGGAAAGCTGTGAGTGCCATCCACAGCCTGCTCAGTTCTCATGACCTGGACCAACGGTGTGTCAAACCAGAGGTGAAGGTCAAAGTTGCCACCCTCTACCTACCTTTGGTTGGCATCATTTTGGATGCTTTGCCACAGCTCTATGACTTTACAGGTAAGAATCTCTCTGCTGCTTTCCTCAGACTGATGGTACCCCTGCCGAATGCACCCCAGAATGAGGTCTCCCCTCAACTCCATGCTTATAATAAGAATCCATACTTCCAAAACTTTATAACACAGGCCCCAACACATTTTATAAACTGCCCGGGCCAACCGGCAGCAAACCAGGGTTCGCAGATTGGGGTTCCTGAAATAGGGGACAAGGACTAGGAAGAAAAAGAAGAGAGACAGACACACCGGGTCCGGGATGTCCGCAGTCCAGGCAAAGACTGCCGAGACTGCCGCGTTTATTTTCCACTCCCCTTTCTTCCCTCCTCCTCTCCCAGGGAACCTCCAGGTGTTACATTCATATGGTAATTCTCAGGTCATTTACATAGAATAGGGCCAGAAAGCAATAAGACAATATAGCCATCATCTGATGCAAGTCAAGGTACAGTTTGATTCCACTCTGGCTCCCAACAATAAACATGTAATAGTACGTGTTCAAATCCTCCTCCCTCCCTTCCTTACTTCTGTCCCTCCTTCCCTCCCTCCCTCTTTCTTTCCCTCCCTCCCTCTTTCTTTCCCTCCCTCCCTCTTTCCTTCCCTCTCTCCCTCTTTCCCTCCCTCCCTCCTCCCTCTTTCTTTCCCTCCCTCCCTCTTTCCTTCCCTCCCTCCCTCCCTCCCTCCCTCCCTCCCTCCCTCCCTCCCTCCCTCCTTCTCTCTTTGCTTCCTTCTTCACTTTCTTTTTCTTTATTTTTTTCCTCTTCTTTTTCTTTTCTCTCTTTCTTCTTTCTTCCCTCTTTTTCTCTTTTCTCTCTCTCCCCCTCCCAAATGGGCTCAACAAAATTTATGAATCATGCAATACAAAGGATGAAATGTAATAACAGACTGCTTTCTTCAGAGGTCACTGCCCTTATGTCCTTGAAATACAGATGGGGCTTTGCTTTGCTTTATGAATGTTTAAGCAAACAAGCAACACCAAGTAAAACTGAACAATTCTTTTGGTTCATGCCAAAAATTATATGGTATCTTTCAGAATTAGGAAATTCCTACCACGACAAAAATTTTGCCTTTACCACACAGGCTGATTATTATGTCCGTATCTCTTGTTTAATAGCAATGGAGAAAGGATACATTTTTCTTAGTGGTTTGTTCATTTCTTGATTCCATGTGATAAAGTGTGGATTAGAAATTATACACACACATACACACGCACACACACACACACACACACACACACACTTTTCTGATCACTTTGGAGTAATAATTGCTCTTCTCCAAGCTCAATGGAAATTCTTAGAAGTTGCCAATCTGTGTGTGTAGAGAAGGACAAGACAGAGTAATACGTGAGTAAACATAGTCAAGTATATTATATATGGTATTAAAATGGTTATGTGTATTAAAATAGTTTTTAATACGTGTATGAAAATATTTTTTGTGCTGGTCCTGAAGTTTGACCTTAGGGTCTGGGTACTGCCCCTGAACTTATTTATTCAAGGCTAATATTCTCTACCACTCAAATCACATTTCCACTTAATGTTTTGTTTTGTTTTGTTTTTAATTAGTTGGAGATAAGACTCTGTGCTCAGGTCTCATCCTCCTAGAATTACAGGCATGAGCCACTAGGGCTTGAGCCACCAGCACCTGACCCAAACCATTGTTATAAACTGGGGTCTAGAGTTGCTTATCTGAGCCTGTCCTTACAGGAAGTCATCCAGGAACACTTCAGAACCATTCTGAAATTCTGACTTCCTCCAAACACGAAGTATCACGTATGATTTAAGTTAAAAAATCATTATAATAGCAATCATTCGGTTTATTAAACATGAAAACAATCATGGTCTTTAATTCATACAAGGTCGGTTTTCTTGCTTTATAAGAAAAAGAATCCTCCCACAAACTGCCAAAGGAAAGTTCTGCCAGAAGGGAAGCTCTGAAAATGGAGAGGCAGAGGGCAAGGGTTTCTGGAGCTCTGTCTGGCCCCAGAGGCAAGGGAATTTCAGAAACAAGCCTGACTCACAGAGTGAGCTGGCACCTGGAGGAGATGAAGCGCTTTCTCAGGAGCACCAGGCCACAGGGCAATTGAAAGCAGAGCTGTCTGCAAAACAGAAGGGCACCCTGCATACCATGGCACTGACTTACAGTGCATTTGGAGATTCTTTGCTGGAATATGAATATATGAATCATATGAAGAGCTGTGACTTGTTCATAAAGCAAAGAAGCACAGCACATATTCTCTAAAGCTTCCTTCCTGTGTGAGTGAGTGAGTGTGTATGTGTGTGTGCACATGTGTGCACTTGTGCTTGCACTCAGGACCTTTCGTTCTCTCCCTTAGCTTTTTTCTGCCCAAGCAGGCTTTAAACCCTGATCCTCAAATCTCAGCTTCCTGAGTAGCTAGGATTTCAGGTATGAGTCACCAGCATGGGTCTAAAGCTTTCTTTCTGTTAGAACTTTCCAAACAAGGCTCTTAGCATCATCAGAGCTTTGCAGCATGTGGACTTTGAGAGTTTTACATTGCAAAGGCTTCTTTGCCTCTGTATCGAACTGTATGTCTCTCATAGCAAAGGCATTTGTCACGAAGACAAGAAGGAAAACATTAAAAGGAATTCCATTAATACAGAAGATATTGGCACATCTATTGCCTATACAACTTTCAGATTGATGATCTCATAAGGATATAGTCTTTCAAACAAGGCTACATCTGAATTCAAAGCTCGGCCTTATTTATCGTTCTGTGTGGCCTTTCACAATCTCAGCTTTCCACTCCTTGCCTTCCTCTGTACACTGTAAAAGTATGGTAGCGAAGCCTCCTTCTTAGAGTTAAGATAAAGATAAAACTAGGAAATGCATATTCTGCATATCAAGCATTTATGGCCTTTACTCTTTCTTGTAACCATGCCGTTATGGAAATTAAGGAGAAATGAGAGCATATTCTCACATTAGTATTAATCACTTTGTCAAGTCTTCCATGATTTCCCTATGCTGTTTATTTCACTATTTGTTTTAAAAGCCAACTGCCTAAAAGCACAAAAGTGAATTATTATTTCTGAAAGTTGAGTCTGCTGTTTAGAACTTTAGCAGGTGAAATGCTGTCTACACTCAAATTTCTCTGAAAAATTGAAGGTCCAAATTGCTATTGTGTTGACAGGTCTAATAAAATATGATTTTTTAGTGAGTCGATCAATACCAAGAGTTTTAACACATTTTCCCAAGAAGCGCTTGAATAGTTTCTATACATATGATTTGTAGTATTCTTTTAAAGCCAGACTTTTAGGTGGTTGATTCTCTTTCATGTTGCATATATTTAGACCTAGCGTAAACCTAGATATGGCTATACTATGCAGATACAACACATTAGCATTCACTTCCAACATTTGAAATTTAATAAATTGTGATAATAGCATGTTATAATATATTTGATTAATTCTATACTTATAGTTTCCTTTTTATTTGATTGCTATATAAAATGAATAAAGTAAAAAAACATTATGGTGAAGGATTGTAACAGCTTTTATTTTCATAATTTAAAAATTAATTTCATCCAGATGTGGTTCATGCCTATGATCCTAGCTACTTTGAAGGTGGAATTATGAGGATTTTGGTTTGAAGCTAGCCCAGATAAAATGTTTAGGAGATCCCATGTCAACCAATAAAAAGCTGGGTGTGACACCACACCATCCTGACAGCTTAAGAAGTCTAAACAGAAAATCTTCATGAACAAGAAACCCTACTAAAAAAAAAAAAAACAACTAAAAGCAAAAAGGGCTAGGGATACAGTTCAAGGGATAGAGCACCAGACACAAAGTTCTGAGTTTTACACTCAGAAAACTAATTTTTAACATAATTTCTTGTTAGTTGATATTTTGTTTCTTTCTTAACCTATTTCCCTTTCCCTAGAGATAATAGCAGATAAAAAATGTTAAATATCAAATTTAAAACTATCGTGCTAGCCAGGTGCCATGAGATTCTAGCTACTGAGGAGGCTGAGATCTGAGGATCACAATTCAAAGCCAGGCAGGGCATGAAAATTCATGTGACTCATATCTCTGATTATCCATCAAAAAGCCAGAGATAGAACTGTGGCCCAAGTGGTAAGTGCTAGTCTCGGAACAAAAGAGAAGCTCAGAAATAATATCCAGGCCCTGTGCTCAACCCCCAAGACCAGCAACACCCCCCCCATACACACACACACACACATACCACATGTATGCACGCACACACACACAAAATGACTGTGCTGACTTTAATGACTAAGAAACTTCTATCCGTCACTGGGTGTTGAAGAGTGTAGGGAGATGCTATCTTTGGCTTGAGTCACCTGTGATATTTTCATTGCAGCTGCAGATGTGCGTAGTGGAAAGAACCGCACCAATGGCTTAGATGAAGACCAAGATGGGGCCAGTTCAATCAACCAGAACGTGGCCCTGGCTATAGCAGGAAATCATTTTAATTTGAAGACAAGTGGAACAATGCTATCTTCTTTGGTATGTTGGCACACAGTTGTCTAGCTTACTTTTTGTCTGTCTTTCCCTTCTTCCCGTGGGAGAATCCCACATAGAACATGCCTGGATTATTTCTGCCTCATCACTATGTTGAAAGAACCCCCATGGGACTGGTGGCTGAGAATACACAGATCAGACAGAGATCTGGCAACAGCCAAAGATCGATGAGTCAGATTCCACCAGTCCCAGCATGCGGAGTTCAAGAAAAGAGATGAACTTGGGAAATCAAGGCTTTCCTTTTTAAATTTTGAGATCTTGATCTGGACTTATTCCATGGTTTGTCAAGTTGTTCTATATCTCAAGAAGAAAAGGGAAAAGGAGGAAGAGGCAAAAGAAGAGGAAGAAGGGGAAGGAGGAGGAAGAGGAGGAGAAGGTTATTATTGAAGTGTTTTGCTTAAGAAGAACTTGCTTCAAAAGCTTGGAGCAAGTACTTCTTAAGCAAAACACTTCAACTTTTCTTTATCAGGTATCGCAAAAAGAGTTGTTTGTTCAGCTCTGTCCTATTGCAAGAGTTCTGTGGATCTTAAAAGTAGGGCTGCTTCAGCAATGTAGAAGTAACTCATTTCTGTTGTTACAATCTGATTATCCCTTCCCAAAACAGTACTGCACCCCAGATCTTCCAGTTTTATTTGGGGGGCAGTAGGATGGAGAAGAGCTGGAGAGGTGAAGGGAAATGGAAGTTGAACCCAAAATTATTGGTAGCCAATCAATTTGATTTTGCATGTCTGTGTAAGCTGTTGATCTGCAAGGAACTCACTTGGTTGTCTTGGCTTTCTCAACTCTGCTTTTCTTTGCTGGATGACTTTCTCTGGATCCCTTCCAGCATTTAGCAGCCTCCCATTCCCAACAGGCAGCAGGCAGGGAGTTAAACAAGAGAAAGGATAGTTGAGGTTTGACATCACTGATCTGGGCAGTTAGATAACTATTATGTTTTAGGACCTTCTCCTTCTTTCAGATAGCCACCTTACTGAAGTTACCTACTTGAAGCAGTCTTGTTTTTTTATTTACCTGGGAGACAGTTACTAAGAAGCCCAATGGTCACCTCTTTGAACATATTCCCTCTGAAGTTATCCCTAAAGATTTCAGTTCTTTTTGTCCATATACCCAGAATAACTCCAGTGAAAGTAACTTGGTCATGTTATCCTCTCCATCCAACACAAACATTCCTTCACACAGCAGCTAGCTTACGGCCAACTTACCTCACTGCAATATCACCACTACATTCTCCAGGGGTACAGCCTTGTTTTCTGTGCTGATGTAATGACTTACCAAAAGTACACTAGGCATACTAAAACCAATAGTTGTCATTAGGCTATTATAGTATAGACTATTACAGTAAATGGTTTGAGCATCTGCACCCATCCACAAGCAAACATAAATTGTACTTGATGTCCCATTGTAGAGAGCTCCACTACTCACATGTGGATTTGATTAACTGAGCAGTTTATGACCCTTGAACTATGTGATAAACTAGCCGAACCATGAACATGTATGTTATCCGTGGCAACCAGCCAGGCTAGTTCTCTTCTGTAAGTCTAACTCTCTACTGACTAAAAGTACTTGGAAATCTTAGTGGTGAGAAAGTTCCTTTGTACCCTTGAATTGAGGAGCGTGATCAAGGTCTCTGGTCAACCATTAGACTACAGTGCTCTTAGACAGAGGCTGCTCAGTTCTGTGGCTGCAAATCTAGCTGAAATGCTGTCTTGAATTTCCCTGGCCTAGTGAAGTCAGGGCTTCTTGAAGCTTTATGGCCTAGCTGGCGAGGAAGTGGGTGGTATGTTCTAAGAAATTAGCATCCCTCAAACTCTCAGGTTTATCATTTGACTTCTTCCTCTGGCTGCACCCCCCATGCTGCTTCTCACAGCCCTACAAGCAGTACAACATACTGAATGCAGATACCACCCGGAACCTCATGATCTGCTTTCTGTGGATCATGAAAAATGCAGATCAGAGTCTCATTCGGAGATGGATTGCCGACCTGCCATCCATGCAATTGAATAGGATTTTGGACCTGCTTTTCATCTGTGTCTCCTGTTTTGAGTATAAGGTAAGGATGCATGTTTCTAGTGAATGCCAGTCCCAGGGCCCAGTTACTTATGTGGCAGTATCATTAATTCTTCATATTTATATATTCACATCCCTCCCCTCTGTGTATTACGGATCTGATCATTGCACGGGGACTCTGTCTTCTGCAGGGTTCTCCATTCCCATGTAACACGTGCCAGTCCCAACAATCCAATCCTGCCATGGAGTCTCACTCTGCTTTTTGACATTCTCCCCATCAGTGGAGCTCACACCCAATTGAATGTCCTTCTGCCTCTGTCCTGTCCAGGGAAAACAGAGTTCTGACAAAGTCAGCACTCAAGTTCTGCAGAAGTCAAGAGATGTCAAGGCCAGGCTAGAAGAGGCTTTGCTAAGGGGAGAAGGGGCCAGAGGAGAGATGATGCGTCGCTGCCGAACTCCAGGTGTGTGGGGTGAGCCCTTTCCTGCTTTCCATCACGCCATTCTGCATGCTTTGGTGGGAAAGGAAATCTCTCTGGAACCTTTCTGGTAACATCTGAGATGCCAGGAAACTTCTAGAATACCACAAATCCCTATCCTCTAAGGACATCAGCATACCAGGGCTGACCTTCAAAGACTGAGCTCGTCACTAGGACAGAAGGAAATGCCAGATACCCTGCATCTTTTTCACTGTGCCTCACCGAGACTAAGCCTACCCTGTTCAAGGAGATCCAATGACAGGCACTTAAGGGGAGTTTAGCATGATCAGTGATGGTCCAGCAGCTTCCCCAGACAAATCCACTCTGTTTCTCAATATTGAAGAGGATTTCACTGGAGAATGTGCTCAGGATTCTTCCGAGGCCCCAGCCTGCCCATGTAGGAACAGAACAACTCAGACTTAGGAACATGGCGCTGTCTCCTTACAGTGGCGGCAGACTCTAATTAATCTGAGAAATGTACTGAGTTCTCTCCTCCCCTGTGTGGAGCTCCGGACAGAACTTGTGGTTCTCTTGGCAGGTTTCATACTAATCAAATTCCTCTCCTGCATTTCTTAACTCCTAGGGAATGACCGATTTCCAGGCCTAAATGAGAATTTGAGATGGAGGAAAGAGCAGACACAGTGGCGGCAAGCTAATGAGAAGTTAGATAAGTGAGTGACTGTGCAACTTTGTGCTACTTTTTATTTAAAGTCCAAACTTTCCCCAATCCCCAGGCTTCTTGTATGTTTTACTGAGACAACTCCATCACTTCAAGGGGGAAGAAAAATTAAACATCACTGTGTAATATGGTTATTCAGGAACCAAGGATGCCAAAGGTATAAGGAACTGTGGTTTATAGCCGGTAAAAATATATCACATTGACCAGTATTTAAAGTATCTTGGTATTTAGCAACCTCACAAAGCTTAATGACAAAAGCTAATGGGGAGAAAGATACATCACTTCAAATTCATATTTCCATTACAGAAATGGCTACAAAGGTGTACTTTCAAGGATATTTATGTTAGGATGACTTGAAATTCTCTAAAATGTTCAAGATATTGCAAATTCTTAAGAACAGAGGAAGAACAAAATACTAGTTTGTTGACATGCTTGCAGATCATCTTAATGACAGAGGAACGTGCTTCTGAATTGGTTGTTACATGAACAAAAACAGTTCAGACACATGATTTGGTTATATAATCTCAGCTTCCTAATTCATAGAGCAAATGCATTTTTGAAGGATAATAGGAAAATTTGCAAAAATATTAATATTTTATAGGTGTTGATAATATAAATGAGTAGTGTTTTCTTTGTTTACATTTGTTTCATTTGTTTACCACAAATTGAAGAAGAAAATCCTACTTGGATCACAGTAGTGTGTGTGTGTGTGTGTGTGTGTGTGTGTGTGTGTGTGTGTTCCATCCAAGAAAGACAGACAAAGAGAGCTGTATGTACAAGAATTTAGACATCTGAGGGCTAAAACTAAACATATTTGATAAGATAGTGAACACTTCCTCTGTCTGTGGTAACAGCCTACTAAGTCCTGAACTTCACTGGGCAGAACAGTGGATAAAACCTCAGGTGGTTTGGGGGAGTTAAGGGACTAAATCTCCCCTGACTCAGTTTAGAAGCGTTTCTCACGCAAGAGCATCTCTGTTTGCCAAATTCACATTATACCCAGTCTCTCTAGCCTCGGCCAGGGCCTTCCCTCACTGTGATGCAGAGATAATTTTCAGGCAGGAATTTCAGGCATGGCTTGAAAGGCTTTAGACAACAATCTGATGGATATGACTCATAGCCAGTAACAACCAGTAATCACTTCTCTAACAAATTTTTGTTTCTGATTTCAAAATTGTCATTGTTCTTAATAATGATAGAACCGGGTACAGTGACTCACGCCTGTAATCCTAGCTACTCAGGAGGCTGAGATCTGAGAATTATGGTTCAAAGCCAGCCCAGGCACTAAAGAATAAGAGACTCTTATCTCCAATTATTCACTAGAAAATGGGAAGTGGGGCTGTGGCTCAAGAAGTAAGGCAGTAGCCATGAGCTCTGAACTGAAAAGCTCAGGGAGAGTGCCCAGGCCCAGCGTTCAAGCCCCATGATCGACTAAATAAATAAATAAAATAAAGTAATGATAGATGAGGATGACCTAGAAGTTTTACCTAAACAATCTTTCTAATGAAATACAAATCTTAGAAAATATCTCCCTCCTTAGTTACTGCTTTTTTAAATATTTTTCTGGAGAATTCTTTGTTATTACATAGATTGCTGTCATTGGAACAAGGCCAGCTTTGATTGTCCTTTAATTTAACCCATTTTTGTTTCTTAGAACAAAGGCAGAATTAGATCAAGAAGCCTTGATAAGTGGCAATCTGGCAACAGAAGCAAATTTAATCATTCTAGATATGCAGGAAAATATTATCCAGGTAAGAATGACAAACACCTGATTTCATTTGCTAGATAAAGATATGTTTCCTGAAATTTAAAAAGAAAATCTTTGTTCAGAATTCAAAATGCCTTTTAAAAAAAATGGAAGGGGGAAGGGAATTAGGAAGTTTGTTATTTATAATAACATCTACCTTACAAATTCCAGAGATACCAGATATTCTTTGGGCTTCTTTGGCTGGATAACTCACTGGGAATTCCTGTGATGAGTTTGAGTCCAAATGTATGCCCATTTGACAGTGTGCATGGTGGGTTTTGTTTAGTTTCTGGAACAGAGAGGGTAGTGTGGTGTCTTCTGATGGCCACCTTTGGAGCCATTGTCACTGAAATAAGCAAAACCCCGGGTTAAACAGAACAAGTGATGTTTGGTTGCAACTCAGACTGCTGAATAAAAGTCCATTCATTTGCCCATTGATATTGTCGTCCATGCAGTGGGAAAGACCAGCCAGTCCCCCATAAATATGGTGTCTTCCACGTCCTCAACCAATCAGAAAAGAAATTGCATCTGTATTGAATATGTACAGATTTTCCCCTTCTTTCCTAAAGAACATAGTGTAATGATTATTTGCATAACATTTACATTGTAATAACATACCAACAAGTAATCTGGAGATGATTGAAATATATGGGTGTATGTAAGGTAATATGTAAATATTAGGATTTTTGCTACAGAAGCCTTAACTCCATGGATGATAGGTCTGACGACTTCCATATTATTGCTAATTTTAGTGGTCAATATCACACTGAGTATCTCTCTACAGGAGTCAGCATATTATTACCCATACTATCAAGTCTTGCAATGTATTTGCAGTTTTCCAGGAAAAAATTAAACTTATGTGTTGCCTAGGCTTCTGTAGCTTAGTAATGAGCTTCTATTTAGAAACATTCCTTCCACTAAGCAGCCCGCTACTGTGGTAGGAAGCTTAAAGTTGTAGTTTGGAAGCTCACAAAGAAATCAGAGCTTGTATACAAAGAATATCCCAGAATCTATGGCCCAAGATGGGGGACGGGGGTTATATATTTAAACTTCATTTAAAAGACCAGAACTAAGCACACATCCCAAACCAATTAGAAGCTTTGAAATAAAGTCATTGAGACATAGATATCATGTTGTATCAAACCCTTAAGACTGTCCACAGCAGGCTGGGAGTGTGGCTTAGTGGGTAGAGTGCTTGCCTCGCATGTGTGAAGTCCTGGGTTTGATTTCCTCTGTACACATAGAAAAAAGACAGAAGTGGTAATGTGGCTCAAGTGGTAGAGTGCTAGCCTTGAGAAAGCAAAGACTGTCCATGGAAAGCAGTGGAGCGTGGGCTCTTAGTCTATTCTCAGCAGTCTCCACTAGCACAGGGCAGGTTTCTATGATGCTGTTCTTCCATCCCTATAGGCAAGTTCAGCTCTGGATTGTAAAGACAGCCTGCTGGGAGGTGTTCTGAGGGTCCTGGTGAATTCTCTGAGCTGTGATCAGAGCACCACCTACTTGACTCACTGCTTCGCAACACTCCGAGCCCTCATTGCCAAGGTACACATGAGACGCTTGTGTTTTTACTCTTAATTAAGATTGTCATCCAGCTTCACTTCTTTCTCCAGGTAGACTAAGCTGCAAGAAGTGGTATGGAACAAAGGACTTCATTCTTTCTGGGAAGAAAGTAGATGTCCCAGTACTATAGCCAGCAATACCATTAGAATCTTTGAGACTTCACCTATAATGAACTAGCAAAATGCTAAACCGGAGGTGTGACTCAACTGGTACAGTTCTAGCTGTGAGCAAGAAAGTAAGTTAGCGTATAGGGCTCTAAGTTCAAGCCCTGGTACCAGTATAAAAATATAGTCAAATGACATGAAAGAAAGTCGTTGTAGAAAAGGCCAACAGTGGTGTCATATTGGAAATGTAGCCCTAAGTATGGAAATTTCAAATGGTCATTCACATGAGAGCAGAGATCAACTGAACGGCTTTATAGTTGAATGACTTGACAGTTCTACCCTTTTGCTTCAATTTGTTATCAGACTGAAATTAAATGCTATGTATAACTCCATAAAAGTCTTTCCAAATGTCTGTTCATATAATGATAGGAGGTTTAGAAATTCATTTCTGATTGTGTGAGAGTAGAGATTATATTTGGCTAGTAGTTCTTATAGATTATTTTTAATCCTTTCTGGGAAATCTCTGTGAGTGCCTTCTACATGGTGATCTTTTAAATTTTAGGAAGTGGAATTCTTCTGCTGTCCTGTAGTCCAATAATTTCCCCCTTTTTAAATCATCAGTCCTCAAAGCTCGCAAGTAATTCCTTCTAAGCTATGACCTCAGCCGTGAACACAGCTTGGTTCATGGTCAAGTTCCTGACAACGCTAACCTTGGTTGTGTAGTTCGTAATTAACTCTTACGTTGACTTCATTGCTGAAATTCATCTTCTGACTCACAGAGCTCATTATCTCTGTGGAGCAATGTATGAACTCTTCTGGGCATTGTTGCTTATTTCATTTGTGTGTTTCAACCCACACCCGGTCCAGAGCGATGTGAACTGTGTGTTGGGCGATCCCTAACCAGCCTCCTTGAATCCTTTTGTAGTTTGGAGATTTGCTGTTTGAAGAGGAGGTGGAGCAGTGTGCAGACCTGTGCCAGCGCGTGCTACACCACTGTAGCAGCAGCATGGATGTCACCCGGAGCCAAGCCTGCGCCACCCTCTACCTCCTCATGCGCTTCAGCTTCGGGGCCACCAGTGTAAGAGTTTACCCCAGTGCCACGACCCAACACCAGGAGAGAATGTCAGTTACAAAGCATTGATAGCCAAGGCACTAGAAGAAACCCTGGAAATGTTGCCATTTCCTTGTGTTCTAGCACAGCTCCTTTATGCCTCTCATCCTAACTATCCCTCATTAGGGTGAGATCTGAGCAGAAAAGCATCTGAGACTTTTGTCTTCAATTAACTAGCCCTCCCCCAACCCCCAAAAGCCAACAGTGGAGATGTGGGTTACATGGTAGAGTGCCAGCCTTGCGTAAGAAAGCCAAGGAAGAGCGTGAGGCCCTGAGTTCAACCAGTCAGTACCAGGACACAAAATGGAAGAATGAAAGAAAAGGGGAAAAAAATGTATGAAGCCGCATAACAGAAGTCATGTGCATTGGCATCTGACAGTGGCTTTTGGGACTCAAAAGTGCATTGGTGGCTGGGAGTTTGGCCTAGTGGTTAAAGTGCTTGCCTAGCATGCGCGAAGACCCGGGTTCGATTCCTTGGTACCACATACATACAAAAAAAACGCTGGAAGTGGTGCTGAGGCTCAAGTGGTAGAGCTCTAGCCTTGAGAAAGTCCAAGGACAGTGCTCAGGCCCTGAGCTCAAGCCCAAGACTGGCAAAAAAAAAAAAAAAAAGTGCATTGGTTTCCATCAGTGTGCTTCTTTAAGACCCATAGGTTTTTAACAAGTATCATCTAAGCCAGGCACGGATGGCTCTTACCTTAACCCTAGCTACTCGGGAGGCTAAGATCTGATGACTAAAGTGCAGAGCCGGCCCTGATAGAAAAGCCTGTGAGCCCCTTATCTCCAGTTGACCACCAGAGAACTGGAAGTGGAGCTGTGGCTCAAAGAGTTAAAGTGCTAGCGTTGAGCTGAATTGCTCAGGGACAGTACCCAGGCCCGAGTTCAAGCCCCATGAGTGAAAAATAAACCAAGTAGCATCTATAAAAGAAATAGGCCACAGAAAGTATAAGAATTAAGGAAAGGGTGTCCTGTTCCTGAATTCTGAATTGATACCAATTCTAGCTGGTTCCAGGATGAGCTTGGAAGAGAATTTTAAATGACTGATACTATTTTTTTTTAACTGATGCTATTTAGACCTGAGTTTTAGGTGAAACTTAGAATCCTTTGGGGTTCAGTATAATAAAAGAATAGTAAACCTTGACTTTAGTTTTTTTAATTTTTATTTATTTTTTTTGCAAATTTAGCTATATTCTTTAAACTTGCTTTCTGGTCATGGTTAGTTTCCATGCTCAAATGCTATTAAAACATAAATTGGCTCATGGAAGAAATGAGGACATTAGGACATTTGGCAGGGGACATGATATGGAGGGACTGGGGGAGTGAACCCAGGACCTCGACATGCTAAGCATGTATTTTACCACTGAGCTACACTTCCAGCTCTGGTCCTAGAATATGTTCAAGGTAACTTACAATCCTCTAGGACATTCCACACAATCTCTTGGGGTAGCCATATTTTTCCATGACTTTGATAAACATTAAGGAGAGGCATAAAGTTGTTCCTTACTGGAAATCCTAAATCTCAGAAATGCTAACCTTGGAAGTTCTATTCCTCTTTGCAGTTTAAATAAAGTTCCAAACAGAGAATCTTGGCACAAAAGGATATAGCTGATATGACTCAGCATAAAAGAATCCTTCAGCCTTGTATGTGAAGGCAGCCCAAGTGTTTATGAAAACTTAAAGGGGTCCTGACAGATTTATGGAAGCACAGTGTCCAACCAAACCATCGAAACAATAACGTGAAATCCTAAGTGTAAGCTCATAGTTTATTGAGAGAGAAGGAAATGATTAAGACTGGAATAAAGGAAACATTTGATTGTGTCTGGTCCTACTCCCTTCCATTATTTACTAGTTGAACCAGCTGTATATCATCTGATCACTGTTTGTTTTCCCCTTGGATACAGAACTTTGCGAGAGTAAAGATGCAAGTGACCATGTCTCTGGCCTCTCTGGTGGGCAAAGCTCCAGACTTTAATGAGGAACACCTGAGAAAATCCTTGAGGACGATCTTAGCCTATTCAGAAGAGGACACTGCCATGCAGACAACGCCTTTTCCCACCCAGGTAGACCAATCAGCATGCCGTGTCATATGCCTGAAGTTGGGATCAGCCAATTACAAATACACATGTTTTTATTGGTATGTAGTTTGCATGTGATATATGCAAATCTTCATTGCCTGTGCAATATGCACCCACTCTCAGTGCTTTGAGTAGTGCAAGTATACCTCTACAAGATGAGAAAACGGATGTTTAAGTGTATGATAATGCTGTGTAGCCTTCGAGAAAGGGAAGGAATGAGTTGAGGAGTAGCTGAGTGGAAGAGCACTTGCCTGGCATGCGCAAAGCCCTGGGATTGAGCCCCAACATGGCAGTAAAAGGGCGGAGGGTCATTAGTTTATAGTCTGGTGGTTCCAAAAAGACATGTGGGTTAGATTAAATAGCTGAGATTTATCTTGGGATGGAAATAATGAATAGAAATGGTTTACAAGGATGGTATGGCTTGCACTGCTAATGAATACTGTCAGTCAAGTTAGACAGTTATAAACAAGTTTACTCCTAAGTAAGCTTGTGAGGTCAGTCATCTCTTTCATGTCTGCTGAATGCCTATGGAATTGATGCGGAGATAAAACATTCCAGGGCCGGGAGTTTGACCTAGTGATAGAGTGCTCGCCTAGAAAGACCTGGGATCGATTCCTTGGTACCACATACATAGAAAAAAAAGCCAGAAATGGTGCTAAGGCATAAGTGGTAGAGCTCTAGCCTTGAGAAAGCCCAAGGACAGTGCTCAGGCCCTGAGCTCAAGCCCAGGACTGGCAATACATACATACATACATACACATACACACATACACACACACACACATACATACATACATACATGTCTTCTTTATGGTTTAGCTCCAGATCATAGCCTGTTCCTTGATAGGTCCCCACTTACACCGTGACATCACAGAGTAAAATTCAGAACTTTTCACAATGCCAAGAGCTAGAACTAGTTCAACTGTTTTTAAACAAAGAGTGTTGGAGACATGTAGAATGTAAGATTGCAGGGCTACATGGTGGACCCCAAAATCAACTGTCTCTGGCTTCAGAATCACATGGACTTGCAAAGACAGAAGCCATAGATGATCCAGACCGGGGGCCTTCTCCGCCTCTGCTCTCTGCTCCTTGGAACAAAGCCATTCCATAGCTTTCTCAGTGTTTGCTTGTATTCTTAACTGCTTGCAATGAACTACAGAGTCAAGATTTTTGGGGGTGGGGGGCCTACACTCTTTTGCAGGTAGAGGAACTTCTCTGCAATCTGAACAGCATTTTATATGACACAGTGAAAATGAGGGAATTTCAGGAAGACCCTGAGATGCTTATGGATCTTATGTACAGGTAACTGATATCATTAAAAAGGTATCGTTTGGGGGTTCGGGGCTTGTCATGGTACAGTTCTTACCAGCATAATAATCACAGGTAATATGGGCAGAATTGTTTGGGTAGGCACAGAAAAGGATGAGGTTGGACACATCAAGTGTATGGCAGTGGTCTGATGCAATGGGTTATTATTTTGAGAGAAAAGGAAAAAGATGGCTGTGCTCAAAGTCTAGGAAAAAGGACATCTTTTTAGCAGGCCTCTTCTTCTCTTAACAGCTTAGTATTAACTAAGGGATGGTTTGGGAGATTCGGTAAACCTGGGCATGGAAAGAAAATGTTCACCTTTTCTCCCATTTTCTGAAGCTGTAGGTTTAAAATTCTATAGGTGCCAAGCATTGGTGGCTCACACTTGTAATCCTGGTGACTTGGGAGACTGAGAGTTGAGGACCATGGTTCAAAGCCAGCCCAAGCAGGAAGTCCATGAGACTCTTATATCCAGGGAACTACCCCCCCCCCAAAGAAAACCCCAGAAGTAGAGCTCTGTGCACCATTGGGGTAGTATACCAGCTTTGAGCAATAAAGCTCAGGGAGAGTGCCCAGGTTCTTAATTCTATCTCCAGAACTGCCCCCACACACACACCCTAGCAGTAAGGTAACTCTGTACCTGATGTAGAATAGCAGTATCATGAATCAGTTGTCCTTGAGCCTGTTGCTCAATCTGCCCTCAGAATTGCCAAGAGTTACCAGACATCTCCTGATCTGCGGCTCACCTGGCTCCAGAACATGGCGGAGAAACACACCAAGAGGAAATGCTTCACAGAGGCCGCCATGTGCCTGGTGCATGCAGCTGCCTTAGTGGCAGAGTACCTGAGCATGCTGGAGGACCACAGTTACCTGCCTGTGGGCAGCGTCAGCTTCCAGGTACAGCACATTCAGCTTTTTCCTGAGGGCAGCGTCCCCACCAGCGGCAGTTTGCTCTGACCCCAGGAGCCATTGAGAAGGACCACAATTCTGGTGCTCACAATTGGAGTAGGAGTAGGTGTTGCTGAGCTTTCTGCAGGAAAAAGGCAAATTTCCCCACTAAAGAACATCTCACCCCAGGTTTCAATACTTGGAAAGGTGGAAAACCCCTGTCTTCATGAATTATATTTGCCTCCTCTAATTGCTTTGTCCTGATGGAAAAGTCCATGAGACTTTTTATCTCCATAGGTGGAGAAATGACTCAATGTGATAGAGCACTAGCCTTGAGCAAAAATGCTCACGGACATCTTACTCCCCTCAAAATCCAGATGTGGAGTTGTGACTCAAGTGGCAGAGTGCCAGCCTTGAGTTAAAAAGCCAAAGGAGAATGTGACACTCTAAGGTCAAACCTCAGTACTAGTGTCTGTCTGTCTGTCTGTCTGTCTTCTATCTATTGGTTATAATTAGGTACTTTGGTAGAGGTCCTAACACTTTCACATACATCATATAAATCAGTGAAGGAGGTGGTAGGGAAGGTAGTATTATATTGATCCTACCCCACAGATGTAGGATCTGAGAGAATTATTATTAATGTGAATGTGTGTGTGAGAATATGAGTGAGTGTGAGTGTGAGTCCTGGGGCTTAAACATAGGGCCCAGACTCTGTCTCTGAGCTGCTTTTGCTCAAGTCTAGCACTCTGCCACATGAGTCATAACAACTCCTCCTCCTCCTCCTTCTCCTCCTCCTCCTCCTCCTCCTCCTCCCCCTCCTCTTCCCCCTCCTCCCCTTACTCCTCCTCCCCTTCCTCCTCCTCCCCTTCCTCCTCCTCCTCCTCCTCCTCCTCCTCCTCCTCCTCCTCCTCCTCCTCCTCCTCCTCCTCCTCCTCCTCCTCCTCTTCTTCTTCTTCTTCTTCTTCTTCTTCTTCTTCTTCTTCTTCTTCTTCTTCTTCTTCTTCCTCGTTTAGTGGAGATAAAAGTCTTACAGACTTTCCTGCTTAGGCTGGCTTCAAACCATGGTCATCAGATCTCAGCCTCCTGAATAGCTAGGATGACAGGTGTGAGCCACCAACACTCAACTGAGAATTACTCTTCTGTGATCATTGAAACGGTTTCACAGAGACTTGCCGTTGGCACTGCAGACTGACAAGCAGGAAAGGATTTGTGAACTTTGGAGAAATGATTTTCCTTGTGCCTGATTCTTTTATTTCATGTTACAAGTCTGAGGGTCCTCTCCCCAATCCAAAATCAAGAAAGTCAAATTGACCTGAGAAGGGAAACAGGGGCTTAGTTAATACTTTCTGAAGCTAACCTGAAAATTATCTATACTTCGCAAGAGGAAGTATTCTTAGCTCAGACTACAACAGCAATATGGTATTTAGATGGGGTTGGGGGAGAGAAGTTTGTAATTTTTTTACAGAAACATGATCTGTAGAGATGACCATGCAGACTTACAAAGTCCTTAACAAGTGCTTGTGTTATTCTTGTTTGAATTGCCATGACTGATTTTATGAAAGGCTTTGTCCTCCTGTTTATTTTTCAACACTATTTTGTGATGCTTTGTGTGCCAAAAAGAAAAAGCAATTCAAAGTTGCTTTCCCAGGATTAAAAGCTAAATCACTGAAAACATTTTGGCAGAGCCAGGAGCTTCTACTCTCTAGAACGTTACTTAGCAGCGAAGCTGGGGTGCACTTCCTGTCCTAATGCTTCCTTTCTTGCAGCGCTCAATTATTATATATGTGTGTGTATGTATATGTGTGTGTGAGTTATTACTTCAGTCTCAGCAAATCAATTTTATTCTCAAATTAGAAATGAATAATATTGAGATGAACCTGCAGGAGTACTTGCCAGACTAGACCTACAGCCTCAACCTCAGTGTTGCCACCACCTCTTGCTCTGGTCTTCTGTTGTATGGCTTCATTCTGCACGAGCTTCTCATGCTGACCAAGTTAGATTTAGGTTTACACCTCTACATTCAGTCCAGGAGAAAAAAAAAAGAGGTGCCTCATTTCTGGCAGTGGCAGAGAAAAGTCTCCAGGCACTCAGTGGTTCCCATTTGGTCATGAATTCATCTCTGAACCAAAAATAATGGCTAAAAATATGAAGTCTTCAGATTGATTGGCTGAACCAGAGTCGCAGGCCTATACCTAAACTTATGGGTGGTTCTCCAAAAGAAAATTATGGTACTTTATGTTGCCCAGAAGGGATTCTGGGGAGTGTTAACCACAGATATTGATGCTGCATTGTTAAATACTTTTACACTTGAGTTTTTAATCTTGTTCTGTTCCAATAATATTAAGAAGATTGGAAAAGACATATGAACTGGAGACAAATATGTGCAAGGAAAAGTAACCTTGAGAGCGCTGAATTCCAGGAAACTGAGATCACTGAAATTCTTTACCCTAGAGTACAATATTTATTTCACAAATGTAGATATGGACACATTCTTAGATACTGCTGTTATTGTTACCTCCCCAAATCTAAAGCCATGGAATGTCCCAGAATATTTTTCCCCTGATGGCAACTCATAACTACATGGCTTCATATCTGTGGAAAATCTCAGCGAATTCTACTAGTTCTAGTTTCCTGAGTTATTCTTTCCACTGAATCTCTTGGGCCTTCCACTGTCTTTAGTTTAGAGTCATCATAATAGGTAGCCTGCATTTGAAAGAATGACTAATCATAGGAGACTTTGAGAGCCTCCACCTATATTCATAAAACTACATTATAATGTTGGGGATGAAAGGATAGGCTATGACAACTACTTCCTCATTGATTGCTAATGTTGACTCTCTTGATCTTGTTAGCCAGAACAGAACATAGACAGCTTTCATTTCAGAATTCACCTCTGATCAGTTAGTAATGGCTGAGTGGAACATTATGCTGAGAGAATATTGAGACTATATCCGTTCTCCAGGGGAAAGAATGCTATAATTGATTAGTTATGCCTAGCAGACACAACAATAGGAAGAAGTGGTCTGTGTGCTATCTTTTTGCAGTCCTTACGAGCATGTAGGGAGAGCATGAGAGAGGTACATGAGGTGCATTTGCACAAAAAATGTAAGGAGATTCTCATTTTCAGTGTCAAGAAATGACAAGTTTAGCACTTCCATGGTTCTAAAAGTGAATGTGTCTAGAGATGTAGTGCCCTGGGTTATTCTTTTCTGTGCTTGAGTCTCTGAAGTCTGTAATTTATATAAAAGAAAAAAATACAGAAACAAAAATGTTCAGGGGCAAGGGAAAATTTAACTGCTATTCCAACATTAAAACTTCCATAAAGAAGACATCCTAGCCAGGCAAGGTGGCTTATACCTGCAATCCTAGCTACTCAGGAGGCTGAGATCTGAGGATTTCCATTCAAAACCAGCCTATGCAGAAAAGTCCATGAGACTCTTATCTCCAGTGAACCAGAAAAAAAAAAAAAAAAGGCAGGAAGCGGTGTTGTGGCTCAAGAACAGAGTACTAGGCTTGAGAACAAAAGCTCAGGGACAGTGCCCAAGCCCCAGGTTCAGGCCCTAGGACTGGCACACACACACACACACACACACACACACACACACACACACACACACACAATGCTTGTTTTCATTTTGGGATCATTCACTAAAGTACAGTTGTTTCCACTCTGTTGCTGTTTCTTGAGGGAAATATCTTCATTGCTGGTGGTGGTGATCGTGGAACTTGAACTCTGGGCCTGGGTGTTGTCCTTGAGCTCTTCAGCTCAAGGCTATAGCCTTACCCCTTGAGCCACAGTGCCACTTCAGGTTTTCTGATGGTTAATTGGAGATAAGAGTCTTACAGACTTCAGTTCCCCGGGCTGGCTTTGAACCATGGTCCTCCAATCTCAGCTTCCTGAGTAGCTAGGATTACAGGCATGAGCCACCATGCCCGGCTAAGGGAAATATCTTCTGCAAAACAACAACAACAACAAAGTCTTCTGATGGCTCAAAAGGATTAGGAAATTGTAGGATTCGAAGGTGTGTTGCTCAGTGTAGAATTATGGGCCTGTGGTAATCACAGCCTTGGTGGGGATCGTGAAGCATTGGTTTCCTCATTCCTACATTGGGGCTGTCCTGCCGTTAGCTCAGCCCCGCTAGTCTCTCTCACCATGCTGTGTTCTCTTGCAGAACATTTCTTCCAATGTGCTGGAGGAGTCTGCAGTCTCCGATGACACCTTGTCACCAGATGAAGACGGGGTGTGCTCAGGCCGCTATTTCACCGAGAGTGGCCTTGTGGGGCTTCTGGAGCAGGCTGCAGAGCTCTTTAGTACGGTCAGTGCCCACGGGGCATCCTGGGGCTGGGCATGCAGGGCAGGGCCTGGCAGGGTGCCCCTAGCTGGGCCAAGCAAGGACTTTGATGTCCACAAATTACATCAGTTCTGCCAGGGAGGTGAGAAAGCCTTTCATCAAGGGAACAGTCTGGTTTGCGCTGCCTTCTCATTGGCTGGGCAGTGGTTTCACAGTATCATTTCCCTTTA
Source organism: Megascapheus bottae (assembly GCF_031878675.1). Classification (NCBI taxonomy): domain Eukaryota; kingdom Metazoa; phylum Chordata; class Mammalia; order Rodentia; family Geomyidae; genus Megascapheus; species Megascapheus bottae. The sequence goes on from NC_143511.1 coordinate 25,852,865, forward strand.
ATAGGGGTGGAAACTAAGCCTCAGAGAGGTGAAATGGCTTGCCCAGGGTTACACAAGAAATGATGAGACATGTTCTCATTCTCTCATAGGAAAAAAAAAATACACACACACACACACACACACACACACACACTGGGGTGGAGCCACCTTCAGAAGGATAAGGACCCACGATTCCTTCTCACAACAACTGAGCCAGCTCCAGTAACATTGCAGGCTCGGGCAACTCATAAAAATGAGACACAACAGCCCCTGGTGGCTCACACCTGTTATCTCCTAGCTACTCAGGAGGCTGGGGTCTGAGGAACAGGGTTTGAAATCAAACCAAGCAGGAAAGTCTGTGAGACTCTTATCTCCAGTTAATTCCCAATAAAACCTGAAGTGGAGCTGTGGCTCAAGTGGTAGAGCACCATCCTCAAGTGAAAAAGCCTAAGGGATACTCACACCCTGAGAGTAAGCCTCTCTACCAGCACAAAAGGGCAAGAGAGAAAGGAAGGGAGGAAGGGGGGGGGGGGGAGGGAGGGAGGGGGGAAGGGAAGGGAAGAAGAAGAGAAGAAAAAAGGAAAGGAAAGAAAGGAAAAGAAGTTATTGTCTACAGCTGCGATTTCTCCCATGAAGCTCATCTGGGCCTAAACATTCCTAATTAAAGAAGACAAGTTAGACTAGTCACTGAGCATCATTTTTTATTTTAATCATCTCCCTCTTTCCCCATATGTCAAGCCAAGTACATTCTTAATGCTTCTCTCTATTTAGCTCACCCAGTTCTGTCTTCATCTCTAGATTATGTCGTATTTTCTACTTTTCATCTTGCAAGTTTTCTCCCAATAAGGTCTATTTTAATGATTGCTTTAACTATCTTCTCCTGCCCTGTCTTTACAAATTCTATTTTAGGACACAGGAAATGTCCAATGTCTTTAATTCACCAAAAAGCTGGAAGTGGAGCTGTGGCTTAAGAGGTTAAGTGGTAGAGCAGTAGCCTCGCACAAAAATACAGCATAGAAACAGGGACTAGGCCCTGAGTTCAAGCCCCAGGATCATCATGAAAAAAAAAATAATAATACTGTGGTGGCCCAATATGAAGTCCTTTCTCTAGTGTACTAATTGCATAATAAACACTGATTATCTTTAAGTTTCCAATGCATTAAATTCTGTTCCCAAGGGAGGGCTGTATGAGACGGTGAACGAGGTTTATAAACTGGTCATCCCCATCCTGGAAGCTCATCGGGACTTCCGGAAGCTGACCTCCACACATGACAAGCTGCAGAAGGCTTTCGACAACATCATTAACAAGGTAGCCAGGGAACCTGGTCAACATGTGCTGTTACCTGGTAGGCAGGTACTCCTGTGTCAGAATTGTTCAGCCCTGCTGCATCTCCAGAGTCTGGTTTTCCTTGAGCTCAT